>NW_008751673.1:1289838-1298202 GCF_000715545.1 Opisthorchis viverrini | reverse complement strand
TAAAAACAACATACATGGAATTTGGACGGGCGCAATTTCCGTATTCACCGTTTCCGTCGCGGGAGGTCTTCTCTGCTTGCATTCGGGTGAACGTGTGGACGGAGTACAACGATTTTCTTTGCATTCATTCCTGATGTCATGGATCATCGGGACACCAGAATTATCATCATCTGTCTTAACTCCATTTACCGACACATTATCCTAAAAAACTTATGAGGTCTACAATACTACTAACCAAATCCATCGAAGCAACTTTTGGTTCAAAAACCTTTGAACACTCTGCAATATCAATATTTTGAGCAGTGCCATCACAAGAATCATCACTGTCCACGATCAAACGCCTCCGTTTATTGGAGGGGTTTGCGTTCGAAGAACCAGAAAGCGGAGTAGGTTTCCTAAAGGATTATAGTGACAACTATCCTTACTCATCCGTTTGGACATTGTTGCTAAAAAAAGACCTGGAAACCAGTTAACCTCATTTTTTGCAGAACCAACTCACAATAATGATTTCTGCGGCATCTTTCCTATCGAATTCAAATGGTAGCCAAGATATCTACGGTGAAAGATACGGACACAATAGCTCAGGAAACAAGCAGGAAGGCGGAGGGAAATTGGCATCCAATTCCACCGCTTCGACCTTGGATGAGTGGCCTTCATGAGCCAAACAGGTTTCATGGATTTCAAATTAGCATAGTTTCAGGTACTGTTGAGTCCCTGCGTTCGTGGGCATCCAGAGAGTCCCTGGAAGAGAAATTAGCCTCACGGATTCCTTACGGAGTAGGCATTGTATCCGATAGGTAGAATGGCTGGGACCAGACCCTTGCAGGCAACGATGGGAACTAAAACACTGGCATTACCGAATTAAGTTGCCACAATTAAAGGAAATGGCTATACCCTACCGTTATTGGAGGGTTTAGTAGTAACTCGTGCGTTATGCCACTGAAGATACGTTTTAAGGTACTAGGTTACGCATTTAGTGTGCCCACACACTGTGTGAACTTCCCTGTCCCTCCGGTGCTAAGATCGAGAAGTCTCTAGATCTCTACAATGGACCGGATTTATCACTTATACAGTCACTTTCCTCTGGGCTATTTAGTGACACATCCAAAAGAATAAGTGAACTGAAACCTTGATGAGCGAAGAGTGTGGGTGCGCCATCATTTGCTCTCGGAGTTTATGGCGTACAGTTTATGAATCCATATTTATCCTACCTGCTATGTGGAGATACCTGGCCAATACTCACTAAGACGTTAGCATAATCACGCATTAGGCTGAAGATTGGCCTTCCGAAGAGCTACTGCCCAAAAACTTAAAGGCTTGCTGAACCCCAGGAAGTGCTTCTGTAAAGCACAAGTGACAATGGTTAAGAATGGTTTGTGGGAGACATGTATTGAAAACATTCGAACACATCGGGCATTTTTTACACGCGTAAGTGCATCTGACCCGGATACCTAAACAAGTTCTCCAGTAAGCGAGAAGACTGTTTTGAAAAAAACGCGGTATGTACACGATCCACTAAGGAATGGTGGTACGACCGGGACGGTAGACCCATCAAGTTTTATGAGCACAGTAAAAGTCAAGCTTACGCGATACCCTCAGAATTCACGTGTGGTTCAGGCAAAAATAACGCGCTGTGGTTCATCTCCACCTCTGGGAACAAGACGTTTTGCACGATCCCACCACATTTTTATTGGCATGATAGGAACTAATCGTAAGTGTCCCGTATTTTGCGGGGTTTTGCAAGCTGAAACAGATAAGACGTCAAGCAAACATTCTGTAGTTTTCCGGGATGTTACCGTGCAGTCTCAGCAAACGGAAACACCCTAAACCCTTTTCATTTGCGACATTGTTTCGCCTTGCATACTCATTCATGCAACGATTCCTCGCAATAAACTTACCCGATTGTGACATCGTTTTTAAAGCTTACATTTAGCATTCGACAGTCTCTCTACGTCTTGGTGGCTTCAGAAACCAGAAGGTTTAAAAAAGCTAAATACCAAAGAGGCGAAAGCTAAAAAAGCAAAGGTCGTGCCTTAGTGACAACTGGGCTTATACGGACAAAAACTTTTACGTCTTGGTGGCTTCAGAAACCAGAAGGTATAAAAAAGCCAAATACCAAAGAGGCGAAAGCTAAAAAAAGCAAAGGTCGTACCTTAGTGACAACTGGGCTTATACAGACAAAAACTTTCTTCGACGCCCAACGTGTTACTGCGAAGACTGAACGCAAAAGGCTGTTTGGTCCACTTCGGAATATTATCAAACCGTCTGACTGAAAGTTCGGACAGATTCATGAGGGATACCTCAGTGAATGGTTGTTCGTGTGCGATCTGAAGTTGTAAAACCATGCGAGACACCCTGAAAAATGATGACTTTAGGCGGGTCAGGTTAACGAAAACTCACGTTAAAGCTGAAGCGCCGACCCATTCAGAGTCAGTTTCACGTAATGGATGCGCTTTACGAGACACTTTTTCTGTCATTCGCCTGGTGTACGTGTCCCACGTAATCCCGCAGACTGGAACACGCAACGGAGGACTTACCAATCAATAGCAATAACATGGCTCATTTGTTTTTGTCTTCTTTAACTTTAATATTCCATACATTTGTGAGATGTTTTTTAGAAGTGGTTCCTGTCCATAAAGTCCATCTGTCCGCGCTCATTATGCAGCAAACTGAAATGTTCATTTCCGCGCCAGCAAACATCGCCTTTAAAGTGGGATATAAAGCTCGTTACGTAAACAGAATTTTCTGGCTGAACACCAAGTCCCTACAAGTTACCAAATTGGTTGTTTACTGTAACTCGCTAATCGAGATAGTCGCCGAGGGTACATTGTATGACCCGGGCCTAGCTATACCGATGATTACTCACCAGAAACTTAGGGTTTCCGAGAAACCGTTTTAGCAGACGAGGCACGATGTGTCACGCAGGTTGTCTTCATGGGTTCGGCAAACAAACTTTTACGTTGTGCTTCGGGCAAGATGAGAGGTAATAAAGCCTGAGGTGTGGCACAGTATCACCGTTATCGTTTCCTTCAGTCATGAAACCAACAAAAACCGTATAGGTAAATAAACTTAAGTGAAAGTTTTGTAAAACTGCAGGCTTTTGGGTTCTTGCAAAGCACGGACTATCGTAACTCGCCATCTGAAAAAATTACGGAGTGTGTTTACTACAAAATTAAATTCTATGGGAACATGTTGTATATACGGTCAAACCCAGGTCCCTCAGGTCAAACCGAAAACGCGCGTGAGCACGCACCCATTATGCTCTCGGCTTTTGCCTCAGATGTGATACGACTAAAATTCCCTTTGCTTCTGACAGTACTGATCACGATATCTGCTTTCCGCGATATCACCTTAATGAGCATTATTCTGTGGCATGTTGACCACTTGATCGTCCTTCAGATCGACAACAAGTTGTTAGTGGCGTCAACTTTGATGAGGCCTTTGAATTTATCGGCTAGTATTAGGTAAAGACGAAGGCTCGCTAGAACCACTACAACCTTAATTTCACTCGAAGACGAGTACCGATGCTGTAGTGTTACGGCATAAAAGCATTTGTCACCGGAAAATGAATGGCATGCTTTGTTTGGACAACACAAATCAAGCTTCCCTTAACCTACAATGCGCACTTTTCACCTTCATGCTGTCTGTGGCATAAGCTGCATTCATGCGTGTGTTAAAGAACACTTTAAGTTCACTGCGTGTGATTATTCTGGAAGGATTCAGGTGGCTGCGCACTTGCACCGCTCTATACTTTGCGGGAGTGCATAGTTAACCAACTACAACGCCCAAGTCTTGATTGGAGATGATGGTGAGAACGTCTTTCAAGTAATAGGGCTGAAGCTGGTTTCGCGCATCAAACCATTGTTTGAAGCGCCCGGGGTCATTCAGTTAACCGATCCATATGACAACTTCCTCGCGGTGGCAGCACTTTTGAGGCGTTTTGTTATTTCACCAACAATTATTGATATTGAACATATGTGAACCAATAAGCCCGCTAAATAGCGCCAAATTGTTGGTTGGGTCTAAGCAATGCGAACGAAAGTGGCGCGGCAGGCGAGAAGGTAGCACCCGTTTCAGCCAATTGTTCCATCGCATCAGACGGCTCATCTACGGATAACCCGGCTATTCGCGTCACACGTTGCAAAGGTAATAATAAATAAATAGATATAAACATACACATTGCGTTCACTTCAATAATTTGCAGGAAACGTAGCAGGTGAGTCATGAATGCGTCTTTACAATCTGAACGCGGTGGTAATGGCACAAAATGGAGGAAGGTAACAGTAAATACAACAATGTTTTTCACAACTAGTTGGTGACATTCCGTCAAAAATGGTGGTTGGGCGGAAAGAGAACAAGCCTCATAAACAGTGGGCATTATTTGATGTTGCCTTGGTCACGCTAAAGCTGGCATGGACAGGCAGATGCACTTATCAGGTTTTCTTTCGTTTGTGAGCCGTGTCAAGCTGAGACAAGCTCAGATCGTTAGGATTTGAGGGTGCCTGGAAAAAACTGAAAACGCCAAGAGAAAGGCATCCAGTCAAGCGTTTAATGAGAAGGCTTCAGATCACAGAAAAGCAGGAAACCAGTACAAAAGTTCTGGTGAGGCAGCAGAACTTCCATGATCTGACAGGTAAATGTGAACTAAAGCCTGAAATCATCAAAGAGGCCCCGCGGTCTACAACTTTTGTATTTATGTCCAGGGTCACGAAAAGCGTTAGTAGGGACTATGAAGCAAAGGAATTGGCAATGCTTATGAACAGTGGCAGAAATGTAGTAATTACGGTGTACGGAGAATGTGTAGAAACTGTGGAACAAATCGGTGTAAAAAGGCGGGGGCGTAGTGTGGCGGTGGAAATGAAATACACGAAGGCTGAAGGGAGTAAACCTTCTGAGGTGATAGCAAAGATTTCCACAAAGTTAGCATGTGAGTTAAAAATTGGCATATGAAGGCTCGAGTAGGCGAGGGGTGGAGATTGAGGGAGGGAGAAAATAGTTGGAAGTATGCCATCACACTGTGTATAGCAATAACAAATTTTGAAACTTCGGAAAAAGTAAAAATGAGGAAGGAATAATATGAGGGCATTAGCTTCAGGTGAGTGTCGGGAGGCATCAGATGAACGGTGTCCAGTGGAAAAAAGATTCTAAAAATGTATGACAGCAAGACTAATGAACCTAAGAAACGGTGGACCCAGCAAGCAAGGAATCACTCAAGTTGACAGTGTAGTATGAGGACTCAACAAATTGTCATCAGTGGGTCTCTACTCAGCGGGCATGCAGTACACTCAGATAGCCGCGCAAGAGACAATCATTGGTGGTAAGAATTGTGTCTCGTGCATCCAGTGAGTCAGTGGATATTAATGTGTAAGACCACGGCGAGAGTAGTTGCGTTATTTTTTAAATATGAGGACTAAGCGAGCGAAGTAGGCTGAAAGGAGGCTGGCCTTTCGTCTAGTTGGTACGGACGAATACAGTTTAAGTTGGATAGGGGGCGGAAGTGGTTTCCAGCTCTGCTGAAATATCCATTCAGAAGGTCTCTACTGCAAAAGGGGAGCTTTTGTGAAAAGAGGCAGCGGAGAGGAAATCAACGGTCGAGCAAGGACCTTGAAATTTGACGACAGGATTTTATCGGCTTGATATCTTCACCAAAAGAAACAAAAATTATTAGCAACTGTGTTTTCTTGCCCATACAGATTTAGGTATGACCAAGTCTCATCGGATGGCGTCCACTGTTTATAACACTCCATTTTTCACGCAAACCACAATACCCACAAACAAATCATTCGTTTTTTTATTTTGAATCAAAAATTATGAGCACGCATGGATATTTGCAACCCGGTAGTCGAAGATAAACATTATTCTAGTTCAGCCGCAAACCACTATGCGAGCTTGACAGAAAGGAAACGGTATATTCCAATGGTCACAGAGTCACCACTGTCGGCATCCAAGCAAATACTGTTGCACAGCAAAAACTGCTAACAGGCGTTAGCCATGACTACTGGTATTCTGGGAACCATAGCGCAACGTAACAGGGTGACTCACCCTGCAGGGCGTACCGGCCCGCCACACAACGTTCTCTTCCGTTATATATGCTAACCGATCTGTAAAATGACAAACCAACAGGCAGTTACAACTGCGGCTTTTGCATTATAAACTAACTCAAGTCACCATATATTTTAGCCAGTAGAGAGTAAAGCCGGCCAGGTTAAGCGTCCGTCATTTCGAACAAACAAACAAGAAAGAACCAATGAAAGAGGTAAGTCGTGAAAGCGGAGAGAACAGCAGCTATTTCCTGGACCATTGGAGTAGAATGGAGGTGTTTAGAGCCCGTGTGCTGCGGGTAAACAACGATGAATCGACGTTGTGAACCAGAAGGCCAAACAGAGAAGCACTACAACGTATTGCATGTGTGAATGGAATGCTTGTAGAACCAAGCAGGTATTTCATTCATTGCGGTTCTTCGGTCTATCTATTTGACGTGCGTACGGTGGGTGTGATCAGGGAATGCAGAAAGGCATTGGAGAGTAAAGAAATAAGACTTCGGTGGTCAATGTTGGTTAAAGCTGGGCAAAGTAAAGTACCAGACAGTAAATGGAGCCGACAGAATAATTCAGGGATAATATCGGGCTTGAAATAATGGGAAATAAGTTGTCCGGGTACAGAAGCTTATGGCCGAATGTAAGGAAGTGCAACAGGCCAATTGGAGGCGGTAATAAAAAATTTAGGATTGCAGGTGCTAGTCACAAGAAGTGGAAGTTATGTATAAGTAATAGGTAAAATTGTGAGTAGTGGCCAGGAACTCTTAGGTGTGAAGCTGCATCACGTGTGGACTGGCGCAAAATGCTCAAGCTAGTAAGTGTTCATGCTAGGACAATCTAGAACTGCTTCAGGCCTCTTTCAATGAAAGTACCTAGTGTTGGCTGCGACTCGAACGGGCGCTCGGTTCTCGCAATAAATAAGAATCGGAGGTATTTCGGAAGCCTACATGGGAAACTATAGCATGGATGTGGAAGGGGAGTTCGTTTTGTAGTATAAAATTCAGGCAAAGTAAAAAGTCTTGCATAAATACAGGTTGACAATCGAAGCAAACACCCAGAGTGGCAGATATTATAGGGAAGGAAGGAAAAAACTCAGGACGACAGTCAGCTACGCAAGCCTGTCCGTAGATTAGGTGATGCAAAATGCCTAGTTCTAGCCTAATGAGCCTCAACCATAAAAATCCAGCCCGAGCTACAAGAAGCTAAATTGTTATGGTAATTTGGATGACGCCGAGAACAAAGACTTGGCAAACGAGCACATTTTCCACGGAATGCCGGCATGTCCGTGAATACTGTGAGACGGATTGAGGGCTGTGTTTCTACAATGTATCTTGCGAACTGCTTCAAGCTGGAATTTAAACATGGCTTACTGTGAAAAGATCGGTGAATGAAGAGGTAAAGCTGGCGGCTGTTGGCTAATGTTTACCATTCGTGTCAGAAAAAAACTAAACCCACACGAATACCCAAGACCTAAGTACCCCACTTAGGGCAGAATAGAACTCGAGAGTTTGCTTTAAGTATGCTTACAAGGAGGAATCTGGAATCTGGAATCATAAACAAGTATGCTTACAAGGAGGAATCTGGAATCGATGTGAGAGAGCCTGGTGTTTTTTTGGGACGACGAAAGAAGGGCGAGAATTGAAGAACTGGAGGGATAAAGAATTCAGATCAAACTGAATATTAACTGGAGTATAGACAGAGTGACTGATAATGAATTTGTAAGCTATTCTAATATCGTCAGCGGACAAAAAAGAAGAGCTATGGGTGATCGACTCGGCGATACTATTATTATGCATCATAAATAGTAAGGGGAGGAGCACGCTACACTGAAAAAATCCTCTTTTGATATTGATTATTAATGGGGAGAGGTCCGTGATTTTAGTTACTTGGATCATCCTGGCGGGGTAAGAAATGAGCCAATGCGGTTGCGGGCTGCGAAACAATGTAGATCATCATTTGTTGACGAGTGCACCATGGAGAGCTTGGTGAAACACCTTGCGAATATCAAGCTAGACTGGAGTATCATAGTGCCCGGCCCCTTAGGCGGGGAAAATGTGATCAAATAACTCAACCTGATATGCGTTGGCTGACTGCCGCGCCATAAACTCTACCGTCTATTGTCAAGGGACTTGGTATCCGGCACGCAAACCGTAACAGGGGCTTAGACAAGGTGCCCCAGAGTACGAGAGAGCGAGCATGACGAACGTAATGATAGGTAACCGGAGCGGTTCGTGAAAATCACTTACTGTGTGGAACGGGATGTTGAAGAGATTGAAGAAGAATGTGAGGATGTCCGGGCCACCAGCATACAGGATGAACAAAGAAA
>NW_008751673.1:1288232-1288705 GCF_000715545.1 Opisthorchis viverrini | reverse complement strand
GCAATCGTTTACTACAGCTGCGTCAACAGCACCAGAGATGGATGTACATGTGATAGTTGAACAGAAGTAGCGGGATTTGGGCCACACAAGATGGGGGGCTGGTGTAGTGTTGAAGTGAGGAGAGGGGAGGAGGCATGATATTGACATTAAGATGACAGGAGGATGTGTCTTGTGGTGCCTTCGACACCAGATCGTGGATCAAAAGAGTACGGATTGCCATACTGAGTTGATTTGAGGCGATGACATAAGAGGCGGACATCGCGCAGCGGAACGTAATCGAACTCTGAGAAAATGAATGGTTTCCCGGATTGCCATACTGAGTTGATTTGAGGCGGACATCGCGCAGTGGAACGTAATCGAACTCTGAGGAAATGAATGGTTTCCGTTAATGGCAAAAAAGACTGTAGTAGAGAGCACTTTGGAATGGGGTTACGAGATACAGCCCAGGTCGTAGACATGGAGCCGCATGTGGC
>NW_008751673.1:1276777-1285312 GCF_000715545.1 Opisthorchis viverrini | reverse complement strand
TCCGCCCGCATTCTACGAAATGCTAGCTCATCTGCATCCATTGCGGTTAACATTTTGGAAATGGTCGCCGAATTCCTTTTTACAGCCTGCGGTTGATAAGATTGCGTGACGGTTATTTTTGGGCCGAACGTTGCGTCAGCCTCGTGAAAATTCTGCACAATGGTTCCTGAGAATTCTACACGGCAGAAGTCTCGAAACCACGTTTGTGGTTCGGGATTTCTGGCCCAATAGCAGATGAAATTAAAGGCCAGCACGCAGTGGTCTCCCCGAAACCACATTTGAGGTCCAGGATTACTGGCTCAATAGCAGATGAAATCATATGTCAACACACAGTGGTCACTATGTCCCAGTGAAGCGTTAATTTTTACCTGATCAACGAAGTGTCTTTCGTTGGCAATGACCAAATCCAGGAGGGATGGTAGTTGGCCTGCGCGGTATCTCGTGGGTACAACGACATGTTGAGTCCTAGCGCTCTGCTGGATGACTACAGTCAGCGCCGCTGCAAAAGGTCCGCTCGATTCGACGCGCTGGAACTCCATCCAGGAGGCTTTTGGAGCGTTGAAGTCACATACCAGCAGGAGATGAGTGAAGTGGTAGTTGGAGGAGAGATGCCCGAGGGTTCGTATGAGGAATTGGTCATCTTCAGGTGAACTCGAGGGGCCAAGGTGGACCACACCGAGAAGGGGAGAATCGGACCCGCGCAACGGGATTCGGACCCACAGTTCATCGCAAAAAGGCGCAGGAGTGGTATCAGAGAGGACAATCAGGATTGGTAAGGTTGCATGTAAATACAGAACAACCCCACCAGCCCTCCCCGGTTTTGAGACAGCTCGAAAAATAGAGTAACCCTCTATCGAGATCTCCGCGTCAGAGACATCTGGTGTGAGCCAAGTCTCTGTGAGTGCGATTATGGACGGTTGTTCAAGGTAAGCTGACTGCTTAACATCGTCGATTTTGTTGAAAAGGCTGAGGCAGTTTGTGGACAAGCATTTCAACACTGGCTCTGCTGCCTTCGAGGGTGAGGAGCCGAAAGTTGATTGACCGGGATGGTTAGCGGACTTAATAGTTGTGCGTGTGTGGTTTGAGTCCAAGGCTCCGAAAGGGCCCCTTAGGCGTTGTCGCGTGCTTCCTCTCCTCGTGGTTTCTGTGGATGCTTTCCGCTTGCGGGGTTTTTTTCATTCCGTGGAAGCGCTGTTTGCTCGGGCCTTTTGGCTTTGGGGGACGAGGTCTTTTTTCCCGTAGGCGAAAATTTCAATTGTTGCTGTGTGTAACTCTCTCAGCATCCCCATTATGGCGACCTGATTTGCTGTTGATCAAAGATTTGTGGCAAGCGTTCGCCTTCCTGGTTTCTTGGGTGTTTTGGCACGGCTGTGCCGGAAGAGTGTCTCTGTGAGGCCCTGGGCTCTGGGTAACGGCACCAAGAAGTAATGATTTTGGTGGCGCTCGAAAGAGGCTGTTTTCAGCGGAGGACTGCACCTTGAAGTCAGCCAGCAGTTTTCTAATCTGGCGAATTTTATGTGGCTTGTTAGGTTGCAGTCGCCCTTCTCTCGTGTTTGTGTGGACACCCGATCAGCCGGCGATCAGCGTGAACAACTGGATGTACGAGGGATGTTCCGGATGGCTGTAATCATGCTTATGGGTTTTGATGTCGGGGTCCTGGGCGACGGTTGCGTCCACAGGCAGACAGGCCGCTTTTGACGGGTTGGAGCTGAAAGTTGGCTTCGCTGCTCGTCCCCGCACATCTGAATCAGTCCAGTTCAGAGTCTGTGGCTTTGTCGAGGAGCGCATGGCTGCAGCTGTTACGGAGATAAGCGTTGATAGCTCCACGTAAATTGGGCTCTGCTTGCATCGTTTGTTTGCCTCCTCCAGGGCATCACTGCCCTTGGTGGGTGAGAGGCCTGTGGTGGTCGAATAGAAACTGCTGTCCGGAAAAGCGGTTTCGTCGGGTGGTCGAATAGAAACTGCTGTCCGGAAAAGCAGTTGGTTTCGTCGGCCTATTTTCGGCAGCACAACGGGATATGACCACAATCGGCTTGGTCATGAGTTTGGGGTCGGCTGAATTGGTGCTTAGCGGAAGCCTGTTTCGTGCCACCACCCCTGACATTTTTTGACCCGGCTTTCACAGGTCTAGAGGGCTATCCTCAGATAGACGCCTGATCATTGGGTTGGCCTTCTGAATGCTGCGAGCCCGCTCCAAGTTCTTCCGTACGGCAGATAGGGAGGAAAGATAGACTAGAAGTCTAAGAGTTCGCTTGCTTCCCTTTTGGCGTAACCGTTCTGCGTAATGCTATTAGTCAGGCCTGGTGAGGACATTCCTGAGGATTAATTGTGTCAGCTTCACTGGCGTGACTTTCCTGGAGAATGACACCCAGATTACCAACCTGCTTTCCCTTAGGCGCCTGTCCAATAAAGACGCTGTGGTGGTCTTTATGGCTGCGTCAGAGAGTTGTATTACTTTCTTCACAGCCAGAGAACCCGTTGTGGATAGCGCAAGGTACTCGTTCAGCGAAGAAAGTTCCCTGTCAACTTTCATCCGAGTCGCTGCATTCCTTACATCTGAATCCTCCAGTGTCTTAGAAAGACGCTCCAATTTTGCGTCAAGTATCCCGATCAAAGCAGAACACTGACATCGGTCTTTCAGAATCTGCAGTGTGGATTGGGTACTGTTTCCGGAGGCTCTTCTCCTGGCTGCGGTATGCATCGCGCCCTTAACGTAGAGGCAGCTGGCTCAGAGAAACCGGTCAGACGAGCTAGTTAATCGGCTCATCTGGTCGTCCTGTATACCCGTGCATTTTAAGTGCCACCAAGCCTCGCAGGTGTGGCGTTGCACACCACGTTTCACTTTCGACGGACAGCCATTTCGCCAGCGTCTGATGTGGTCTATCAATGACTGCAGAGGGCGATCGGTGTAAATTGTTGTCTCGTTTAAGACTAGATGCAAAATAGGAAGTGTGCGCAAAATAACAAGAGTTATCTCTCAAATGTTTTGTTAGAGTAGTAAAATTCACCATTGACTCGTGCGTAATCTGTGAGTAGATTGAACAACGAAAAAATACTTTCATAAATTTGCACGAGGGGAAAACAAAAGCGATTTCGACCATATGAGCATTTCGTAAAATGCGGAACAGCTGTAAATCGGAAATCCGCCAATGGAACCTACGAAAACAAGCCACAATCCTTAAACTCGCTCGAAAAAACAAAGACATCTTGTTCAAATTCATGAGACATCGCCGCAAAAACAAGCCATCCACGTTCTGTTTGAGGGGCAAAAACGAAGAACCGACGAATGACCCAAAAGTGGTATCTGAGGTTTACAGAGAACACTATGCGTGTCTATACTCAGCCCCAGCGTCTTTGTCACATTCACCCTTGTCAAGGCGGAACAACGAACAACCTCTGACCAACTTGGTCTTCACGGTGGAAGACACTCGTCAACTCTTGCACCAGATCAACCCATTCTGCGCGTTGGGGCCCGACGAGGTTCGTCCAAGGATCCTGAAGGAAACGTCCCCCACACTGGCGAATCATCTACACCTGGTGTTTCGTCAGCCGCTCGAAGAAGGCCTTCTTCCCTCTGCTTGGAAGGAAGCAATTGTCACGCCAATCTACAAAACTGGTGACCAACTATCGCCTGGCAGCTACAGGCCTATAAGCCTCACTAGCGTGCCGTGCAAGGTGATGGAACGCATTCTGAAGCGAGCTCTCCTATCCTATCAGCAACCTAATATCTCCAGCTCAACACGGAGTTCTCCAAAACCGCTCTTGCATGACAGCTTAACCCAAACCAAGGATAAAGGGCTCATATCGAATGTCATATTTTTTGACTTCTCAAAAGCATTTGGTGGGATTCCACACGTCGCGCTGCTCCACAAACTCGAGTCTTACGGGATTCAAGGGAAAATCCTTCACTGGATCAAGGCCTTCCTATCAGACAGATCAGTCTGAGTTCGAATAGGCTCGACCTGCTCCTCTCCAGCGCCGGTCTACATTGGAGTTCCTCAAGGCTCCGTCCTGGGACCAGCGATGTTTCTGATCTACGTCAAAGACCTCCCAGATGTTCTTGCGAGTCCATGTCTACTTTTTGCGGACGACTTGAAATCCTGGAGTACCAATGCCAGTGCCCTCCAAATGGATGTAGACGCTGCAAAGCAGTGGTCGTTGGACTGGCACCTTTCTCTGAATGATGAAACGTGCGTCCATATGTCGTTTGCAGGAGACTCAGCGAATGCCTTTGTTATGAATGGTGAGAAAGGACCAGAAAATATCATGAGGATAGATGCCAAAAATGATTTGGGCATCTGGGTCTCCTCAGACGTGTCCTTCTCACTGCACCATGAGAAGTCGGCCCAAAAGGCATTCACCATTCTACGGATGATCCGACACACCTTCTCCCGTATCACTCGCATGGACTTCCAAATGCCCTATGGGGCCTACGTCAGACCGCTTCTGGAATACGCCAACCAAGTTGTCTACTCAGGACGCACGAAGGACGTCACCCTCATTGAGCGTGTCCAGCGAGCCCCTACGAGAATGTTTGCCGGCGTCAAATACGTGGACTGCGAAGCTCGTCTGGCGATGCTAGATCACTTGCCCCTGGAGTATAGTCTTCTCCGATGGGACCTAATTCTTACTTTGCCCTATTTGACTAAAGTTTGGCCAACGGGATTTTCACCGTTGACCCAGCGGGGACATAGTGAGGATATTTTCAGGCCCAGAGCGCACACATTCATTAGACAAAATTTTTTTCTCATTTTGGGTAATGGGTGCGTAAAATCACCTTCCTCCGACGGTTGTTCACGCTACTTCTAGAACCCAGTTCAAAGCACTATTAGACATTTATTTATTCAAATCCTCGCTCTGGAAAGCATACTGCCCCGCGCCAGGAGCATAAAGAACAGTGCTACACCCTTTTTTCACTTGTGCCTTTCGGGTGAAGGACAGCCACTGACCGACCCAAAACCGACCAGGAAACTTGTGCAAATCCCCGATCCAGTGTATGTATCAATCAATCCGTGAATCCGTGAATCTGTGAAAGTCGAAAATATCCTTGAGCTGTACCACAATATTTTCTTTCAAGAATAAAATGAATGGTATTTTCTGATGGCATCTCAAGCCTTCCTTTTCTGCCCACAAACTCTAAACCACGGAGGTGAAAGCTGTTAGCTCTTGACTGCAACAACACCATCTAAATCCCTCTAATCAACCAATGAAAGCAGTCAATCGAACACTTTTCCTTTCATACATATGGAGCAATCAATATTCTGAGCATCACTCAATCGTGGACTTCATATGCGAGCGATGGTTAGTACGGAAGCAGGAATGCCATTGATTCATGCGGGCGTAGCAGCCAAAGAACTCCCAATTTAAGTAACAGCGCGCTATGTCTACCAATTGACCGTTCCTCTTGCGCTTTTGCATCAAATTCTGTCAGACCCCAACCGCCCCAGGTAAAACGCCGAAGCCGGTTCCACAACAGCTTGGCATCCAACTGCCCCTAATACTGCCTAAGTTGACCGGTCATCACCAAATTCTCAATATCCCGTCATCTCTCTTTTAAGTACGTCGTATTATTACACTGACTCATGCCATTGCGCTGCACGAACCTGCTTGTCGTCACCAAGCCCGCATCTACCACCCTCCATTCCTCCCTTTGGACACCCAATTATGTTATTTCTGATCCTAATCATGCGAACCAGATCAAACGCTGATGTAGCAAATCCAATATACTTAACATGAAGCCAAAGTCAAGGATGAGCACACAGGTTTCTCCGCCATACATTCTGACCCAATGACACTTCGTGCCTTTCCACCAGAGCGCTTTCTCCTGATCAAACACCTTTTGTCAAAGGCTTGCATCTTAAGGCACTCTACCACGCTAATTCCCGCTCTTCACCCCCGTCTATAAACTCGAACATACCCTAAATTGTACATAAGCACATCTGTGGCCTTTGTAACCGTGCAATCCAGGTCCTTGAAAGGATCTGCATTATAAAACGCCCATTTTCAAATCTTGGTCTTCATCAAGTTTCGCCCCTTGGCCACCCGCTTATTGTATTTCGGCGGCCTTTTTCGGCAATGACCGACTCCACTACAGCTTCCACCTCCTCTTAAGCCACATGCGGCTCCATGTCTACGACCTTGGCTGTATCTCGTAATCCCATTCCAAAGTGCTCTCTACTACAGTCTTGTCTGCCATTAACGGAAACCATTCATTTTCTCAGAGTTCGATTACGTTCCGCTGCGCGATGTCCGCCTCTTATGTCATCGCCTCAAATCAACTCAGTATGGCAATCCGTACTCTTTTGATCCACGATCTGGTGTCGAAGGCACCACAAGACACATCCTCCTGTCATCTTAATGTCAATATCATGCCTCCTCACCTCTCCTCACTTCAACACTACACCAGCCCCTCCATCTTGTGTGGCCCAAATCCCGCTACTTCCGTTCAACTATCACATGTACATCCATCTCTAGTGCTGTTGATGCAGCTGTAATAAACGATTGCTCGGCCCAGCCTAGAACTCTGCCTGGGGATCCCTGCTATATGTGCAGGCACCAATTGCCCCAGTGCCCATCAGGGTAGCTCTCAGCATCTTATTTCTACACATTCTTAACTAGTTTTACCTAGCCTTGCAATACGCATGCTTCCAATCCTCCTGTTCCTATCGCATTCCGCATTGACCACCCTGGGATTATGAGCTTTTTACTAGCCATCTTACCAATCCCCTTTGATTCCACAAGCAATACTTTTTCTTTCAATAAACACCCGCTCTGTTTTACCAAATAACACTATTCAATCTATTTACACTTTAGGTTATTCAACCTTCATATGCATGACTGGTGCGTGACATCCAGCACGCTTGATGCTCCTATCACACTTCCAGGACACTATCTCCCGTTTTGATCATTTCCTCACCATGGTGGTGGCTTCCTTACATAGTCCAAAACCAAACTGAACGACTCACTCGCTGACGATCCTATAATGACAGACACTACATGCTTTGTTTGACTTTCTGCCTATCGCTGAAACCCGTTGGGTGTTTATACATGTTTTTCGCACTCTACCAGCCCGATCAATCAACTATTCACGCTTCTTTCCCACACCAAAGCTATATCCCAGTCCAACAAATTGATTTCGACGATCTCATCCTTCCTGGAACCTCCTGGTCTCAACACAACCCCCCTTTGCGCCCTTCGCCTTCGCTTGCCCAACTAGATATCGAAGGCTGGTTTCAGCTTTTAAGGCATTCCAAACGCAATCCACACACCCTGGGCATTACCCTTGTCAATGGTTAGCTGTGTCTCGCTGCTGTAGCTGGCCCGGCGATCCTTGACAGTGAACATCATATTGTCATTTGCAGGTGGATGAGTACTCCATCCTTTTTCGCACCCTTGGACTCCTTCATTCTTTCCTCCGGCATCCTTGGAGACTTTGAACTCTCGCTGCAATTTAAAGCCTGGAGAAATTGCTTTTTACCGCTCTCTCGTGACACTCAAAGCGTGGCCAACACTTTTTACAGCAATGTACGGCTTACAAGCGCATCCTGTGTTTCAAGTTGTCGTTCAGTGGGATGATTATTCGTTATAAGCTATAAGCTCACGAGACATCATTGTTTTTTGTGGAACGCTTCTTATTCTAATTACCAAACTGACGGCTGTAAGTACCACTAGAAAAATTGCTCTGAAAACGCGTGAGCTTTCTACGACCACAGCCCATCCTCTTCCATCTAAGATGCTGGAACACCTCTCTCAAAAGCGTTTATTCTCTAATTCATCTGCAATTACAAGTATTGTAGTCGAGGATTCGAAGCCTCTTGCTGACACTGCTAGTATTGTAAAATCTCTAAACTCCTAATTCGCCAGCTTTTATGTGCCCTCCACAATAAGCCTTTCTACGCATGACCCAGACCTGATTCCGTGATGACCACAAATGTTAGTTAGAAAAAGCCCACCATCTGCACGCTCACAGTCACTCTATATGGCTTATCTTCCTCACTCATCCTCCTTACGGATTCCAATTTACCAAGCACTGAGGCTATTTCTTTGTTCATCCTGTATGCTGGTGGCCCGGACATCCTCACATTCTTCTTCAATCTCTTCAACATCCCGTTCCACACAGTAAGTGATTTTCACGAACCGCTCCGGTTACCTATCATTACGTTCGTCATGCTCGCTCTCTCGTACTCTGGGGCACCTTGTATAAGCCCCTGTTACGGTTTGCGTGCCGAATACCAAGTCCCTTAACAATAGACGGTAGAGTTTATGGCGCGGCAGTTAGCCAACACATATCAGGTTGAGTTATTTGATCACATTTTCCCCGCCTAAGGGGCCGGGCACTATGATACTCCAGTCTAGCTTGATATTCGCAAGGTGTTTCACCAAGCTCTCCATGGTGCACTCGTCAACAAATGATGATCTACATTGTTTCGCAGCCCGCAACCGCATTGGCTCGTTTCTTACCCCGCCAGGATGATCCAAGTAATTAAAATCACGGACCTCTCCCCATCAATAATCAATATCAAAAGAGGATTTTTT
>NW_008751673.1:1261884-1274801 GCF_000715545.1 Opisthorchis viverrini | reverse complement strand
TGTGTATCAATCCGTGAATCCGTGACATTTATTTCAGTATGCGAACATACTGTGCAATTTTTATGATGACGTGGTGCCGATGTTCATGAGAATGCTATCCGTTAGCCTTTTTGTTGTTGCTGAATCTTGGGGAATTTGTTTTTGATCAATATAGACTGAGAGTCCTTGTATAACGCAAGTTCGACTGTCGGTTCGGGGTAGGATCAAAGACATATTTCGCCTGGAAAACTGTCCGAGAGACTTTCTCACCTCGAGTAATTAGGTGCCATCTTCGTTATTTCGGGATACCAGTACAGGGTCAAGAGCGCATGAAATCAGGCTTCAGTTATCAAGCTCCATTATTCTTCAAAGCCAAGGGGAACGGTTTTATTTCATCAGCCCAACGCAACGTTCTTACATTGTCTTCCATGGACAGCCCAAGATTCGCAATATACTGCCGTCTCTCAGGTAATCGTTTGATGAACAGTGGATCGCACTCGCTCAGCAAACTGGCGACCGAAGAAAACGGTTTCGATGATGCGTATGCATTAACTGATGTGTGGACTAGGAAATCTTCTCCATGCAGCTGACAAGCCTTGCTGTCTCAGTAGTGGCCGTGGTGTGACATACCGGACCTGCATACACCGGTGATGGTCAGGATCAGTCAGCATGCCCTAAAGACTTCAGGAGACGTCTTTCGGTATAAACCGCGACCTAGGTTGAGATCGATTGTCTTCCAGCTGATTGCTCGGTACAATGAGAGCTCCGATGGCAGCTCGTCTTGTAGAAATAGAGGCTTCATGCAGCTAAAAGTGCTGCGTTTCTCCAGTAATTTTAAGTTTTTATCCAACCGCTGCCTGTGAGGTCATTGTGTTCACGATTGCCGCGGATTGAGAGTCAGAGACAAACTTACTCATCGATCCGCTAAGCGATACTTACCAAGCTAACGTTGTTAGATTTTGAACTTGACTAGAGAAAGCATGCATGAATGCTTCAACTATTGTATGGAAGCGGTTGGCATCTGAGCAACAGAAAAACGTGTACGCCGAGTTGCATCACGGATTGATAAGAAATGAACGTGTAAGGGAACATTTTTTTTTACATAATCAAGGGATGGTTCATGTGTTTGAGGACTTCTCCCGACAATTCCCGAATACTTCTGGGCGTGATGGCCCAATTGGTTAGAGCGCTAATTCACTAACCGCCGAGAACGTAAGGAGCTATTTTTCACCCTTCAACCACTGAGAACGTAAGGAGCTATTTTTCACCCTTCTTGCTTATCTTGCAGGTTAGCGGAGGGCACTGAATGATAGGAACAAACTTGATCAGGGAAGCTCGGTCGAATCCTTCGACCTTGCTTTTTGAGCCGCGGTGACTTAGCTTTGAGTCCTGATTGGTGGAGGCCTGAAAGGCCTTGGAACTTGGTCTTGGCGCACGCAGTGTTCGTCTGTCTTCGCCGCGAGGCCTGTCTCTCGCGCCGTCCCTTCGCGCTCTCTGCTATCCGCCTGAATGCACTCCAGCACGAAACGGCAATGTCATTATCGCATTCCCGTAAGCAGTTACCAGTGTAAGATTTGAAGATCTCCAAACAGTTCGCAATGTTCCCTATGAACCAGTCAGCCCTCTCACCACAAATTCTCGACCGAGTCAGGATCCTCAATCAGTATATAAACGATCATTGGGGACTTCGATCAAAGCAATATCTACCCACCGCACGAAAATTTGGAAGTGAAAGGTGAACCTGATATTTTCGCTGCTGGAGAACGACTTAACTTGAAGTATGGAGAGCAGCTGCGAAACGTCGACGAAGACCATCGAGTTCGAGGGAACATCGCTAGGTATTTAACGGTTGCGCCTAAGATTTACTTTTGGTGCTATAAGTGGCGCTAACAGGTGGTCTGTGACCCAATAAGTTATCACGTAAGTAAGGAACCAGTGTAAGTCGAGTAAGTCGCGACTAGTTCGAATCGCGGCGGGGATGCTTCGTCATCCTCATCATTGTCAGCTGTAATAACCGTGTGTTTTTCGTACAGTGGTAGCTGCCGCAGTTTCGTTCACCGATAATTTGGAGGGAGGGGTTGGTAGCTGCGCATTACAGGCGGGAGTGGATAAATTGGTGCATAAATCCAGCGCTGTCAAGTGGGGGGGGGTTGGGAAGGGAGCTACGCATTGAAGGCAATAGCTGGGATGCACGAGCGCCATTGAGGGCGAGACTGGGCCATGTCTGACAATGTCCCTAGCCATTGATGTGGCCCGTCTCGGGGTCCCCATCCAGGAAGACGGCAATGGCCAGAGCAGCTGAGTTTGCTGGTAATGGCTTTCATACTTCGCTGCCATGTCATTGTTTGACCGCCTCTGGCTCTCTTCCACCCTTCACGCTTTAAAACGAAAACATGTATAAGCAAAACAATCCAGGGAGGTCACCTGAAGGCATGCAATACATAACCTCTTATTTCCCTTCGGAAGATTGTTGTATGAAACTCGAGGTAGCTCAGTAATTAAAGCACGAGCTTACTGACCGCAATTTTCGTGGTTCGAACCCAGCCTCAACATCCCGACTGCACCTGTCTAAGTTTGGACAGGTCTGTAGCATCTCAGCCTTCGCGCCCTCTTTCGGTGGTATAGCAACTATGTAGTAAACACATCACAACCAAGCGATTAGTATTATTTATTTGAAAACATAAAACAGGATGCTACATGCAACACAGGGTATACAGAGCAACTTCAAATATTTTAGATGGGTACCACTCTACAGATGGACGATGTGTATAAGGGAGATCCATCGTCATCACCAAAGACAGCAACATCAGTGTTGGCACTGATGCCTCACTGCCGTACAACCATAAGCCCTTGAGTGAAAATAAGGGGAAAAGGGTGGGTGAGGGAGGGGACTAGTACTGGACCATGTCAAGCATTCCGAGGTGCCTACGCCTCCAGCCGCTCAGCCAGACAATCTTGAAAGAAACTGACAGCATGAACATCACTGACATCGATTAGTCGCCATTTCTTCCAACGTCCCCAGCCAAGCACAGACGGGGACCCCATCCTGGAAGGCGTAAAACGCCAGCAACACCCAAACTCATTATCTCTTTCACGCCTTTCTTCCAGGTCATGCGCTGTCCACCTCGCGGTTTGCGCCATCCTGACGGAGGCACGGAGAACAACACTCGTTTCGGTAGACGGTGTTTCGGCATGAATAGAACATGACCGAGCATCTCGTAGTCGGTTGTGCTGGATGATTTCCCGGATTTAAGTACCTGAAGCACAACCAAATACCCGTTTTCTAATCAACTCGTTAGCCATCCAAAACCAGCCACGCTTCTGAGGCGACGGTGGTCGAAAACCTGAATAGGCCTCACACCATCTACCCGCAGAGGCCATGTCTCGCACTCATACATCAACGGCCCTTTCTGTAGCCTGGTACAAACGACCTTAAGATCTAGTGAGATGCATTTTTGACGCCACAGTTGACACATATTAGCAAACGTGATTCGAGCCTTTGAGATTCTGGCACTGACTTCGTCAAACACTTCCGTCAGAGCTAATACAACTACCGAGGGATGTAAACGTTTCCATAATCTCCAGTGGTTCTCTTTGAATCGTAGATGGCACGGTCTGAAGCATGACTCCGCACTTTGGAGATGCACGGCGCATGCCAAAAGATGGCAACATGGTGGCCACTTTATTCAACAGACCTTGTGCTTCGCTCTGGTCTTCAAAGATGAAGGCGATGTCATCTGCGTAGTCCCAATCGACAAGGCTCACCAGCAACAATTTGAACACCGGGGTTTTGAAGACCGCCCATTCTTCATCCCATTGTTTCATCAATGACGAATTTGAACAAGAATGGAGTGGGAATATTCTTGTCTGACAACAGTTTTTGTAGGGAAGCTTTTGGAGAGCTCACCATACATTCTCGACCGCCCGAAAGTATGTGAATATAGGGATCGGATTATGTTTACAGACTTCCGGCGCATACCCTGTTGATCAAGTGTAGTTAACAGCACTGATCGGTCGACAATCAAACTCACCCCTGAAGTTAAGGAATACCAGGATTGTGGGTCGTCTGTACATGTGGCGTTACTCCAACACCTGACAGAATGTGAAGATGTGGTCAACGCAGCCTCTACCCGGTCGAAATCTCGCTTGATTCTCACGAGTCAAAACTTCGCATGCCGCCATAAGACAACGAAGAATCAGTGACGCCAGAAGACTTATCACAGCATGCGTCAAACTAACACCTCTGTGGTTACTACATTCACTACGAGTACCCTTTTTGAAAACGGGCACCACTATCAATTCACCGCAATTGTCTGGGACGGTCTCCTCCCAGATAGACCCAAATAGGCTAGACAGGCACTGGCTGAGGAATCCACCGCCATCCTTGAAAAGAGCAGGTGGAAGGTCGTCAAGACCAGCAGCACGATGACGCTGTAATAGAGAAATGCATTCGGACACTTTTAAGACTGAAGGCGGCTCCACCTTTCTGTTGAAGGCCAGGTTTTTGGATTAGAGGTGGCAGATGGCCAACTGAATTGCTGCTCGAAGTACTGTGTCCAGCGGTACAAACGTTCTGCTTTGTTGCATATCAAGGAGCCATTTTGGTCCCTGATTATTTCGCTGACACGTGGGTTCCGAGCAGCTTGCGGACATTTCCAGCATTCTTTGCATCCCCCACTTCTTCGGCCTTTCGAATCCACCAAGGTTCTCGGTCAGCACGGATACCCAGTGTCACCTGGCGTCGGATGATGCGTCGGGTGGAGTTGTGGTGGCGGCCAGGAGGGAGACATCGCCGGGTATCCAGCAAAGATATGCTCCTCTCAGAGATCCAATCTTTGGATGAGGTTGACTGGGTTGTACCAAAAACGGAAGTTCCGGCTCTGAGTGACGCCCTGGATATCTTTTACCAGTGGCCCCTCATATACGACATCGTGCCGTCTAGGCGTGCCGTCCGACAGGCGTTCGAGGAGCTGGTTCTGATAATTTCGATTTCTGGGTCCAATAGCTTCCTAATCGTTAAGCGAGGTGTGCGCGTTTTGCGTACACCTGAAAAGCGCAAGGAAAAGTAGCAGCGCACAAGTGTATAGTCGGAGTCCACGCTGGTCTTCCAAAAGGTGCGGCAGATGGGGATCCACCCTCAACACCGATAACTGATGGCGATGTGGTCGATTTGGATTCGGCGCTGGTTTGTTGGTGGGTACCACATTATCAAGCGATTCCCGCTGTTCTGGAAATTCGTACTGCAAAAGAACAGTCTGTGATTGGCGGAACGTCATAGAAATCGTCCTTCGCAGATTTAGAGCTTCATTCAGTTGGGGCGTAAGCAGACACAATGAACAAGGCGGGAAGAACCTCACTTCCTGTCATAGATGTTGCCAAACGAACCGCACAGAGGCGACTATCAACGGGTATCCAATGAAACAGAGACGTCTCCGCTCGTTCGCTCAATACAATACCCACCCCAGCATATCCGGCTGCAGCGGCGGCCTCTGCATCACCAGACGTGCGCAGCCGGAACCTGGAAGAGAGCGAGGGTGCAGTCATTCCCATCACAGTACTTGCGTCCTGCCTCCTTGTTTCTGACAGACAGTGTACATCAATATAGAGGGACTGCAGCGTACGCACAAGAGCCACCTGTTGACCTGCTTGCTTTAGTGTGTGAAAATTGAAGGTGGCTAAGTAGACAGGTTTTCGGGGTTTGAAAACAGACCTCGAAGTGTTTAGGGTTGTGACTGAACTCGGACGTGCAGAAGCTGCAGCTGAGTGTGGCGCAGGGCTAGCAAAACAGCCAGTCCTAGAGCTGGAACCTGCGCGGATAATTTGGGTGGGGGTGGTGATAGACGGAAAACGTGAGTGTTGGAAGGTGGCGTCAGCAGTAGCATGTTTTCGCTTACCCACCCTGCTGTATGTAGCAAGTAAGGCGACCCGGCTGATGGCACCACGCGACGGCCGATGTGGCATGAGAGTATTGTTGGTTGTGTAGGTCATGGTTGTACGAGGGCTGGGATACTGCCAGGGCGCCCACACCTAGACAGGAGGACGATTAGGGTCCTCAACCAAAGCCTTTGGCTCAAAAGCCTAACCGCAAGGCAGCAATGTTGGGCTGGAAATGCAAGTACATGACCATTTTTACGGAACACGTCGCCAAACGTGATCCAAACCTCAACCTGGAGGTCCGGGAGACTGTTCGTCAGACCTCTAATCATTGACCAACCTGGTATGAGAGACTGAGTGTCGCACCGACACCCCCCAGTATAGTTCAGTGGGTCGCAGAGGTACACAAGCCACCACCACATGGTAAGGTCCAGTCTCTTCGTGACGGCATAAGGGAGATTACGAATAATTGTACTGTAGGTGCGGCTCAGCTTTCGTAATATGTACCATGTGGTTCCCCTTGTGCACGGTTCGTGACGCTGGAAGACTTGGCTGTCAACTGATGTTAGTGGCGTTGTCAGTTTCTATACAGAGCGTCTGAATAAGTGCCTGGAGGTGTATCCACCTCGAAATGATTGTGGTAGGTTGGTATCGGCCACCTGTAAAATATTTGAAGTTGCTCTGCATATCCTATGATAATCAACAACCGGCGCAAACTAGTGCAAGAGATCACTTATTTGTTGCGACTATCAGACTGAGGTGCTTCGCATAACGTTCTTACTCCCTTTTTGAAGATTCGACTCGCGGTAGAGGCCCTTCAGATCTGTTTCAAATCCTTCACAGCAAGGTTGTTAGAGGGGTTGCTAGAATTTCAGCACCTCTGGAAAGTGCAGGGTGCAGACCATGAAGGTCGGGTGTTTTGTCGCCCTACAAAAAAGATGTTTTGTGTTGGATTTCTGTTGACGTCGATTTTCCGTTCAGACTCGAGTTCTTCTACGGTTTGTGTTGAAGGAGACCAGCTTAACTGCTCCTTGAAGTGTTGAGCCCATTGCTAAAGGCGACGATTTAGCGAGTGGATTGCCACTTCATCTTTTTGTGGATTGTTTCGCTGACACCTGTCTTGTTTTGACCGGTGGATCAAATCACCTGGAACAGGGCGCGACTCTTACCTGCAGCCTTGTACATCTCGGCATTCACGATTCACCACCGTTCTCTGACATTCATTCCCATGATTCTCCAGCCTTTGAAGGATCTGCGTGTGCTATCATGGTCTCTAGTTGCTGGTGCGGCTTCCCTGGAAGCACGAAGATCTGATCTTGACGGCATCCAGAGCTGAAAAACTTTGAAGACAGTTTCAAAGGCCGAGAGCATGGCTTATTTCATTCACTTCCATTCGATATCCAACTGGCCCTGGTCAGCAACGTGAATGTAATAGCTTGAAGTAGCTTTCCAGCCAGATCAGATCGATGCCACTGAGCTGCTGAAACTCGACCAAGTCGAAAAGCTAAACCGCTTTGCTTCGACACGATTGGTGCTCATGGGCAGCGAGATGACAAGTAAACCTGCACAAATGGCATGATTGGAAAAACGTTGTGTACCTCAGGAGAAACGCTAATCTTTAATTGAGGCTCTCCATCGGTAACTGCTAGCCACATGATTTAACTGAGTCCATAAATGACATGCAGTTGGTGGTCTCCGGGTAACTTGATTTGCGGAAGTACTTACCAACCAGGAACGATGGGACATTCAGTACACAACTGAAAATGTCGCTCCTCCATATCCATACGTTGAACATCGACTGCACACCTGCCATCTAACTGCTTCTTCCGGGCTTAGTCGTTGAACTTGGGATTTCGTGTAACCCGCCATGATAACTATCTGTTCTTACTAGCCAAAGTAGTCGCGGTAGGTCTTCATCATTGTCGGCTGTAAGAACCACGTACTTGTACAGTGGTCTTATCTGCCACAGTTTGGTTGGCCGATGATTTGGGGAGGTGGGGTAGATAGCTGCGCATTGAAGGCGGGAGCTGCTAAATTCGTGGGTACAGCACCATCAGTGGACAGTCAAGTGGGGAAATGGAAGTCAATAGCTTGTATGCACGAGCGCCATTGAGGTGAATGAAACTGTCCAGCTGCCCTCGCCTAAATGGGTTTGGTTCAGGTAACCCACCTTGAGTCTTCAACTCAAGAATGTGACCCACAAGGTATTGGGAGGATGTAAGATTTTGTTTGGCGACCCCTTGACTCAAAATTCTGTACCATGAGGCAACGGTTGTCGGAGTTTCCTTTTGGTACCCATCCCGGGGCCAGTGACTCAATAGTCCAACTTATCTGGCAGCAGGGATTGACTTGACCCGAGGGCGCAGGGAGTAAGGCATAATTGTCTGATTTCTAACACACTTGGGTTGCTGAGTGGTGCATACTTGTTAGACAGAGAACATTTTAATCCATGGTATTTGCAGCAGCCATGTTTACTGGCTTCATTTAGCAGTTAAAATAATCGTCGGGAACCCTGTTTCTGCAGATTCCGAGCGTCTAAAATTTCGTTTCTACGAGTAGGATGTTCTTCTGGACAACCGTACACATTCTCTTTTGTGCATCCAGTAGCCGGTACTAAACATGTCAAAGTTGCATCTGAGTACACGGTTTGAAACTATCAATGGAATGCTACAGGCAGCCAGCAAACTGGACTGTTCCATGCGTTTTTAGGTAGGCGCTCAAGCTTTGTAGTCGTGTGCCACAGGTTGGGTGTGAGCGGTTCGAATTGATGGCAAGCGAGGGGTGTCGGCATGAGCCAATATCTTTGAGCTCGAGGTATCTCAATGGTTATGGTGCAGACTTACCGACTGCAAGATTCGTAGTTCGAATCCAACCTCTGCATTTCGACTGCTCCCGTCTAGACCTAGGCAACCTGGCTCAGCCCTCGTGCTCGATTCAGGTGATTGCGCAGCCATTCACCAAAAGGTTGTTACTGCTGAACGACTTATTATCATAAGTAATAAATCACCTTGAACAGACGTCCGCATCGGGTTGTATTTGACGAAGGTTACCCTGGCTTCTGCTGATCCGCAGTATAAGTACAACATAAGTCCATGGAGCAGTGCAAACAAACGAACAGACGCCAATGTGAGAATGGTTGGTCGTTTGGACTTCCAGTAACTGTCTCGGCGGCTTGTTACCCATTTACAAGAATACACCAAATAGTATTATACACTAGTATACGGTACCAACTGTGATGATATGCATCGCTATCGACCCCTGCGAACAAACTGGTAGTGATTGTAACTATGTGGTCCCGTTTCTCTGAATAACATTGACGCCGCCGTACACTTTAAAAGTTCCTCGGTCAGTGGGTAAACCTGAGCCGAGTTTGGCTGTCGGTCGGGCGGCAGTTGATCTGTGTATCGGGTCTGGCAATTGGCTTGCGAACGTTTCTTCACTATGCGAGAAGACAGTGTTAGTGTGCGGTTTGGTGGTGGACAGATCAACAGCCAACCTCATCCAAGCTACCAGTATTTCCACACGAGAGCCGAATTAGCCAGTTTATGTGGCGTGTAGTGGGTAGTGTCACTTTTCATGAATGTCCTGGATGTGGTACTTGCTGCTTGGTTCTGAAATTGCAATAGTGGTGTTCAAACCGCAGTTCTGCTCCTACAAGGTTCGCATTGTGACCATATAACCACAGGCCCGTTATACCTACCCATATTGTGTAAGTGTGTGTTTTGTCTTATTAGGGATGCAAGCAGCGCCATACCTGCTGAAGTGACAAACAGCGGCAAAACGCGAACTTCAGAGGTGCAAGTCGAACGGCTCAGTCTTCTGATCATGATGTGGGCAAATACGATCGGTACTAGAAGTCAATATGAGGTGATATTGGGGTACTGCAGGTAAGCACCTTGCCGTGCACCACATAAGCGACCAATTGAGAAGCTCTCTTCGTATCCAAGAGCAAAAAAACTATGGGTCATCCTCACCGGTCAAACGTTGCGCGTGTGTTTTAACGCCAACAGTCTCACTCTCTTTGATAATCCCTGTATCACTGCTTACACGAATACATTGAAGCTAGTATAGATTCACTTCAAAATTTTTCAACATGGACTGAAGTGAAATATAATCTTTGGAAAGTTTTGAAGAAAATGGACATTCTGAAGTTCCCTATTCTCAAGTGAACTATTGAAGTAGCTGTTCTTGGCTACGAATTTCCTGTTATTGCAGTAGGCTGCTCTTCTGGCCTGATAGGCTTACCAGGTTCCACTAATCTTGCTTTTTCTTATTGTTGTTACCTTCATTCCCCTCCAATCGACCATTTCAGCGGGCTTTGCATACCCTTCGAAGAATGGTCTATTACGTTATAGAACAACCACATACTCGTGTGTCTAGTTGCTTCATGGGTCACCAATTCTACTTTCTTTTCGCTGTCGGTATTGGGCTGTGTATTCCTTTAAAAGTGTCCTCCACGGAAGATTTAACCTCCAGCACAAGACCATCCAACATCACGAGTTCTTTGTCGGATCCCAATCTCACTGCCCATGCAGACAACCACCAGGTCATACCTACAGCCTCAGTTGTGGAAAGGCGTAAGTTGTCGTTTTGCCATTTGTCAAGTATAGTACAACATGGTCTTCACCTAAAACGTGGTCACATTAAAGCTGTTCGTCATTTTTGTGTATCGAGGTTATACCGCCTCGTCAGTAGACGGCCTAAAATTCAGTTCTTGTCCCGGTTGTTTTTTGTGGGCAACGAGGATACCTGGGATGTTTCGTTTTGTTCATCAAACAAGTTTGTTCAACAGGTTGGTCACGCACCCTATCGTTCTGCTAAGCAACTCTCAGCAGTTTCCCTGGATTGACGCAGACCTATACGTCTAGTTAATTCACTTTGCCAACTGTCAACCGTACTCCAGTGGTTTCAGCTGCCACCATCATGGACGACGAAAGAGAGTAGCTACGTATGAATTCACAAAAATGTGTATTCAGTTGGGAGTAGGAACTACTGGTGATATGCTTCAGTTTGCAATTAGTTAATCAGAATGACTGTATAGAATGGATACTCATCTTGTACAGTAGTCTCGATAGAATCACTAGATGGGCGAGAAATTTGCTTTAGCAGCTAATTGTGCCGTAGTTTCCATATATTCGTTTTGGTAGCCCACACAGAAGTAACATGAAGCTTTATGGTAAAGTCGGGTTTCTACTGACAAAGGTTTACTGCACTTTGTAGATATGTAGAACCAATATCATACGCAAATTGTTATTGTGCTACAAACTAAGAAGAAAACCAACTCTAATCGCCAATTAGACTCCACACTATGCCGCTTCAGTAATCTAAACCGAAATGAAGGCGTTCCTTTCGCCAGTGTTCAGCAAGTCTAGCAACATTTCCTGAGGACCATCTGCTTTCCCCAAAAGAGCGTGAACATCAACCACTGAGCTACTGTCCAACTGTAGACCCCAGGACAGAACACCATGGACCAAGGTCGAACCACTGTCAGTTTTTCACCAGAACACTTCTCGGGAGTAATCAAACATCTAGATTGATATCTAAGTGAATGTCCATATTCTGAAACTGTAAATGAGCTGCTATCCGCATGCGCTTATCCCTAAACTTTACCGCTCTCCTCGTGAACCGACGATGTACACTGCCTCAGATGTTCGTCTGGTTTAAGCACAGAGTTGGTACAATTCTGTGGATCTGCCGGCCTTAGGAGTACCTGAGGAAAGCAAGTCCACACAAGATGGCGAAGACCCTATCGTGTTTTCCTGTAGAGCAACAGATCTGTAACCTTGTCTCTCGGGTAGGGGGAATTCCTGGAAGTCAATGATTTTGCCGCTCGTAGGAAAATGGCCGCACATTATAGAGGCTACGAAAATTACGCTCCTTAACGTACCCGAGCCGTCGAGATTGAAGTGTCAGATTGTATATATCCGTCGACATCTTCGGTGACTGTTGGCGCATTATTTTCGGCGTGTTCAAAGTATCTGGGTTTGTGAATTAATGTGAAGAAGTCCTTCACGAAGAGGTTGTGGTTCCTGCACTTTCATGGCCCATTGGATCATAATGGCGATTGTCTGTGTGATGTGTGTGGTGTGTTCTGGTACTCCCACCAACCACTAGTGCTTTGTGGTCAGGCTTTAAAATCAAATGCTTGGGTTGCGGGCCTTAATTTTCCTATTCTCTAGGCTTGGGAGTCCTGGCAGCGTTTCACCCCACACACGTCCGCGAACTGTGCAATTACCAATAATTTGGTGCAACTTTCAATAGGACCTAGCTCCTTCACTGTCGTAAGGCAGTTAAGCGCCAGTTTCCACTCGCGGTATATTGCTATCCACTATGATGATGGTGATGAGATGAACGGAACGCCGCATCCAAAGCTCAGAAAGCTGATAACAACAGCTGTCTCAGAATAACGGCTATGCCACGTCGAATTGAGAAGTTCGTGAACAGTAGACGCACGGCGAAACTGCTGGATGAAAGTTAGGGTACGCGGAGTTCTTTTCATTCCTTTGGTACGCTTTGGACTCGTGGATAGTTACTCACAGCCGAATTAACGCGGCACAGTTAGTTGTACATCTCTCCCCATCATACTCTTTCTCTTTCCATACGATCCCCCTGCACTTCCGGTCTATTTCTGGTGCAGCTGATGTTCGAATCTTGGTCCACCGCTCGCCACCACTATACGAGCGAACCCAATGTAATTTTGCGATGTGGGAGTCGTAGCATGTTTTCACGACCACCTTCATGTGTACTTTTCAGATAACAACCAATTGTCCGCCATCTGCCAAGAGCGAAAACATCCAGTAGGAAGATCTCTGTTTAGGTCTAGGTGTGGGATGACCTCAGAAGCAGCCCAAGACTTGAGCACCCGACCTAAAGCTGCCACCTTGACGTGGTGGTCGGGCTTCAGTGCTGCAGCGATCCCGTGGGCTACACTGGCTGGAACTTCGTTCCACAAGGTGCAACCATGTCAGGAAGGCCAAAAGGGAGCAGCCAGACCAAGAGCAGCGAGACCCCATACTACGAGTAATCGTGCTACGAGGCGGTCTGGGGGTAAAGTCGTACTGTCC
>NW_008751673.1:1254261-1258446 GCF_000715545.1 Opisthorchis viverrini | reverse complement strand
CCCCCCCCACTTGACAGCCCACTGACAGTGCTGGATTTATGCACCAATTTACCAGCTCGCGCGTGCAATGCGCAGCTACCTACCCCTACCCCGCAAATCATCGGTGAACGAAACTGCGGCAGCTACAACCACTGTACGACGAGTACGCGGTTACTGCAGCTGACAATTATGATGATGAGGAAGACCTGAGCACAGTCGCCCGCCAGCACAAATGCTGCGTAACCTTGTTCCGTCGAACGCCTTTTCTCTACCGCAGCCTTCCATGAACTCCGGGCCTAATTGCGTCGAATGACTAGCAGGATAAGTCGGCTGTACTTATGTCTAGGATTGCTTCTATCCGCCGGAGTGGTCCGCAACGGGAACTGCATTGGTAGTAATTCAGTTTGGTTGCTAGTACTGGAATCTGCGAGTGCGCCGATTGCGATGTTTGCTGAGCAGAGAAGATCAAAGAACTGGAGTAAGCGATTGAGAATGCCAGGAATCTGCGAAGGTCATTTCTGTTGATTCTCCAGGCGAGATGGCCTAAGTGGTTGGAGCGCCAATTTACTGACCGGAAGGTCCGTGGTTCGAATCCCACCTCCGCCTCTCGACTTCCCCTGTCTAGGCTTGGGCAACCTGGCAGTATCCCAGCCCTCGTGCTTCCTTCGTGTGGCATGGCAGCTAGGTACCGGAAGGGTGCTACAGCTGAACGCTCCAGAAACCTGTGAACGAAGCCATCAAAAGTCAGAGTGGCGCGAACACCTTCAATAAAGAAAGACGACTTGACCGCTGGATCGAGCACTCTGAAAATCAATGCTTACGGCCACCTGCCGTCATTCAGTCGGACTCTTGAACTGTAGTAGAATCTTGGGCAATGAGCCTAAGACTTCCTGTGGATTTGGAGGTTTATGACTACGTTTGTTCCCTCAAGCGCCACCGAGCTAACAGCTCCAATGAACTCCCACTCTCATTGTCCAAGGATGGGACTGAGGTCCTCGATCGGTGTTTGTCTGATCTATTTGCCTCTATTTGGGGAAGACCATTGTGGAGAATCACTAATAATGCATATTTCCGAAAAATGAACCCATAGTGAGTGGGGTCCAGCTTTACTTCACTCGTCCGCCTTATGGTGGCCCGTGAAGGACTGAGTCGAGAGCAGCAAGCAGGATTCCGACTTGGTAGGGGTTGGGTGAACCAAACATTCACACTTCGTCAATGATAGAATAACGCCAAACATATAACCGACCCAGAATTTCAGTATTCCTGGATTTTAAGAGCACTTTTGACTCCATTGCCCGGTCTGTTCTCCTTAACGCGCTTTATCCGGAATTTCGTCTATGTATATCCTTTGTATTCTCAGACTTCGGAGCTCCAAAAGACTTCGTACAAAATGTGGTATCCGACAGAGATGCAAGCTTTCTCCATTCCTATTCGATTATGTGATCGACGACACAGTGAGGTGGTCAATGGAACATCTTCAAAACCTTTTCGATCTGGAACACGCAAACGATATCGTTCCAGTCTTCGAAAAGGGCAAGGACACGAGTTTTTGGATGAGCTGACCAAAATCATCCAGTCCGTCGGCATGCACTTTGCACCTACATAGTGTAAGGTCCTGCTCTTGGACATGGAGTCCCAATCAAAGGAGGTGCCCGAGACTGGGGAGTGTTTTACGTGTAAGCGGCGCTGTCGCTGCACGAGGTCAAGGCACAAACGGCTGGGGTTCGGATCGCGTTAGCTAATATGAGATACCTATGACTAAGCAGCGTATCCTTAATCCTCGATGATCGTGTGTATCTTTGAGAGCAACTGGGACGTTGGCAGGTCTTCGGCAACTGTTATCTCGGAAAATCAAAGTTATTGTAAGTTAGGGGCGACGAGTCTGTAAGAAAGCAATAGGAGAGTGGGTGTTGGGTTGCACAACGTGGATTTCAATTTAAGAATGTGCCCAGCGTCAAAAGCTACTGTGGTTTGGCCGTGTATTGCGCATACCGAAGCACCTTTTGCCTAGTTCGGAGTGGCAAATGCAGAGAGGTGGTCAAATTTCGAGTTGGCATAGGGATGCTGGAACGGTTACGAAAAGTCAATATGACTGGCCTTCAACATGGGGTCCGAGTGATTCCCCCTGCGCATGTTTGAAGACGCTGGAAATATGGATGGTATATAGTGGGTTTTTTGGCTTTACTGATATGACTTTGGGATCATCCTTGAATACTAGTGAGGTCACTGAGGCATCTTGCCTCGGGACAGATTGCAGCTTGGCTTAACTTAACTCTTTTTAACTTTTACTATCCGTTCTGCAAAACTACGCATACTTTTCGTTGTCTGACCATTCGACACTTTTTGCATATGAGGTATCCAAAATTCAACTCTCTACCGTATGGTTTTCTGGTTCGGTCCGTATTGCTTTATTCGGTATTAGGGATTCAGAGCACCTTGGTTTTCAATTACATAGTCTACGATAGCGTCATTATCCCAGGACGGAGGTGGTTCGGTTCATTGGCAATAAACTTTAGGTTATGCTGGCACAGAGTTGCAATAAGTTCTGCTCTCTTTTCATAACCCCACAGATTATCGCTTTAGGGCGATGCATGCGCCATTACCTTTGCTTACTGGTGCCTGACTCACTGCCATCCGGGGCCATCGTTACTAACCTCACTACCCTTCAAGGTGTCGTTTTCATCCGCCACTCTAATTTCGTTGATATATCCATAATATGTTCCAGCAAACATAACTTCCAAATGGCCACTCAATCAAGCGTTACCTGTGGTCGGTCAGACATTTTCTCGCTGCAAGCTCAGGTCTATCAATTGGGCGAACCACAGTTTGGGCCAGTTGATTCTACTGGATCACGTTCAGGCTGCTCGCTGGTTTGACGCAAGCTTTGGAAAAAGGCAAGCCCATTCTGCAGATACAAGCAAATCAGACTCACATAAGTCCAGACACTTCTCAAAAACACCCAGTCTTGACTGTCACTTCGTATTCATCTATTCCACCAAATGTCCGTTCTCGGTCGCCGCTCTCCCTTTTGTCAAGGCTCTGGCTCGAGCCTTCCCACAGTTCCTTTTCCATGCAGTCCAAGTGGAAGACTACACTGCACATCGTTGGAGTCTTCGTATGCTTTATGTACCAAAGTTCAAGCTTATCGTTGATGGACGAATAATTCGTGAATATTCAGGTTCTGACACAAATCTGGATGGATTAATCGACTTTGTTTGGATCAACACACGTGAGTTAGTTTTCTCAGAAGGACCAGTTTGTGCTTACAGTGCCTAGTTAACCGGATAATCTGACCCCCTACGGAGGCGCCTGTTTTTTGTTTCTGGTACTCCTGGTTCCAATTTAGTCGAAACATCCTCAGGGCTTATCGTGATTCTGTTGCACAAAATCGTTAGGCGTTTCCAAAACTGTCGTTATAAGATTGTACCCACCGCGCTGGGACAACGGGGCAATCCGAATTAGGCGGACCATCCGATGTAGTGAAACAGTGATATTTTATTGCACATAGACGGATGCAGGTGATCAGGTGAGGGCGAATGGACACCGCTTTCCGTATGCTGTCTTTGACCTTCACCAAGGTCTAGCTATCAGAAATTTAAGGACAGCAGGAGAAGTGTTACACAGAAGCCTAAACGGTTGCGATACCAGATGAGTAATCAGTGCGTTCCAGTCTTAACGAAGTTCTTGGTCTCCTAAGAAATCGACTGCGTGTTTCCTTTTTTACGTTGCTACTTGGAGCTGAGAGAATTTATGAGGCTGAGTCATACGACCACAGATAGACCACCAATGCACACAACCAGCTTTACACGTAGAATACCAAGCAGTCAGTGTATACAACCAGTCCACTTTTGGATGTTAGTTTGGAAGAAAAGGCTCTCGATTCTTTAGAGCACTGCTTCTTCAGTTGTTACGGTTCGATCACGCTGCGAGAAAAGAATACCAAGCAGTGTATACAACCAGTCCACTTTTGGATGTTAGTTTGGAAGAAAAGGCTCTCGATTCTTTAGAGCACTGCTTCTTCAGTCAGTGTACCAGTCCACTTTTGGATGTTAGTTTGGAAGAAAAGGCTCTCGATTCTTTAGAGCACTGCTTCTTCAGTTGTTACGGTTCGGTTCGGCTGCCAGCAAAACAATATGATATGCGGATCGTGGCAATACTCTATCCTCAGCTATGTTGCTTGATACAGACTCCTAGCACGGCGGATAG
>NW_008751673.1:1177084-1249837 GCF_000715545.1 Opisthorchis viverrini | reverse complement strand
TTTCGGGATCATTTGTCTACAAAACCCTTCTCAATCGGTTCCAAGGTTTTCCTAGCTGATTGAAAACAGCTAATTGTATCCGAAACTCTAGTATTCAGAAATTTGTTGACAAAAACTTTCTAAATGAGTCAGACCTCTATGTCTGACCCTGGCCCCGCGAAGGGTCCCGAATTTGAACCCCAATAACCGTTCCATCATTGTATAGAATTTTGAGTCTGATGCTAGAAGGGTCCTCAGACAAAAACCTACATCCTATTACTGCCTTGCGGATCACACTCTTGAGTCAAAGACTCAAGGTGGCTTACCTCAACAGAATCCCTTTCGGCCTGAGCAACCGAAAAGTATCATTCTTTCACAGGCCATCACTGATAGCTTTCCTCCTCGATGGAGCGACGCACGGCAGTCAATCCATCCACCAGTGGCCAACCATTGTTCCGTGTCTAAGCTAGCGCTGAGCAAAAGAAACCAAAATAACCCTTTACTAAACTCAAGATATCTGATTTACATTGCTAATCTCAACATCCGCACCGTGTGTTTAACTGGGCAACAGGAGGCTCTTGCTCAGACCTTGTTCACTTTTCTATTAATGTATGTTGTGTTTCCGAAAAACCCATAAAAGACCTCATTTAGGACCAGCTCAGTTGGTTCACGTTTCATTCTTCGGATATCTGGTGATCTTGACAGATGGCTTGTGGTGTGTACACTGTCGGAGTCCCACACAGCCCTAGAGCAGAAAGCACTTTACTTGATTGAATCTCAGTAAGCAGTCGTTTTCCACTAAATTAATATCAACACAGGTCGATGCGGTAAACGGTGTTTTTCATCTTGTCAGCATCTGTCCCAACAGATCAGTCGTTTTCACTAAATTAATATCAACACAGGTCGATGCGGTAAACGGTGTTTTTCATCTTGTCAGCATCTGTCCCAACAGATTGCAGTCCCGAATCTGAGTAGGACGGGTTTGATCAAGACCTACCGCGACCACTTCGGCTAGTAAGAACAGATATAGTCATCATGGCGGGTTATATGAACCCCCAGGTTCGACGACTAAGCCCGGAAGAGACAGTTAGGTGGCAGATGTGCAGTCGGTGTTCAACGTATGGATATGGAGGAGCGATATTTTCAGTTGTGTGCTGAACGTCCATTTGTTCCTGGTTATTAACCACTTTCCGCACACCAAGTTACCCAGAGGGCACCAACTACAAGTCATTTATGGACTCAGTTAAATCATGTGGCTAGCAGTTACCGATGAAGAGCCTCAATTAAAGATTAGCGTTTCTCCTGAGGTACACAACGTTTTTCTAATCATGCCATTTGTGCAGGTTCACTTGTCATCTCGCTGCCCATCAGCACCAATCGTGTCGAAGCAAAGCGGTTTCGCTTATCGACTTGGTCGAGTTTCAACAGCTCAGTGGCATCGATCTGATCTGGCTGGAAAGCTACTGCAAGCCACTACATTCACGTTTTTGACCAAGGCTAGTTGGAGATCGAATGGAAGTGAATGAAATAAGCCATGCTCTCGGCCTTTGAAACTGTCTTCAAAGTTTTTCGGCTCTGGATGCCGTCAAGATCAGATCTTCGTGCTTCCAGGAAAGCCGTACCAGCATTTAAAGACCATGACAGCACACGTAGATCCTTCAAACGCTGGAGACGACGGCGTACCGGATAATCACTACTTGACTCCACTCCATACAACTCGAACAAAGAAATATTCATTATTGGGCAATTTCCTACAATACGTGGCTCTCATTTCCCCATCCTCTCTGACTTGATAAAGTGACTGGAGCCACGGCTTCGGCGCAGTTTGTTTACTCAGAAATCTACTGGCCGGCTGACCGTACAACGCACACAGCCGATTTGTACTTGCTATGCACAGCTGTTCGCCACGACCCACTTTTGCCTCGTGTTTTGTCCTGGTTGCTCATACGGCTACCTTCTCTTGTACTCTTTCTTCCATACCCCCGGGTTAACACCTATGCCCTGTCATTCTTTAGGTATGAATTCTCTGAGAGACACGACACGTCGCGAAACACTTTTCTGGTTAAACCAGTAAGCTCTATTAATCCTATTCACGATCACTACCTCAAGTGCGTCCTTACTATGTAGCATATTCCCAATATAAGTTTTGGGTAAGCCTCCAGTTTGGGTGTTGTTACCTGTGCTCTGTAGCGCGGAGAGGAAAACAAACTACCCTAGTGCATGTGAGAGTTCGGTAGTTTTCTCTAACCCCATGGACTTTGTATGACATTGGCTATATTGTAGACCTGTCCATAGAACTGTGAATGCGCTTTTACACATGTGGTAAGCTCAGTGGTTGCAGCAGATTCACAATTAATTTTCATATTCATGTCCTCGTTTCTTTGCGCACTCAGGTCAGGTTCCCAAAGGCCCCATCGGTCTAGAAAGTGCAGACTACCAAGGTAACCCTCCTATGCCACATTCTGGAAACGCTCTTCTCCTCATCCTTTCGTGGTCAACTGTAATATCGAGTGCGGCTTATCTCCTCTGTATTTTCGGCCCCACCATTACTGTGTACCTTTCTACCCTATTTCATCGACTGAGTCGCGGTCGCTTGGGTAAAGCTCCACAAGAAACTACTCCCGGAACGCTTATTACTTGGGATCCCGGTCACTTGGTACCCAGAGATTGTTGACTCAGTACTGTGGTATTCGCATTTATCTGAGCTGATTTCTCAGCACATTGACTACGTCCTTGCGTTGCCTTTGGCGTTCAAAGGCTTGAGGATGATACTCTGAACGATGGCATGGACCAACATTTGCCTTGCAGTTTCTGTCGATATCATCGCATTATTCTCTCGTCCCATCGTATGATAAAGAAGTACCTATAATATATCATTTTTGAAGCTCCGTGCCTTTGTCGTTTTGATGTCATCTTATTATGCTTCAGCACAGAGTGAGTTATCAGTGTGAGTGGGTTTCGGTTCATTAACTTTAAGCAAAAGCGACATATTATTACAGTACCACCAAAAATTCTTTCAAGAGCGCGTTTCCTTTCAATCAGTCTTGTTTGTGATTTCCTAGGTTAGAATCTCACCGCGATACCCAGCTTCGGTGTGATGTACCAGACGACCTACTGAAATGACGAGATCACCTGGAAGGAGGTTTCCCGAACTTTATTTCTGAAGCATGAAGTTCTCGGAACTGACGATCTAGGGGGACCTCACACTTCCCTCGTCTTGCTTTTCGCTGTTCAGTACTCTTCAAAGATAACATACCACACGAACATTATGCTTCATCGAACTCTAACTCATGAGAATGTTCCCTGCGGTGGACTTTTTGGCTGACCAAGTTGTCCTGAGTAGACGACAACAATCCCATTGTTCAATCAGATGGACTTGACAGATCTGGTGCCTGAATTACGTTTGATTCAGAGGACAGCGGTTGCTAGCGTAGTTTCGCTGGGTCGCGCTAAACTGAAACTGAGGGATTATGTTCACAACACACCTTATTCATAGAAAAACCGGGGGCTTCACAGGGGATTTGGACTTCGCGTCATTCTGGTACTAGTACAGAACGAACAGCCCCAGGCCTAACTTTGTCCCTGTTTGGTAAAACCCGCTCAAACGCACAATCTCCTTCAGTCAGTTGATACTGACCGGCGGTGAGAAGGAAAACAGATGAAACAACCGTCAGCACAACCCCTCCGGTACCATTAGCTACCCCGTCCGCAATCGGTCTGCTTTGGTGAAAGTTCACACGTGACTGAATGGTTGAATGAACAACGCTCAAGAAGATGGAATTCCTCGCACCAGGTAACGGTTTTTGTCAGTACAGCGGGTCAGGACTGGCTTTCAGTTGTTCTCCCTGGCATCGCAATTTGATTGGACACATACACAAGTTGCTATTACAAGGGGCGAACATTCTCGGGAAAAAAACAATAATATGCACGAAAGAATGTCTCCTCGCCGTTTGGGTTTTCGCCCTCACAGAACAGACAAAACAAAGTGGTGCTAAGCAAATGTGGCGTTCTATACGGTTAACGGTATTCCCCGGTGTTTTTGCTCAAAAGATTGAATAACCCTGTCTAGAATGACGTGAGAAAAGTTCATCAATAGACAAAAGATACTTAAATTTATTCGGTACAAAAGCATTATGCCACACTGAACTGGGCCATTTGAACCCGAAGTTTTATCTAGCCGTCGGTGAATCAAATGAACTTTAGTGAGACAGGAGGGCCACACCAGTACATATACAAGTGATACCCAATAAACCTGAAAGTATAAGGCTACAATATACACGTACTCAGCCTTCCCATTTTTTCGTTATACATATAATGGCCCGTGAGGGCAGACGCGACCATAGTCGTAGCATTGGCCACGGCAACCGCGGACGAGAGACCTGTAGAACTATCTAAAAGGAAGGGAACTTACTCAATGTTTTTAAGGCAAAAACAAAAAGGGCGGATCCAAGCTGGTTCACGAGTAGGAAAAACACATACTAAGAAGACAATTTATGGGAAACTGAGGGACAACGGACTTGCAGGTTGGTTTTGCTATATTTCATTAGTACATTAGTGATTCCCCAAACAACCCCTATCGATAACTGTATACCAATAGAGAGCATGTGACGTGCACAGTGTCACCTACAAAGGATGTGGAGAACAAAGTTTAAAAAGACTTGAGTCTTACGCACACCTGCCAACTAGACTGATGTTATCAAAAAACAAATAGCCAAGGCTCCATGTTTGTTATGGACGTTAGGACTGCGAGAGCAGCTGTTGAAGCATCTATTCACACTAACTTACCGCAAATATCTCACAATGATCCAATCCCGCCCTTGGAAAAGTCAGTCTCACTAATATCCATGCCGTTCGATTCTGTCGATCGGTCAGTACTGTTAACTACACTTGCGCAACAGGGTATGCCCCAGAAGTTTGTGAACCTACTCCGATCCCTATATTCATATACTTCTGGGAGGGAGATATATGGTGAGCTCTCCAAAAGCTTCCCTGTAAAAAGTGATATCGGACAAGGATGTCCACTGTCTCCATTCTAGAGAAACTTTATCACTGATGTAATAATGTGGCGAACACTGGAAGGTCTTCAAAACCCCGGTGTTCAGATTGCTGGTGGTAAGAGCCTTGTCGATCCGGAGTACGTACATGAAATCGCCCTCAACTTTAGAGGCCAAAACGAAGCACAAGCTCTGTTGAATAGACTGACCACCATCTTTTGGCATGCGCCTTGCACCTTCAAAGTGCAAAGTCATGCTTCAGAACGTGCCATCTGCGAACATCTCCCCTACGATTCAAAGAGAATCACTGGAGATTGTGGAAAATTTTACATACTTCGGCAGTTGTATTAGCTCTGAGAAGTCAGTGCAAGAATCTCAAAGGTTCGAATCACTTTTGCTAATTTGCGTCACCTGTGGCGTCAAAAAGGTTTAAAATTAGATCTTCAGGGTCGCGTGCACCAGGCTACATTAAGGGCTGTGTTGTATGGGTGCGAGACATGGCCTCTGCGGACATATGATGCGAGGCGCCTTGACAATCGATGCCTCAGAAACGTGGATGGCGTCAGCGTGTTAGTAACGAGGTGTTTAGAAAACAGATACTTGGTTGTGCGGCAGGTACTTCAATCGGGGAAAACATGCAGCACCACCGACTACGATGACTCGGTCATGTGCCAAAATACTGTCTACCGAGACGAGTGTTGTTCTCTATGCCTCCTTCAGATTGGCACAAATTGCGAGATGGACAACGCACGACCGTAGACGTCCGCTGCTAGTATGGCTCTTCTGGTATCAGTAAGATCTGCTGATCTCTCGACAAAACCCATTGAACATTAGTTTGAGTTGGATAGTTTGGGCTGATAGTTCTTAAAACTGAGAGCATACCTCCTTTCACTGTTCCATTCATCCTCCAGCCAATCTTTCTCATCGACGCAACTGGGCGTTTCCAGTGGCTATCAGGCCAGATCAGCTCGATATCATTCACCTATAGAAACTCGGTGGAGTTGATGAACTGAACGAATCTGTATCGGTCTGCGTGGCCTTGAAGTAAAGTGAGCTGACAACCTAGCCCGCGCAACGGAATGACTGAAATCAAGCTGCGTACACCAGAGGGATAGGCAGTCCTTATTTGAGGCTCGGCACTCGTAAACAGCGTTCACGTGATCCAGTTGAGCTCATCACCCGTTTGCGACTGTTGGTCTTTCAACCAATATGTATTCAGATGTTTGCGGTAATATTACGATAGGATTACGCTGCTTTTGTTTAAGCCCCGTCCACCCTAACTGAATTTTTCAAGAGATAATGATCTCACTCGCCGATTACACGCTGCAACAGTTCTGCACCAACACCACTCGCTAAAACGATGCAAAATGACAACTGGAAAATTCACTTTGGCGTGTCAAGAAAGGTTCCAGTTTATGGTGTTCGGTCGTCTATATAACCTGATCACAAAGCTACGTTGGCTCAAACAATGGTGTCTTTCGAGGACAATATTTGTCCCACTCTGTCCATCATCTGGTCTCACGGCCACGTTTGTCACCCAGACTTACTCAAAAGTCCAGGAAAGAGTGTAGCTATCCCCTCACTCACACACTTTACTGTCCAGCTCACAATCGCTCGCTAGATCACGAGATAAATCTTTTCTACACTCACAAACACGTCACACAAAGGTGACTCATCTGACGTTGATTGTCTGTACTGTCTAGTAAGCGTAGCAATAAGTCATGTGTCGACACACCCACGTACACGCAAACGTATTTACATATGAGAAAACCGAACGCAGTCAACGCACACAGACTAGCACGCGCAGGGAGCAGAAAGTCAACCACACTCCATAAGTCCACGGGCAATTACGGAACACGTGCAGCAGTTATACTGCGGAGAAAACACGTTCCTGCCGTCCGGACTTTCACCAAGGTACTCACAAGCGATAAGTTCCCATTTTGATTTGCTCCACATTGCACTTATTTTTATACGTGTTGCAATTCACCACATTCAAGCATAGTAAAAAATGTTATTAGTGTATATGCATGTTTCGAACCAAACGTAAAACGAAATGCTGTTTGTCCGCTACTGCTGTCTACGCATTAATGGACGGTTAAGTAATTCGACCATCAGCTAAATGCATTACTTCACAGAGCTTCTGTCAGGCAGTGGAAGACCATCGTCAGTGAAACCAAACTTCATGTTGTGAATTTACAAATGGTGGATAGAAGACCCAGAGAGCTTCAAAAGCCCACTTTTCTACTGTCCGGTGAATAGTCGTTTGGAGGAATAGCACAGTATCGATCAATACCAGAGGTGTCAGGAATAAACTGGATGATATTTCTATTTGTTGAAGGGAGTCATCCGAACCTGCTGCTTCTCGCGGAAACTACCATCTCAAGCATTGAAGTAAATATTCATGGTTGCAGTCTGTCGTGCCGATCGAGGCGGAGTCGGGATGCATAGGGGCTATCTACGAGTCCACGTATTAGAATCCTTCGGACCATGAAGTTCGGCATGAGACGCTTCACGCCATTGATTGGGTGATCTACAGGTTTCTTTCGCAAAGGTCTCGGTCCCAGATCAAGAGCTTTGGTGAAGCAAGAAGCTGTCAGGGGTTTCAGCGCATCCAACGCGGTTTGGGTGATGTTTTGCTGCCATACAACAAGTCAAGTCGTCCAGCTGTAGCACCCTTTCGGTGCCTAGCTGCCATGCCACACGAATGAGGCACGACGGCTGGGATACTGTCAGGTCGCCCAAGCCTAGACGGGGGAAGTCGAAAGGCAGAGGTCGGGTTCGAACCACGGACCTTCCGGTCAGTAAATTCGCGCTCTAACCACTTGGTCCGTCCACTCTACTTCCAACCCCGGTAGTCACATTTTGGACTTAGTTTCTGATCGGATCTCAGTACGCACGTCAGCCAGAAGGCTAATATCTTCAAACCCTTCGAACAAACTACTTGACTTGTTTCCGGCTCTTGCGCCATAGCGATCACCTCATTCTAAAATCCGAATGATCAGGGTTGCCTTCTGTAGGCATGAAGTTTGGTCGACAATACAACAAATGGGGAGCCGAACTTTCCACTCGTAAGAGAGCCGCGCGTCAGTATTGACGGTGATTCACACTATGACCTAAACGATGCGGGGATTTTTTCCATCTAAGGATTAAACATAAAAAACGCCCTGGGAGCGTTTTAAGGTCACACGGAGGACTACTATATACACAGATACGTCAGCAATACACGCTGGCGTAAAAGGGAAAGTGTGAAATATGGACTCGAACTGCCGTGGGACTCGGTTGGCACAAAACGGAGACTCACTAACTCAAGAAGGGCCAATGCGGAGAATGATAACGGAGAATAATAAGGCGAACAAACGACGCTGATGAACCGATTGCCGGTGATAAGTTGGTGGTCGGTGCTTTTGTCACCAAATTCGCGCCTAACCACTTGGTCCGTCCACTCTACTTCCAACCCCGGTAGTCACATTTTGGACTTAGTTTCTGATCGGATCTCAGTACGCACGTCAGCCAGAAGGCTAATATCTTCAAACCCTTCGAACAAACTACTTGACTTGTTTCCGGCTCTTGCGCCATAGCGATCACCTCATTCTAAAATCCGAATGATCAGGGTTGCCTTCTGTAGGCATGAAGTTTGGTCGACAATACAACAAATGGGGAGCCGAACTTTCCACTCGTAAGAGAGCCGCGCGTCAGTATTGACGGTGATTCACACTATGACCTAAACGATGCGGGGATTTTTTCCATCTAAGGATTAAACATAAAAAAACGCCCTGGGAGCGTTTTAAGGTCACACGGAGGACTACTATATACACAGATACGTCAGCAATACACGCTGGCGTAAAAGGGAAAGTGTGAAATATGAACTCGAACTGCCGTGGGACTCGGTTGGCACAAAACGGAGACTCACTAACTCAAGAAGGGCCAATGCGGAGAATGATAACGGAGAATAATAAGGCGAACAAACGACGCTGATGAACCGATTGCCGGTGATAAGTTGGTGGTCGGTGCTTTTGTCACCTAATACTTTTCAGTTTATGCTACACCGGTATGCCTGACAAACCACTTCGTGCCGTATTAGCTCCTGTTCATCAACAACCCGAAAGTATATGACGAGGACGTGCTTAAGCTGCTCTTGGTGGTCGAATCTCATTCTTTTTCCGGCCGGATGCGGTGCACCTTCTCGTTCTACGAACTGTCGCCGACTTAATTTATTCACTAAGTTCGGAAATCTTTCTGTTATCGCCGAACTCCAGGCGTTTCCCCAGCGGATGGAGACAGGGTCTTGTGAACCTATCCACGTGTTCTTGGGGACTATGGACCTGTTTAGAACAAAGATGAATTGACGAACATGTTTTCGGCAAGGTCTTTTTCAGGTCATACAATTACAAAGGCACGGTGTAACAAAATAGCCCGGCTGTAACACCCTTCCGCTGCCTAGCTGCCATGCCACCCGAAGGAAGCACGAGGGCCGAGATACCGCCAAGTTGCTCAAGCCTAGACAGGGAAAGTCGAGAGGCAAAGGTCGGGTTCCAACCACAGACCTTCCAGTCAGTGAATTCGCGCTCTAACAACTCGAGTCATCTCGCCCCCGCATGGTGTACATGAGAATAGAATTAGAATTTAGAATCTTTCAGCTGCGGCACCCTTTCAGTGCCTAACTGCCATTGCACGAGGGCTGGAATACTGCCAGGTCGCCCAAGCCTAGACAGGGAAAGTCGAGAGTCAGAGGTCGGGTTCGAACCACGGACCTTCCGGTCAGTAAACTCGCGCTCTAACCACTTGGCCCATCTCGCCCCCTGGTGTACATGAACAGGAAATCCAGTGAGAAATGACGTTTGCTACCTGTTAAGGAACAACTAGTTCAGGTTACCAGTAGGATGACTCGAGTTTGTCAGTGCGGGCAGTGTCGTGGTTGTGTTCAGCACAGAATGTATTGTGGGGGAGGTGGTTGGACCATGGCAAGTACAGCACACGAATAAAACGTTTTTGCCAACAAAGAATCGGGTCGCAATGTCGTATGGTGATAGCTTCAGCCACTGCAGTTGTGCGTTGCTGTACTGATCTGGGTTTATTAGCAGGCGCCTTGTAAACAATGCGGAAACTTTGGCTGGGTATCACATTGTGCGCCATGTCCGCTAGATGTTGTACGAGTGAGCTGGTTATCGTACTCCCAATTTCAGAAGCTAGTCAGGGTCGTTTGTGTTCCTTCATTCATCGGCTGAGTTGCTTAAAAAAATCGTCCAGTTGCAACACCCTTTCAGTGCCTAGCTGCCACGCCACCCGAAGGAGACACGAGGGATTGGATACTGCCAGGTGGCCCCAGCCTAGATAGGGAAGTCGAGACGAAGAGTTCGGATTCGAAGCACCTCGCCCCGAGTTGTCTAGTCGTGCATCCAATGTATTCCGCTGCACGGCAGCAAGAGAATGAGTATACCAACAGTTTTGGGCATGGACAGGTAGTCTATTTTCGATATTAAACGAACACAGACGATTGCTTGTGAGTCAGGTTCAGAGTGTTGCGGCCGGCAAAGCTTTCTTCAAACTGGTCAAGCCTTCTGTTGAGTAGATCATTCGGCGCATCACCGTTAAATGGGTGGCTAATGTAAACGGGTTTTTTTCCAACTGTGGCGGTGACAGTGTTGGCTTCTCCCCTGTTCGAATGCTTTATAGTAAAATAGTCGAAGAACTCTTTGTCTCTCGGAATGTTGATGAGAATTAGGATTTCTTGTTTCAGCGCGTCATCAGAGCATATTTCCTTCGCTGTCAGTTTGGCTATGGGTCAGATTCCCTTTCTGCAATATTAGCACACGGCTGTTGAAGTTAATATATTGTCCGGACCTAGCATGTTTGCGGTACACCAATCGCTTCAGTGTACCGTCGTGACGTCGTTCAAGGTCAACATCTAGGAAGTGAAAGAAGTTGTCGGTTTCTCTTTCCGAGGTGCAGTGAATGGCAATGTGGGCCCTATCGATCTGTTCATGTACATCATGCTCATTTGAATATGCAAAACACTCCTCTGTTGGTCTCTGCAACTGTGTGACTTGAAAAGACATTGCCGAAAATATGTTCATCAACCCATCTTTGTTCTTATTCTACATGGAAATTTTCGGAATTAACATACTTGTTTAACTGCCGTCCGGTAAAAAGTTTTCGACAAACATCATCGGCCCAGAACGAGCTCTAACTGGGGGTAGCTGAGCTGAAGTGTTAATGACCGGAAGGTTCACGGTTCGAACCCAACCTCGGTATCTCAAATCCTCCTGTCTACTATTATCATTTATTTTTGAATTGAAGGGTCACAAACATAAAAAGTGAATGCAAGCGATGAATGCGAAAGAGTAACAGGAGAATATGGGAGAAAAAGGGAAAAACGTCTCATTCGAAATCATGCCAAGAACAGTTCCAGTCTGATGAGGTGAATCCTAAGGTACGTAAAGATTTTGGTATGGAAAAACGCGTCTAAAGACCAACAACTGAAGAAAGGACAAACAATGGTGAAAGCTCTTCAAGGCGCGGTAGGCGCTAGCACAGTCAAGACTCGCACATCAGGCACAAAGTGTCCGTCATACTGGGTCTGGTGTGAGAATTAATGGCAAAAATGTACATTCAACGCCATGTGCCACGCATAAAAGTGTCATAAGTACGCAGAGAGCCCACAATGGCAAGCAAACACAAGTCAGTGACCGCGACCTTAGGAAGTCCCAGTCCAATAACAGCCTTAGCGGATTGAGGAAAGCAGATCCCTCGATAAGAGATGATCATCGGTTGGTGAACCAAGTTGACATCACAACCGATGGCATGTATGACTGAGATTAGGGCGAGAGAATATTCATCAGCACCATACGTCTGCTTCTTCTCATTCCACACAGTCACTCCACGCCCATCCGAGACTATACTGACGTCTATTACAGTTGCACGGCGATCTCGAACAGCGATTAGGTCAGGTTTGATGAAGAACGTCGAAGTAGGTGCTTTCAATTCCTCGAAAACGGCGTATCCCAGTCGACGGAGACGTTTTACAAGTTCCCTTGCAACCCGATTATGACGAGCACATCTGACATCATGCGTGATCCAGCAGGATTGCAAAATATGCACCAAACTCTCCGGTTGGCCAGAGTTTTCACGATGTAAGATCGTCTGGCCACCATGACCATGCCGAGCGCTTCTAACTCTAGTCCTGAGCAGGTTGCATCGGAGCTGGATACCGCGGATAAATATCCGTGAAAACACTCGTTTTGGAAATACGAGCCATCGATTCGAGAGAGGCGAAGCGACCGTAAACCGCGACCGTCAACGCTGTTGTGCAAACTATCACCCCAAGCAGCCACCAGCTCCTCCTTGGCGTTTACGCATGCACCATGGACTCGGATCGGAAGGCTGAGATCCCGAACAATTTTGTCAAACGGGAATCGTTGACCACATTGCGTAGTACTCGGCACTGAGTAGAAAGGAGCTTTTCCATACGCGTTTTCCGCTGCATCGGGATTGTTGCACTCAGACTTGAGATACCAAGTCCCCCATGTTGTTTACCGGCGTGGATGTAGCTGATTGGGGTGTCCTTCGGTAGACGTAGCCAGCCACGAATATATTGCAGACTCTTAAAGATGATTCTGGCAAATTAGTCTAACATTCGAATCTGCCAGTATCTCAGTTGCCAAATAATTTGTTCGCAACTTACGTGGCCTATGAAACATAGGTAGAAGCAACTCTGGACGAGCGCCAGGCCAGAGTCCACAAATGTGTTCCAAAACGACCGGCAGTCAGTTATTGATCCGCGACATCGGTAACGGATGGCAATGCGATTTATTTGAGTTCGTGGCCAGCAAGCCGTCGGAGAACACCATGTGGTCAGACAACTTCGGCTATTTCAAAGCACTGCATAAAAACAGCCTGCCATCAGCGCACAGCTGAAGCAATCGTTCCCCATTGTCCGTACGCACCAAGTCTAATTCGCTTCGACCTCCTAATTGAGTCTCAGATACGCTAAGCCTGCCCACTTTTGCATTCATATCTCCGGCAACCACCACGATACCTGAGCTTGCCACAACAGAGCACTAAGGGCGCCTTTAAACCTGTCTTTGACAGCGCCGCAGCTACAGTCATTTGTGGCGTAAGTAGGCATGATAAACAGATGGTGATGAGCAACAGGGACGGGATGGCCCAGTGGCTAATGCGCGAATCTGCTGACTAAAAGGTCAGTGATTCGAATCCGACCCCTGCCTCCCGAATTCCCCTGTCTATGCTTGGGCAATCTGGCAGTATCTCAGCCCTCGTGCTTCCTTCGAGGGGGCGGCATGACAATTAGACACTGAAAGGGTGCTACAGCTGATATTATTCCCGCTTGTGAGACACCAAGGACGTTATCAGACGAAACGCACAGAGGCGACCATCAACCGATATTCAGAAAAGGATACTTCCACCCGGTGACTTGGCATGATATCAACCCTTGAACATCCCAGCACAGCAGCCTCTGGATCACCAGAGGTGCGCAACCAAAAACGGTGGAACGGTTAGCTAAATCACTGAATTCTCGTTTCTGAGACACAGCACACATCAGTACCAAGCGCGTTCATTGTGACAGCAAGAGAAGCTTGTTGTACTTCTTGCTCCAGACTGCGAAAATTGAAGGCGGCTAGATAGATTGGGTGTCGAGGCTTGAAGATTGATCTGGAGATGTCAACGCCATGTGACGTCATGTTGCGCTCAAAGCCAATGCATGACGAACGGAGTCATCAGTCTTAAATGTCGGGCCTACAAGGAGAGAGTTATTAATGGGGTGGGGTTGGGAAAGAAAATGAATGTGAAAGAGGAAATAGGTAGGCGTCAGCAATAGCCTGTTTTGGTTTACCCTCCCTGCTGTATGCAGCGAGTAAGACGACCCGGATGATGGCACTACTTGACAGCCGATGTATCATGGTGATATTGTTAGTTGTAAGTATCATGGTTTTACGCGGGCTGAGATATTGCCAGGGCGCCCACACCTAGACAGGATGACGATTAGGGTTATCAACCAAAGTGTTTGGCTCAAAAGCCTAACCGCAAGGCAGCGGTGTTTGGCGGAAATGTAAGCGCGTTACCATTGCCACGGAACAAGTCGCCACATGTTCCAATCCCCAACCTGGGGGGCCACGAGACTGTCTTTGTCAGACCTCTAACCATTGACCAACATGGTTTGTGAGACTCTGTGTGTCACGGGGACATCCCTCAGTATAGCTCAATGGATCACCGATGTGCGCAAACCGTCACACCACGGAGTGACTCGAGTGCACCCGGCCATTTCTCCTCGACAAAGAATTATCCAAACGGCTAATCTTTTACACCGTATTCCCGTAGTGGTGTAGTATACACGCTGTGGATGCATAAAGGAACAGTGATTCTCCGAACGCAGGTGTTCACGACAATTTCTGTGGATGGAAAACAGAAATAAAGCTCATGAGCCAAAGCCCAGTAAGCAAGGTTGTACACAGCAGCCTCTGGATCACCAGAGGTGCGCAACCAAAAACGGTGGAACGGTTAGCTAAATCACTGAATTCTCGTTTCTGAGACACAGCACACATCAGTACCAAGCGCGTTCATTGTGACAGCAAGAGAAGCTTGTTGTACTTCTTGCTCCAGACTGCGAAAATTGAAGGCGGCTAGATAGATTGGGTGTCGAGGCTTGAAGATTGATCTGGAGATGTCAACGCCATGTGACGTCATGTTGCGCTCAAAGCCAATGCATGACGAACGGAGTCATCAGTCTTAAATGTCGGGCCTACAAGGAGAGAGTTATTAATGGGGTGGGGTTGGGAAAGAAAATGAATGTGAAAGAGGAAATAGGTAGGCGTCAGCAATAGCCTGTTTTGGTTTACCCTCCCTGCTGTATGCAGCGAGTAAGACGACCCGGATGATGGCACTACTTGACAGCCGATGTATCATGGTGATATTGTTAGTTGTAAGTATCATGGTTTTACGCGGGCTGAGATATTGCCAGGGCGCCCACACCTAGACAGGATGACGATTAGGGTTATCAACCAAAGTGTTTGGCTCAAAAGCCTAACCGCAAGGCAGCGGTGTTTGGCGGAAATGTAAGCGCGTTACCATTGCCACGGAACAAGTCGCCACATGTTCCAATCCCCAACCTGGGGGGCCACGAGACTGTCTTTGTCAGACCTCTAACCATTGACCAACATGGTTTGTGAGACTCTGTGTGTCACGGGGACATCCCTCAGTATAGCTCAATGGATCACCGATGTGCGCAAACCGTCACACCACGGAGTGACTCGAGTGCACCCGGCCATTTCTCCTCGACAAAGAATTATCCAAACGGCTAATCTTTTACACCGTATTCCCGTAGTGGTGTAGTATACACGCTGTGGATGCATAAAGGAACAGTGATTCTCCGAACGCAGGTGTTCACGACAATTTCTGTGGATGGAAAACAGAAACAAAACTCATGAGCCAAAGCCAAATAAGCAAGTTTGTACATCACCAAAGCTTACATATAAATCAGTCAAACTGCCAGACACCGTACACTACGAATGGCACTGCTCGCAGTAAGGCGCTGCTACGGCCAAGGAGCCTATCACGCAAACGATTGGTCAGAAGATCGGACAGCTTGCGAGCTCTGATTGGCAGACAATATGGACCCAACAGCCAATCATGATCCAGTGTCCACCGAATGCCAATTGCCAGTACCACATACAGAATTCGTCGGTATTTCCAGGATGTTGCCGTCACACACAATTTATGTACGAGACGCTGTACAAGTTTTTGACATGGTTTCGGGCGTTAATACACGTTATGCACTTTTAGCGGTTTTCTTCGGCGGGAACACTAGCTTGGAAGATTCAGACCGAGTACTAAGCTGAAAAAACACCGCCATTGCACCTTCATAGGCCAGTACAACTTCGTTACCTGTACTCTTCCAACCGTCCCATCCTGGGATTCTGTGGTCTCGCCAGGTTTTTCTGGCCGAAGTATGATGTGCGTATTCTCGAGAATGTGTCGGAAAACCACAAAATCACTACCTTCTAGTAAACTGTCGTACCTGTAGAGACCGACCCGCATTACCCCCTTCCCCCCCATGACACACATGCACCCACCACATTTTCTCAGACGGTGTCTAGCCACTTTCCTGATTCTGTCTTACGTACATACATTTGCCAACTGCGTAACCGCTTGCTGAAGCTCCTCCGGAGATTTTATTCAGGGCCATGCAGGAATTTCTGATCCGTAGTGGTTTCACTTGCAAACCGACATTCCGAACCCGCTGCATTGCGGTTTTCTTCTCTCTGTCATATGCCTCGCATCTCGAGACTTTCCTGGCAGATCGGCCGAGCCGTGTCAGCAAAATACTTTCAGACATTCCAGAAAACCGTCGTCATTGAGAGCATCAATAACGGTTTTAGAAAGGCCATTCGTCCACTTCACGTGTCGACAGTGTGACAGAACAAATTCGAACGGTATCCTCTGTTTCTCTATTCATTACTGGGACAGAAGAAGCACTGCATTTCCTCCCACAGTCCTAGGGATATAGATTAGACCATCCGGCCGGCGCCTACACCCCAGGGAGGACGTGTTGATACGTTTCAGATGGATTGTATAGGATAGGCGTTGGAGCAGTCTCAAAACATCCGCGTAGTACTTTCTGTGAGCTGTGCCACGCGAATGGTTGATGGGTGGCAGGCCGATCATACTGAATAACTGATCAGAAGTTCGCAGAGACTAGTAGTAGGAACCAGACCCAATCTTCCCAAGGTGCCTGGGACTGAATTCAGGTCGGAGCAATCAGTGATAACAAGGTCTTTCTGCAAAATACACCTCAGTAGATAATCAATATGATGGGCATTAAAAGGTTTCAGACTTTGAGTAGGCGTAGTTGCCATTTCATGTGAAGAAATGTTTATTTACAAGTTGAGATCATCGGCATATAGTGGAAGTTCCATAATGAACACTTCTGGAGGGTCGATAATGGATATACTGGGTATTTGGGGTCTTAATAAAAAATTCTGAGATATGCCGCAATAGGTGAGGATGAAGGTTTGTTAACCTTACCAGGACGTGATACTCACCAGGAATTTGCGAATCCAGTTCAGTAGAATACCAGTAACTACAATATCTTTACAAGAGGAGATGACAGTAGACTTGGAAGGGTTGGCGCAAGACCTGGAAGTTTAAGTAGAGACAAACACTAGGGTCTGACGCAGCTGTCCACATTCCCCTGACGACAGGGTTAATAATGCAGGATTCTACCCTCTCTAAGCGTTCCGTCACGAAGGGGTAAGGGTTGGCGACCTGGAAGTTTAAGTAGAGACAAACACTAGGGTCTGACGCAGCTGTCCACATTCCCCTGACGACAGGGTTAATAATGCATGCATCTACCCTCTCTAAGCGTTCCGTCACGAAGGGGTTATACATTACATTGGTGTGACGGCTTGCGCACATCAGTGATCCATTGAGCTATACTGAGGGATGTCCCCGTGACACACAGAGTCTCACAAACCATGTTGGTCAATGGTTAGAGGTCTGACAAAGACAGTCTCGTGGCCCCCCAGGTTGGGGATTGGAACATGTGGCGACTTGTTCCGTGGCAATGGTAACGCGCTTACATTTCCGCCAAACACCGCTGCCTTGCGGTGCGGTTAGGCAGCCAAACACTTTGGTTGATAACCCTAATCGTCATCCTGTCTAGGTGTGGGCGCCCTGGCAATATCTCAGCCCGCGTAAAGTAAAAATACTTACAACTAACAATATCACCATGATACATCGGCTGTCAAGTAGTGCCATCATCCGGGTCGTCTTACTCGCTGCATACAGCAGGGAGGGTAAACCAAAACAGGCTATTGCTGACGCCTACCTATTTCCTCTTTCACATTCATTTTCTTTCCCAACCCCACCCCATTAATAACTCTCTCCTTGTAGGCCCGACATTTAAGACTGATGACTCCGTTCGTCATGCATTGGCTTTGAGCGCAACATGACGTCACATGGCGTTGACATCTCCAGATCAATCTTCAAGCCTCGACACCCAATCTATCTAGCCGCCTTCAATTTTCGCAGTCTGGAGCAAGAAGTACAACAAGCTTCTCTTGCTGTCACAATGAACGCGCTTGGTACTGATGTGTGCTGTGTCTCAGAAACGAGAATTCAGTGATTTAGCTAACCGTTCCACCGTTTTTGGTTGCGCACCTCTGGTGATCCAGAGGCTGCTGTGCTGGGATGTTCAAGGGTTGATATCATGCCAAGTCACCGGGTGGAAGTATCCTTTTCTGAATATCGGTTGATGGTCGCCTCTGTGCGTTTCGTCTGATAACGTCCTTGGTGTCTCACAAGCGGGAATAATATCAGCTGTAGCACCCTTTCAGTGTCTAATTGTCATGCCGCCCCCTCGAAGGAAGCACGAGGGCTGAGATACTGCCAGATTGCCCAAGCATAGACAGGGGAATTCGGGAGGCAGGGGTCGGATTCGAATCACTGACCTTTTAGTCAGCAGATTCGCGCATTAGCCACTGGGCCATCCCGTCCCTGTTGCTCATCACCATCTGTTTATCATGCCTACTTACGCCACAAATGACTGTAGCTGCGGCGCTGTCAAAGACAGGTTTAAAGGCGCCCTTAGTGCTCTGTTGTGGCAAGCTCAGGTATCGTGGTGGTTGCCGGAGATATGAATGCAAAAGTGGGCAGGCTTAGCGTATCTGAGACTCAATTAGGAGGTCGAAGCGAATTAGACTTGGTGCGTACGGACAATGGGGAACGATTGCTTCAGCTGTGCGCTGATGGCAGGCTGTTTTTATGCAGTGCTTTGAAATAGCCGAAGTTGTCTGACCACATGGTGTTCTCCGACGGCTTGCTGGCCACGAACTCAAATAAATCGCATTGCCATCCGTTACCGATGTCGCGGATCAATAACTGACTGCCGGTCGTTTTGGAACACATTTGTGGACTCTGGCCTGGCGCTCGTCCAGAGTTGCTTCTACCTATGTTTCATAGGCCACGTAAGTTGCGAACAAATTATTTGGCAACTGAGATACTGGCAGATTCGAATGTTAGACTAATTTGCCAGAATCATCTTTAAGAGTCTGTTCCAAATGTCCCACCATCACACATGAGAGCATACTGGGACGAATTCCGCCTTTTGCACGGCACCACCAGGCGCACTCGAGCACTGGATATCAGGTTGAACGTGGCATTCCGAGAAATATCCCATCCAGTCCCGAACATAACCTGGTGCGACGAATTATAAGGCGTCAAGTGAAAGTGAGCTTGCGAGCCGACCGTGAATTATGGTGGACACAGAAGGCCAAATAAATGGAAGAGGTCCTGTAAGCCAAGGAATGTCCGAGGAATATTTCAATTAATCCGTGCCACCGGTCCCGGGAAACCACCTGTGAGCGAAACCATCAAGGATCGGAAAGGAGTGACCATCTTGAATAAACAAGAACGTCTCGCCAGGTGGGCCGAATACTTCGAACAACATTTATCCTGTCCACCAGCCGCCTCTCACCTGGAGCCCACAGTTGACACAACCCTGGACGGTGAACGAAGAACCACCTACGGCTTCGGAGGTTTACGACCACAAATTTTTTCTCAAGCGCCACCGAGCTTCTGGTTCGGACGACCTCCAGCCGCATTGTTCAAAGATGGTAATGAAGTCTTTAGTCGGTGCCTCTCTGATCTGTTTGCTTGCATTTGGGAGAAGCCTGTCCCAGATAACTGGGGAGAGCTGGAGATAGTGTCCATTTTCGAAAAAGGGGCTCGTAGTGAGTGTGGCAACCACACTGGGATCCAGCTTGACCCCGGTCGTAACGAGACTTTGGCGTCACTGGTGCTTCGTCGCCTTTGTATTCTCGGACTTCTGGACGAGTGCGATTATATGGCGAGCTCTCTAAAAGCTTCCGTACACAAAGCAGTGTCCACCAAGGATGCTCACTCCATTCATTGTTACCTTCGTGAAAACGATGGCGTCATGAGATTAACAGTGGAAGGTCCCTAAAACCCTGGTGTCCAAGTAACTGATAAAAACCTTGTCGAGTTGGAATATGCAGTCGGCGTCATTCTCACCTTCGAAGAGAAGAGTGCGCAGGTGTTTTTGAATAAACGGACCAAAGTCATCCCGTCCTTTGGTATGCAACGGGCACCCACAAAGTGTAATGTCATGCTCGTGGACGTGCAGTCACTGAACACGCCACTTACAATCCAGGGGAGGTACTGGATGTTGTAGAGCGTTTTACGTATCTTGGAAGTTGTATTAATTCTGATGGTGGTGTGATAGATGAAGTGAATGCGCGAATCTGCAAGGCTCGGGCCGTGTTTGCTAATTTGAGACACCTATGGCGTCAGAATGTTTTGTCCCTGAATCTCAAGATACGTGTGTATCAAGCTACAATGCAAGCTGTTTTCGTTGTATCACTGTGAGACTTGGCCTGTTCGAGCAGCGGAACTGAGATGTCTTTAGGTGTTCGACAATAGTTGTCTCAGGCCCATAGTTCATGTAGGTTGGTATCCGCGAATCCATAACGAGGCAATGAGAAAGCGAGTTTCCGGTTGTGCAACGGATACTTCCATTGAAGAATGTGTCCAGCACCAGAAGCTATGTTGCTTGGGACATGTGATGCGTATGCCGAACCATAGTGGTCGAAGAGAGTGCTGTTTTCTCTTCCCAATTCAGAGTGGCGGTGGTAGAGAGACAGCCAACCCTTGACCTGGCAGAGGATTATGAAGGAAATCACGAAACGCTTGGGTACTGTCGGTGCTACTTGCCTTTCAGGATGATGACCGCGTGATTCTCGCTGTGCCTGGTTGGATACACGGCAAGATACGGCTACCAACCGATGTCAGCTTTGGGTTTCTTGTTGTCAGTTTCTATCAAATTTGCCTGAATGAGTATCTGGATGTGTAGGCACCTCGGAATGATTGTAAAGAGGTAGCACTATGTCCCTTCCGCGTCCATCCGTATTCTTTTCTTCACGATAAAGCCTTAAAATAAATCATGGTTGTACGGCAGTGAAGCATCGTTGTTGAACACTGATGTCACGCTCTCGGTGACGATGACTCTTGGGTTTAGCACTCTTACGGTGCCTAGCCGCCATGCCACCTGAAGGAAGCGCGAGAGCGGATATACTGTCAGGTTGCCTAACGTGCTTGCTGATCGCTGGAGTCGTAGATTTCAGGTTGCCGTGCTTGCTGAGCGCTGGAGTCGTAGATTGCAACTGCCCTCACTTCAGTTCTTGGATTGTCGATGCCGCAACTGGAATACATACCACAGGACACCTTAGCAGATGGTTTTGCTCTCGTTGACGACTGGGTCGTGTGTGCAGAAAGTCAGGCTCGCCTTAAAGAGAAGCTTGAAGCTGCTGCGGTCGAGTTGGGAAGAGCTGGCATGAAAATAAACGCGCGAAAGACTAAAGTGATGGTTATTTGTAGGGACAGGAAACATCGGGCAACAGCAGTCTCATTCGACACATTTCGGTTCGCCGAGGAACTAATCACTCCTTTGGGTCCGGCAGACACTAACATATTTGGGCATTCCCTTTACTTCCAAGGGGAAAGGGGTCTACAACCACCGACAAAACCTGCTCAAACTACTCGGAGAAGTGACGCGTGCCCCGTTGAAGCCGCATCAAAGAATGGATATCACGAGGAACTACCTAATACCAAGGCTGACATATTCGCTCGTGCTCGGCCAAGCGCAATGTGGTCAACGATTCCCGTTTGACAAAATTGTTCGGGATCTCAGCCTTCCGATCCGAGTCCATGGTGCATGCGTAAACGCCAAGGAGGAGCTGGTGGCTGCTTGGGGTGATAGTTTGCACAACAGCGTTGACGGTCGCGGTTTACGGTCGCTTCGCCTCTCTCGAATCGATGGCTCGTATTTCCAAAACGAGTGTTTTCACGGATATTTATCCGCGGTATCCAGCTCCGATGCAACCTGCTCAGGACTAGAGTTAGAAGCGCTCGGCATGGTCATGGTGGCCAGACGATCTTACATCGTGAAAACTCTGGCCAACCGGAGAGTTTGGTGCATATTTTGCAATCCTGCTGGATCACGCATGATGTCAGATGTGCTCGTCATAATCGGGTTGCAAGGGAACTTGTAAAACGTCTCCGTCGACTGGGATACGCCGTTTTCGAGGAATTGAAAGCACCTACTTCGACGTTCTTCATCAAACCTGACCTAATCGCTGTTCGAGATCGCCGTGCAACTGTAATAGACGTCAGTATAGTCTCGGATGGGCGTGGAGTGACTGTGTGGAATGAGAAGAAGCAGACGTATGGTGCTGATGAATATTCTCTCGCCCTAATCTCAGTCATACATGCCATCGGTTGTGATGTCAACTTGGTTCACCAACCGATGATCATCTCTTATCGAGGGATCTGCTTTCCTCAATCCGCTAAGGCTGTTATTGGACTGGGACTTCCTAAGGTCGCGGTCACTGACTTGTGTTTGCTTGCCATTGTGGGCTCTCTGCGTACTTATGACACTTTTATGCGTGGCACATGGCGTTGAATGTACATTTTTGCCATTAATTCTCACACCAGACCCAGTATGACGGACACTTTGTGCCTGATGTGCGAGTCTTGACTGTGCTAGCGCCTACCGCGCCTTGAAGAGCTTTCACCATTGTTTGTCCTTTCTTCAGTTGTTGGTCTTTAGACGCGTTTTTCCATACCAAAATCTTTACGCACCTTGGGATTCACCTCATCAGACTGGAGCTGTTCTTGGCATGATTTCGAATGAGACGTTTTTCCCTTTTTCTCCCATATTCTCCTGTTACTCTTTCGCATTCATCGCTTGCATTCACTTTTTATGTTTGTGACCATGTTCTTCAAAAATAAATGATAATAGTAGACAGGAGGATTTGAGATACCGAGGTTGGGTTCGAACCGTGAACCTTCCGGTCATTAGGTTCACACTTCAGCTACCCCCAGTTAGAGCTCGTTCTGGGCCGATGATGTTTGTCGAAAACTTTTTACCGGACGGCAGTTAAACAAGTATGTTAATTCCGAAAATTTCCATGTAGAATAAGAACAAAGATGGGTTGATGAACATATTTTCGGCAATGTCTTTTCAAGTCACACAGTTGCAGAGACCGACAGAGGAGTGTTTTGCATATTCATATCCCTTCCCAGTCTCCTTTTACTATTTTCTTTACAATTGGGCTCTCAAATCAATCATGGTTGTACGGCAGTAAAGCATCGTTTTTGAACGTTGATGTCATTTTTTCGCCGATAATTATGTTGGTCATTTTGATTTTCAAGTTGGGGTCGTGATGTTGGCATGAAGCCACAATTTTATGTTTCGTTAATTCGCTTATGCATGGCCATTATTTTTCCGTGGTCAATGCCATGAAGTATCAGTTACTGGTCAGTGAGAATGTTACTAAGAGACCAATGGATCCAGGAGGAAGGACAGACAGAAGGGCGTTGTTGAAAACAATTTATAACATGGATCTTACAGGCGGTTTATGAAATGTCTATTTGTACCTTCGTCTGTGACGAAGCTGCTTTGCAGATCCTAACCTAATAGTACGAATCGTGCATGAATGTGGATAACCAGCGGCATAGTGGATCAGGAATACCGAATGTTTCCTAATTTTCCTCAATCACGTAAGGCGTCGAATTTGTTCGAGTTCAACAATAACTGGGCGGGAAATTAAAGCGAGGAAACCCTATTGGTTGGAATATAATGGGCTATTCTTAGAGAGAAACTATTGCGCAGAGCAGTTGATGACCCCCACAATTTTAATCAGGAATTATGTGATATATTGTAGGCACTGCCGAACTCAACGTCCTCTATGAAGAATAGTGGGTTGGTTCGACCTGTGTAAAGATGCGCACCTGCTTTTTACGTTATCCGTTCACTTCCCCCCATCACGACAATATTATTCGGTCACACATTCACACCTAATTTCATTGCATTAATTTTGTTCGTGTAATCTGAATGGCACCATAGGATTCTTCGCCTTTCATGGCAGCCGTCTTTTAGGTCCAGTGCGCCAACTTTTGGCCCTTGGCTATATACTCTCGTCCGCACAGTACTTATCTGGAGTTTGATCTGAACGGAAGTCACATAAATAAGCCCGTCTGTGGACGGCTGCACCCGCCAGCTACCGAAAAATATCAATCGCTAGAGTACGTCATCCCAAAATGGCGTCAGATTTGGTTCATACGCAACTATTTGTTAATGTCTGGAGTTTGAGGTCAAGCTAGACCGCTAAGCTAACAAAATGGCATAAAACGTAAATAGTTGAACGTCGGGGGCGTCTTCTCTATAGAAATATACCACCCTCACGAGATGGGAGAAGGCGCCAAGTTAGTCCAGAGCTCAACACCGCAAAGAAGTTCCAAAATGCTGCTTCATTCAAAAGTTTCGATGAGGGTATTTGGCAAACTGAAACTTGCCGTATAATTCACAAACCAACAGTGCCGCCCCGTAGTACCTCAATCGCCGCCTGGGATCACGACTTTATGGCCCCCTACTTCTCGGATACTTAAGGCCCGATGAAAAGTATGGTGGAAAAATCCTATTCACTTGTTGACTTTGGCGCCATTGGCACAATTACTCCGCTTACACGCCAGCGAATTTTTACTTGCATTGGTTAGTAAGAGTTAATTTGGGGGTGGAACGCGTCGGTATACACAGTCGGAAAAGACATATTGATAACATGCCAAAGTTCAGCCGCTTAGCCAAGTGACCGTTGGTCAAGCAGGTGTTGGTTTTTTCACCTAGGTAAGCAAAGCTCCTGCAAATCTTCGTCAAAAATCGAGAGACCACATGTCTAATTTTAAATCTCCTCCTGACCTGTGTGCTTTCAGTAGAGAGTGTCTGGTTGCTGTTCATGTGACTGTTCAGCTAGGTCACAGCATTCCGGTTGGCTGGCCGGTAGTCTTGAAACTCGTGTCTTCAACGGTCAATTAAGCAAAATGCTGATATTAAGTCCGTGAAATTCACACAGACGGACCTGAGCAAGGAGTACGCGTCCAAACAACTCCGGGTGGAATGCCGTCAGGCGTGATCATGTTGCAGTCAGTCTGTTCTCTTTTGGTGTGAGAATGTTTGAAAAATAAGCCAAAAGCATTGAAAACGAACCAGCGTCCATCTCATCAACAACCAGGAGGGAGGGTTAGGATGATCGGATTTAGTTTGGGCTAAAATGGGTGGCGAGCTGCTCCAGTTTAGGTGATAATAACGTTGGTTCCCAACTTTTGGTGTTTTGGAAACACATTTGGGAACAAGCTTGACGAATGCGGACTTGTGGATACATGTGTGGATACACAATCGAGAGAGAGAAGCGTGAAGGCAAAAAGACTTACACCAATAACTTTATAGATGGATCCGCAACTGTAATGGAGTACTGCATTGGAAGGCCGACAAGAGGGTGTATGGCCGGCCTCAGTGGACATGGGCGAATATTTTATCGGAATACTGATGAGAGTACCTTGCTTCGTAAAGCCGGATAACATTTGCTCTGTCGTCATTATTAGGGCTGCAGAAGTACGGGCTGTTGGAGTCGTTGTTCAAAACGAGATGCATCTAATAACTTAGTATAGTTAGTGCGGCGAAGTTAGTGAGGCGAAGCGACCAACTGTCGTGTACCGTGACCGTCAACACTGTTGTACAGACCGTCGGTCCAAGCAGGCCCTTGGCGCTTACGCATGCAACATGGAATCGGATCGAATGGTTCAGATCCCGAATAATCTTGAGAAATGCAGCGTAGAAGCGTGAGGCAAAAAGACTTACACCAATAACTTTATAGATGGATCCGCAACTGTAATGGAGTACTGCATTGGAAGGCCGACAAGAGGGTGTATGGCCGGCCTCAGTGGACATGGGCGAATATTATATCGGAATACTGATGAGAGTACCTTGCTTCGTAAAGCCGGATAACATTTGCTCTGTCGTCATTATTAGGGCTGCAGAAGTACGGGTTGTTGGAGTCGTTGTTCAAAACGAGATGCATCTAATAACTTAGTATAGTTAGTGCGGTGAAGTTAGTGAGGCGAAGCGACCAACTGTCGTGTACCGTGACCGTCAACACTGTTGTACAGACCGTCGGTCCAAGCAGGCCCTTGGCGCTTACGCATGCAACATGGAATCGGATCGAATGGTTCAGATCCCGAATAATCTTGAGAAATGCAGCGTCGTTGAACACATTGCGTAGCACTTGGCACTATGTAGACAAAAGCTTTTCCATACGCGCTCTCTGATGATTCGTGATGGACGCGGTCAGATTTGGGATACTAAGTCCACAACGTTGTTTCCCGGCAAGAATTTAGCTGATCGTGTACTTCGGTGGACGCAGCGAGCTAAAAAAGATTGTTTGCTGCTCTTGTACGACCTTTTGAGCGTGTTTTTGGTGGAAGTGAAAATAGCTGTCTCCTTATGGTTTCCACTCTTGGATACGAGTTCAACGGGGTACACGTCACCCCATCAAGCAGTTTGTGTGGCTGTTGTTGGTGGTTGCAGCATCCCTTGCCCTTGAAAGTAAAGAAGTCGCACAAATCTGCCACGATGCCTGTCTGATAGATATGACGAAGCAAAAGGTAGCTGATGTTTCTTTTCCAAGCAATTCACCGTCACTTACGTACTTCAGGCGCTGATCTTCACACCAGCGCTTCCCAACTCGACCGCAGCAGATTCAAACTTCCCTTTAAGGCAAGCCTGACCGTGTTCACACACGAGTCAGTCGTCGGCGAAAGCAAAACCATCCACAAGATGGTAATGGGACTGGCGTGGGCAGTCCAGGGACGTCATCCATTGCCACTGTAAACAATACTAGGGAGGGCGGATCCCCTTGGCTCGCATTTATGTCTGTGAACCTCTAAATTAGAGAAAACTGCAGAAATATCATAGGACTGTGCATTCTTTGAACAAGATCCGACTGTGCTTTAATTGCCTTGGCAGATCTGACGATTTTCTTGCGAAATCAAATTTTGTGCTTTTGAGGTATCAACAAGCTGAGGTTACAAGCAGTCGCTGGTGATAACATACGACGTGTCATATCAATACAGCCTACAAACAAATGTCTTGATGTTGCAATCCGAACAGAGGTAAATCAATTTGTAGTCCAGGGCTCCAACGATGAGCGGGAAACTTAATAAAGCGTCGTGCACAGAGATGCGTCCCGGTTAGTCCGGTCGAGTCTGGTTTGGAACCTGTGGTAACGGAGCACGACACAGATTTGGCGGACAACTCCCAGATAATAAAGGTAACTTAGAACACTCAGCGAGCGCATTGGCACTTAATCGGCGAAGCGTCTTGGAAAATACCCGATTCCCGGTTAGCCGGTCGAGTCTGATTTGGAACCTGTGGTAACAGGAGCACGACACATATTTGGCGGACAACTCCCAGATAATAAAGGTAACTTAGAACACTCAGCGAGCGCATTGGCACTTAATCGGCGAAGCGTCTTGGAAAATACCCGATGGGCCAGCTGACGGCGGCATCGAGATACGGTTTTTCAGGTGTGTGAAACTCTCTCGAAAGCGTGTAGTTCAGGAAGTGACGAGAATTACTCCGTTGTCATGACGCAACCCTTGGGTAAATACTAGAAGGTCAACACTAGCAAGTGAGTTGTCAGTGGAAGCTTCCAAGAGTGACACCGGACGATCCACGGTTTGGTAAGCTAGACACTACAATCATTGGCTTCTGATGGGTAGGCTGCTGTTTGAACGATTCTTTGGACACCAGATATTAATTCTCCCTGTTGCGCTTACCAGTTAAGCAACCATGATCTGGTTTTGAAGCTGACGGCCAATCAATAAAGGAAATACTGCTCTAATTATGTGGAGAGCGCGGTTAGCATGTCACAAGACAGGCATAGATTGTTGGCCAGGCGCAAGGATGATTGTGACTCGCGGAGACCATCGGACACCGGCACTCTTCACTCGGTCGACTTGATTTAATCATGCTTGGTGGGGTGTGCGCACCAGCCGTGCTGATTCAGGCTGATTGAGCGACCATGACTTTACGAACAATTTCATGTACGTAAACTCGACTGTGGGCTACCAAGCAAGCTTTCGATTTGCAGCATTCGCCACAATCCTCACATGTGAGTCCATGAGTCTATCCTGTCTGCCGCTCGAAACTGCTGCGGAGGTGCCAGATGATTTGCATTGTACACTGTCGAAAGTAGCCAGCACAATGAAAAAAAACAAAGTGATAAGCCCTCTCTGGCTCTCTCTTAACCCGCCCAGAATGAGGTCCGAGCTACACAGACGACACCATGGTGCGATTGTCCAGCCCGTCGAATTGCCATCTTATAATTATAATAGTCTTTGTTCCCAACTCCTGATTTCATCCTCTTCAAGAGTGCATACACTTAAGCACACACCCGAGGTATTATCAATTCCAAGCAACCATTAATCGAACCACACTGCCCTGGGAAAGTTCCTTCGCCAAGCTCCAGTTTTTTCAGCTCCACAAAGTCCTCCAGCGTGGCACCGAGTGAAAGTAGCAACATTCTTTTTAGCTTCAAATCTTTCGAATTCGAATCTTAACTGCCATCCTCCCAGCATCTGTGAGCGTAGCAAACAAGCATCTGAGATGAGGCCGTTTCCCATTGCAGTCATGTAAATCGGTACATTAATCGTAAAGCGTATTCCAAACGCCATCCTTTTAGAGACAGCCTTGTGGGCTTGCAATGTTGTGGTCAAAATGGATGAAAACGTCCTATTCCCGTGCGTTTTTCTGTCATTATCTGGTGAGAGCCTGGTGAGAGCTCCCCGAAAACATCCACTTCTTACACGTTCATTTAGCGAAACCCACCACCGCGTAACTGCAATTTTTCTCTGTCCATCCGGCACGCGATAACCGTAAACGTATTCCAAATGCCATCCTTTTAGAGACAGCCTTGTGGGCTTGCAATGTTGTGGTCAAAATGGATGAAAACGTCCTATTCCCGTGCGTTTTTCTGTCATTATCTGGTGAGAGCCTGGTGAGAGCTCCCCGAAAACATCCACTTCTTACACGTTCATTTAGCGAAACCCACCACCGCGTAACTGCAATTTTTCTCTGTCCATCCGGCACGCGATTGTTTACCCACATTCTGCCGATGGTTCCCGTTTGCATACACGGATGGGAGGCTGGAGCATCCTGGTTGCCCGTAAATTCACCCAGTGTTGTTGGCATTTATTTGGTCTCATTTACCGGCGCCTTGTAAAACAATGTTATTGGAAATTGGCAGCTGAGGCTGGCCCACCTAAGCTCGCTATTTATTGAAACAACTAAGCTGCAGGGAAGCGCTACCTCGGTGCTTAAAGTGTTCACAACTACGGGACCGCTTTCATGGGCCTAAAATCACCAAAAACGCTCGAGGCCTACCCCGATTGATTAGCACTACCTGGTCCGTTTTGGGGGCTCGTAAACCTAAAACGAACACGCAGGATCAGTCCAACAAGCCTTGCACAACACTTCTAGTTCATGTGAAATTTTGTAAAATCGCCTTGGCAATCAGAACCTGCTGCACTGTGACCCAGCTTCCAACAAGGTTCAAAGCTTCCTAAAGCCGTACTCCTCCTGCACTTATAGTCACAGGGAATGGTGTAGGCCCTCCCTCTGTCTGAAGGTGGTAAGTGAAAGCCCTTTGGGGCACTCAAATTACATCTTTATAATAACGCACACTTTTCACACCATCTCTGAGCCCATCCATTCTACACTGTTGTTCTTCACATTAGTTCCACATTATTAACTGCATACGTTATGAGAGAATTATTGTCCCAGTGTTATTTGGGTAGTTATCTCAGACCCGATATCACCCAATCCAGTAACCGAAGTGATCGTGCACAGGCCGATAATTAATCTTCCCTGAAGAAAGAAACAAGAAACTGCGAAAATCGGCATAACCTGTTCATATAAGCCAACAAGCTCATGCAAGTTCACGTAGAAACCCACTGATTTATCTGGACAACCTTTTCTAGCCCCAGACGGCTCGGTACATGTTTTACAATTTAGTGACTGGATAACTTGGCTACCGCTGGTAATAGGCAAAAGTGGATGACATTTCCATTTCATGGAGGCATTCTGCACGGCGTTGCATGTAGCAGTTACGTATCTCGAAATATCATTCTGGTCGTGGGGCCTCTGAAACTCTTGTACAGCACACGATCGCTTTCACTCGTCCTAAAGCATATCGTGTAGGTGCCGTCCCATGTTTTCATTAATATCATGTTATCTTCAAATCCAAATTTGACGCGACTTGCGAACTATGCATATTTGCAAATTAGCTTGGCTTCTACAGAAGGCTCTGCTGAACCTCAGCTTTTATAATAGCCTGGATCTCCCCACCCCATTACACCAACAGTTGAATGATTCATGCGCTATTCAGTACTGCAACCCAGAAGACTTCGGGTCGGTATTCTCATAGTTCTATCCCGCTAAATCCACCTCCCTGGGCTTGGTAATCTGAACCGCGCCAATTTTCACCTCAAGGAAGACGCTCCCATCTGTACTCATCCCAATTTCTCACGCACCCTTGTTTGCTGGAGACTTGGTAGAATTTCTGGGTCCCACAGTCACTTTAGAGGGCAGCTGGTGACCGCCATCACTAGTCCCAGGATAACGTTTTCCCGATAAACCCCCACTAAAACGTATATCAAGTTTCAGAAAGCAAAAAGCGAGCTTCCTCACCCAATGTAATGAACCGTATATTGATTTATACCCATTTCCACGAAAACTTGGCAATCCGGGCGAACCAGAAAACCCCCCTCGTTGGCGTGCATGCATCCTGCATTATTAGCTGGGTTCCACTCACTTGCTTTTCTCTTCACTGTGCAAACAATGCTGTCGGTCCCTTGATCACCTCCTGGATCAGTAACATTGTATAGCCCTCCCGGCTGGTGCATAATGCGGTGTACAAGATGGCGCACAGCGAAAGCATACAAGAACCCAAATTTATCCTACCCATAGAGGTTTTTTCCGCCTCATCTTCATATGTGCTACTGTTTGTCACATCCTACCGGGCGCGGTCTATGATGAACATGACTGATACTCTATTCATCGCTCCAATCATTATTCTCTTGTTCCAATATTCCATATAGTATATATATATACGCCAATTCGAATACATACGTGCTACTTACATCCTACCGCGGTCTATGATGAACATGACTGATACTCTATTCATCGCTCCAATCATTATTCTCTTGTTCCAATATTCCATATAGTATATATATATACGCCAATTCGAATACATACGTGCTACTTATTGCACTGATTTGAATTCTGGATTTCTAGTTCGCCTGGTTATACCAATATACGTCCGAAACTTAATTCTCACATTTTGGCGTCACCAGCAGGACCGATTGATGATGCCTATAAACTGTAACCATTGGATGTTAATTCAACTGCGCGAGACGTAGAGGATCATTTGGAACGGTTCGACATACGGTGCCTCACAAAATCCGATATGGATGAGAAGAAACTCACTGCATATTTCCTACATTTCGTTGGCAAGGAGGCGTATACTTTGATCAAGAATTTAGTATATCCTGAATCTCCAATCCATATTTCTTACACCGCATTGAAGAAAAAAGTTCTTCAACACTTCAAACCGATTAACTTCGTAGCAGCCGAAAGAGCTAAGTTCAATATGTTAACCCGCTCTCATTCTCAGTCGGTCCGTGATTTCGTGTTACAGCTGCAGACACAGGCAGCCAAATGTGACTACGGTGCCCAATTGGAAGACCAGCTGCGTGATAGGTTCATTGCTGGCATTCAACTGCCCGAATTACAGTAGAAGTTGCTGCTCCGTCCGGATCAGAAATTTCAAACTATTCGGAAAATATGTTAGCATTATGAAGATGTGAAGCATGCAACGAAGACTGAGGAAGCGGTCTTGCCAAATTATTCTAAAACAAATAATTCAAGGATGCAGACGAAAAACAAATTCAAACCTCGAACAGATTCTCGTGCCCCAAATCCATCAACATGTCACTTCACAGATCGTAACTCTAATCCGATGGTTCAAGAATTTGGGAAATGTGAATCTTGTGGGTGAAACCATTCCAGATATTCATGCCCACACAGACGAGCGAAGTGCTTAATCCGCGGTGAAACAAGACCTATTCAACTTGTCCGTAAGTCGAAAAATGTGTCACCTCACTTCTGACCCAAATACTGACGTGAAAGTATTATCGGAAAACATTTCTACCCTTTCTCTATCTGCTTTGTCCCGAAATTGGTCACATGTTTCTAAAACATTGATATCCGCCTCTTGTCAATAGCATGACTTCATTGTTGATATTGGTAGTGTTGAATCCATTATTCCACAATCAAATCTAACTGCATTCTACCAGGGTGCCGTGATAGTGTCTGCAGATGTTAACATTCGCGGTGCCAATGGACATTCTGTACCTCTAGTTGGTAATTGCACGATATCTGTGAGGTCACACCAAGGTGCCTCTATCGATTGTAATTTTTTGGTTTCCACGTCGGGACCATCGACTATCGGACTCAAAGTTCCGCGCTCATTGCGAACCAGGATCACCTTACTGATTTCGAATACTGAGAATGAATTCAAACAATTGATTCTTAAGTGTTCTAAGACTACAGATGGCACACAAATTCCCAAGGTGTGGCCCGAATTTACAGGGGAGACTATATTTCTTAGGAGACGGATTATTCCATTTGGTTTACGCGAACCTGTTTGTCAAGCATTAAATTCAATGTGTGCGAAAGGAATACTGACTCCTGTCGAATCATCGATGTGGGCAACGCTGATAGTTACCCCGTTGAAGGATGATGGTATTACTCCGAGAATTTGTGGTGACCACCGACTAACGATGTGTACGCGGTTACGACAACGAACATGCACCACGGAAGAGCCAGAAGATGTACTTTACCGTTTATCAGGTTCAAGTGTGTTTTCAACAATCGATCTCAAAGATGCCTATCTTCAAATACCACTGTACGAAGCCTCCGGTAACCTTACCGTGGTCAACACACCCTTTGGTTATTCCGACACAATTTCCTTCCCTTTGATCTGAACGTTTCACCAGCTGTATTTCAGCAAGTTGTGAATACTCTTGCAAAAGATTTGGAGGGTGTTGAGACGTACCAAGATGACGTCATTGTGAACGCTGCAGACTGAGCTACCTATGATATTCCTCTGTTGTCTTCACTGAAGCGGTTTTCTGAGTCCAATGTGGCTATTCATCCTGATAAATGCACTTTTGGTGTCCCATCCCAACCCGCATTCTCCACTTCATAACAATTTTTAGCCCAATGGCCGCCCGAAAAGGTTGTTTTCCCGGGGCTGAAACAGGGAAATGTATCATTTGTAGTGGTTTATTTCGTGGATTTTCATGAACCATTACGAGTCGCAGCATAATTGTGCCACTTTCCCTCTCACACACCACACAAACCTAAGCCTAGATGCGTTACCTGAATATCCGACTCTAAGAGCATTTTCGTTTTCTATCGCTATGTATACTTGGTGCACGTATCGTGCTCGCTGAATCAGCAAATTTGGATCCCAAGAAATGGGGCTGCCGGCCGCTTCTAATACCTGCAATGCATATCATTAAATACTACAAAAGGTGAATCGAAGTCGTGCTCAAGAGACTCCGGTTTTCTAATAGTGCACAAATCACCTCCAACTGTTAGACTTGGGGGCCATTAGCCGCACAATCCTATTAGCTGTAAAACCTTCGCCAGTAGAATAAAAATTTTGCGCCAAAATGTTGCATTTCGTGGTCCGGTGGAATACTTTCCTAGCATCGCTGACACCCCGGAATGCCTGAATGGGGCTCAAAAAATTGAACTCGTACTCTGAAATCAATTACCTGACTATTTAATCCAACAGGACACGTCTTGGCCTTCGTAAAATCAATTTCATTGTGCGAATACTGAGCGCCCGAACATGCACGCACACTGGTACACCGCCAAAAAGTCCACTTTGTGGTTCGCATATACTCAGTTAACTTAGCCTTATCCTAAGCTAGTCAACATTAAACTTAATGACGCTTAAGCAGTGTGACCACTCGGGAAACATGAATGGTATTGCCTTGTTTTACGACATCAATATCGATGAGTAAGTTCATAAATGCGTGGTGTCAGGTACAAACGGGCGTTCTGTGCTACCGTCTGTTGACCTAGGAGTGATCCAAAAATGTCGTCTGCAAGGTGGTTAATGGCATTTTGTTCGAAGACCACACAGCTGGGTTCCACAAGACTATCAACACCGTTGTTCACGGCCCCGCTTTCGAATTATTCAACGGAAGCTGATGACATCCCTTTTCATGTTATGGTAGAAGGGTTTTTCAGTAAAGCATCTGCTATGGTAGAACGGAAGCTCATCAACCGGTGGAATACTTTCCTAGCATCGCTGACACCCCGGAATGCCTGAATGGGGCTCAAAAAATTGAACTCGTACTCTGAAATCAATTACCTGACTATTTAATCCAACAGGACACGTCTTGGCCTTCGTAAAATCAATTTCATTGTGCGAATACTGAGCGCCCGAACATGCACACCGTCTGGTACACCGCCAAAAAGTCCACTTTGTGGTTCGCATATACTCAGTTAACTTAGCCTTATCCTAAGCTAGTCAACATTAAACTTAATGACGCTTAAGCAGTGTGACCACTCGGGAAACATGAATGGTATTGCCTTGTTTTACGACATCAATATCGATGAGTAAGTTCATAAATGCGTGGTGTCAGGTACAAACGGGCGTTCTGTGCTACCGTCTGTTGACCTAGGAGTGATCCAAAAATGTCGTCTGCAAGGTGGTTAATGGCATTTTGTTCGAAGACCACACAGCTGGGTTCCACAAGACTATCAACACCGTTGTTCACGGCCCCGCTTTCGAATTATTCAACGGAAGCTGATGACATCCCTTTTCATGTTATGGTAGAAGGGTTTTTCAGTAAAGCATCTGCTATGGTAGAACGGAAGCTCATCAAGGATTTGAAAGTACGGTTGCCGGAATACGAAAAATCAAAAATCGTAAAAGGAACCCTAGGAATCCTGAAACCATGCTCCCGTGTTTTTGAAGTAAACCTGCCTTTTAGGCGGGACGACGGCACTTTCGAAATGGTTCAAGGATTTCGTGCCCAACATAGCGTCCATCGCAGACCAACGAAAGGTGGCATTCGCTACAGCCTTGATGTAAACCGAGGTGAAGTAATGGCTCTGGCCTCTTTAATGACCTTCAAATGTGCCGTCGTGGACGTGCCTTTTGGTGGAGCGAAGGCTGGTCTGTGTATTGATCCTCGTGCATTATCCGTGAACGAGATAGAACGATTGACACGACGATTTGCCCTGGAGCTTTCGAAACACGGTTTTCTAGGTTAGCCAAGCGGTGGTGAAATTAACCTTGCATCTAGGTCCCGGTACCGACGTCCCCGCCCCAGACATGGGCACTGGAGAGCGAGAAATGAGTTGGTTTGCAGATACTTATGCGAGTACTTTGGGTGAGTCAATTTAAACCGAACAGTAAGGGTTTTCACTGTTTATGGGTAACCCCGCTGACACTTTTTCGGTAAATGACTTTTTCTCCGTAAGGTAGGACACCAGTTGGGTTGTATAAGTCCTAACATTTTGATTAACTAGAATGATGATATGAGGCGGGATCTACGAGAAGTCGCCTAGTCGGAATCGCGTTCAGATGCCTGGATGGTATGTTTAGGGAGACTCCAGAGGGTTGCAGTTAGAGTGGGCGAAAGCGGATTTACCGTAAATCATTTGAGTGCTCGTTTTTTATTCCAAATGACAGTGGCGGCCCACCGCTTTGAAAAGTTTGCATTCTTTAATAATTCGGTTGTCCAGTCCCATCCGTTTCATAAGGCATGTTGAAGATTGTTTAGTGAACCAGTGCCTCATGTTGCACCCAGGTGTAGTGCTTTGATAATCCGTGTATAATTTTGCACTCATCTTTGGGTTTCATCGGGCCAGTTTTGCAGATGCCGATTCAGTTGTGATAACAGAATGGCGATACTGATTGCCGGACATATTTTTATGGTCAATTAAACACTCTTGTTGTCTAAATTCATCATTGCTAGTCATTATCGCATATCTGTGCAAACTGCTCAGTAATTGCATCGGGTATTTTCTGGCGAGAGTCACGAGAAGCCTCATGTTGAAGGTGAAGACTTTGGTCTCATCATCACTGACCCGACGGATTAATCGACTTCTACTGTTATACCATTGAGGAAAATCGCTCACGATGATCTGGACGGTCTCTTTCAAATCCATAATAATAACTACCTGGGCTTTAGTCGCGCTAGAGATTTGGTAGTAGCTGCTTGGCACTGGAAAGTAATCCGAGTCTAAAAAATAGAAACTTGATCAATGAGATCCAACCAGTCGGTTTGTTTGGAAATCAGAGGAACACCGAACTTTCAAAAACCACGATGGAATGGTGACCACCTGGCGAGAGCAAGTGCATATTCAAGTGTTCGTCTTTGTAGAAATTTAATAGGAGTTTTAAAATAAGTCACAGCTTGAAGAACCTCTTGATGGGCCAGGCGGCGAGCAGCTTTCTGTGACATTGAAGCTCTGTGGGTTTGACGAAAACACCCGAAAAAATTCCGGTTTTGTCTTTCGGGTTAACTCGACTGCATTGGTGTTGTTTGAGTTTGGAGGGAGCAGAAGAAACGGCGGGAGGCAGTAGCGAATTTGCCTGCAAAAAGTTTTAATAGTATTTCTGTTATTTTACGCAAAATCGCCCGACTCACTGGGTCTATTGCCTGGGCTGCAGGGACTTGAAATTTTTCAGAAAGTTGAATCAAGTGCTCCATTTGCCAGTATGAGCCTGTCGTGACAGAGCCGACTATCATTATGTGTGAGGTGAACGGCAGGCTCTAAACCTTACCACGGAAAAACACAAGGAATCTAACGAATGGCTAAGAAATTTATGCCTCTTAGAAACTTCACAATAAAATTTAATGGAGCCGAGACTGATAGAAAAATATCATACCAGCTTGGTGCTGTTTACGTAATTTACGAAGTCAGGTTTCCGGATGCTTGACCCTCATATTTCATGCATGGTGACAGCTTCGCCAACTAACGATACGGAACAATCTAATAGGCATGAGACTTCCAAAAAGTTTCCAAAATAATGTTGCGCCACAATACATTTTGAGCATGCCCCCATACCAGATGAAATAACCTTTGCCTTAAGATATTAATGGCGAATATATGGATATATATCCCCCTAAATGGCTGTGTAACGGAAGTCCAGCACTTCTCTTGGGTGTCACTTCCGGGCAGCCCCCGCTGGAATTATGGAGCAACGATGTTGCGTGTCTAGAACTGCAAGAGGGAAATTCGGACCCTGACGCATACGTTCACTGATCTAGGGAAAAAGTATGACTTTAAACAACAGTTGTGGTAATTTAACATTAATGCACATCGTGTGGCATGAAAGTGAGTACATTCTGTCTTTGGATGGCTGTTACATTTACTGCACGACCACAATAATTGTCGAAGAGAAGAAACCTAAGAAACCTTGTAGCACTGAAAAGCGACGACGTCTGCGACATAGTTATTTGGCCACTTACCCTTCGAAGAATCAGTAGTGATGTTGACAGTACTGGTTGGTGTAGCAACACTTAAGTAGTATCCTTTATTGCATCATATGATTCCGCTTAATTGAATGAGCAAGTGCAATCTGCATTATGTGGCTCCGAAACTACCTCCGTCTGAGTCGCGTTTGGGACATCTTCAAGTCTCCTATCATTGATGTATTATGGCTGTTGCTGTAAGGGAACAGATGCAAAAGCCAGGAACCGTTCCTTTGATAACCGATCTACTTGCGCAAATTAATCCCAGAGACAACCTTAGATGCGACAGCTACTGAGGTGATACCAGGATGGTTTTTGCATGACATTCTTCCGCTCTTTTAGGAGTTTTTTTTTATTCCGCAGGTAATCTGTTTTTGTTCCAAATCTTCTACAGTGTGCTTATCAGATTTTTCATTAGACCTTACTGCCTTTTTGAAGAACGAGGGTTGCAGACCAGCCGGGTTGGAGGTTTCTGTGGTGGGTTTTTGTTCATGGAGGACTGGTGTCAAAAGTTCCACACGGACACGCTATGTTCTTCCAGAGACTGTGCTAAGGGACGCGAGCTGGACTGTTCCTTCAAGTGTTCGGGTTATCGAGCAAATCTAGATTATCCGGTGTTTGATGGATCTGCGTGTACCATCATAGTCGCTAGTTGCTGGCCTGACCTGGAAGCAATAAAATATACTGACCTCTTCAATATCCAGTGTTCAATTATTCGCATCAGAAGGCTTGGACAAGCTATTCTGAAAGCTGAGAACATAGCCTCCTATACTCGTCTCCATTCAACTTCCAAGCAGTCTTATCTGAATAACTATGTTTTCAATAGTTTTTTTGGCAGATCAGTTCAATACAATTGATCTACTGAAACTTTTCAAAGTTCATGAATGGAGTTGCTCTGCTTTGGCATGTGTCAGGCTGGAGTGAAGCAGTGATAACAGGATCCGCACAATGTAATGATCAGAGCCAAGTTGAGTACTCCAGAACAAACGGCAGTCTTCGATTGAGATTCTTCAGCTATCTAATTGAGTCCAGGACTGTCTTGCGGTTGGTGGATTTCAAATAACTTGGTGTCAGCGTGAAGGATGCGTGAAGTTCGTACTGACCAGAAAATACAGTCTTCATGACAACTGGAGGATTTCCTCATTATCCGTACGCTGAGTAGCGACTCTAAATCTACCACTTGATTGTGCTTCTTCCAGGCTTAGTCGTCAAAACTGCGCGTTCACATCACCCGGCTGGATGACTTTAAGCGTTCTTGCTGACCGAGGCAATCGTGACAGATCTCGATTGAACCCGTCCTTCTTGAGCACATAACTGCACTCTTTCGAGTCGTTCGCTGATACGACAAAGAAACACCGTTCACTGCACCGGCCTGCGTTGAGCCGGATGACCGCAAAGCGCAAAGACAACTGCGTACTTGAATTTAGTCCAGTAAAGCGCCTTCAGCTTTGAGGCTGAGTGCTACTCCAACACCGTAAATACCATTAGTCTTTTCTTCAGGATTACCGGGTCCACCAAGAGCGGAATGTGAGAAATTTGAACTCACCCTAAGCGGATGAGGTGCGCTACTAAGATGGGGTCTTGTAAGTGTTTTGGAGACAGCGTTCATCAACAGAGAGGAAAATGAGGGTATCAGCAGGAGGTGAATGTTGCCAATTTTGATAGTGATTGGGGGCCGTTATGTGGATCAGATCTTTTGAGGTCTGTGGGTGACATCTTGGTTCATTTTTCTGTGCGACTGTTTGGGCACTTTTTTATCTCACATTATCTCTCATTAAATGGGTCGATAAGTGGTATGTGTGTGGGGAAGGGGGGTTGTTGAGCAAAGAGGTTTGCTCAAGCCGAATAACGAGATTTTGGTTAATTCACCCCAATTTGAGCCTTTGAATCAAAGGCCTGACCCACAGGGTAGTAAGAGGATGTAGGAGGATGTTTGTAGGCCCTTTCGCTCTACTCTGACTCAAAAGTCAGAACCACTAGACAGCGATTGTTAGAGTTTTCTTTGGAGACCTTTCCTGGAGCCAGTGGCTCTTTAGCCTGGCACAGCTGGCAGCAAAGGGGCCGACCTGGCTTGAGGACGCAGGGAGTAAGGCATTCCAGTCTCCCACAGAGGTTGCGCAGAGCATATTCATTCTGTGCAGCACCAGGTTGATCCAATAACCGTGTGTTCATCCTTAATTTTGAATTTGCTTATTAGAGAATGGCCGCGGACATGCATCTCTCTCTCCATCCGTATATTACGCAGCATAAAGCGCGCCGAAAGAGATGCTGCTCTGTTGGTTATTACGCAGTTTAGTGAGACCATACTCAGTTGGTATAAACAGCGTATTGCGGCGTTTTTCCACAACTATTTGGTGTGAACGTTCACGCACCCTTCCATGATATGTATGCATTCTTGTCTGTTGCTTCGAATAATATGGTCTGCTTTGCTTCATTCATCCTATGCCACATGAGGTTTCTAATTCAAAAGTCGTTCTAAGCTCAAATTCAGCTTTATGCAGGGTAATTTCCACATCTCGCTTTGAAGCCTTTCAGTTTCTTACGGTTTCCTTACCGACTTATGTGCCATCGTCTTTATATGACTCCAAAGATTTGTGATATTCTCACATTAGGTAACTGCGGTTGATGACATAATATCGGATGTTAGCCAATTTATACATGATGCAAAAGACAACACTACTCTTGAACTGGATCTAAAACCTTGGTGCATCTTACGCCGGGCTCACAAATCTTCATTTGACTAGCTTAATTTGACACCCAGGTAGACTATGGCGGAAGCTCAGATCCTGTTCAAAGGGTCCGTTCTTTACTTTTGCTTTCGTTGTATCGATTTCTATCCCGTATTTTTTCTTGAACCTGAACAGCTTAGGTACATACATAGATATATAGATACATACATATATCTGTCAAGGTTTAGGCGACCTGCTCGTTTTTCGGCTCTCATACTTCACCTGGGGTGGTCGACATTCGTCATTCCGGAAGCATGTTGCACATGAACGGCTCGAATCTAAATTGTTTCAGACTCCCACTTTCCCTAAACGTCAGGTGATATCCGTTGCATACCGACTAGATTTTAGTTTTTATTTTGACCCATATCCCTAATTTTATCAGCGATTGTAGACTCATAATATCTCAAAAGTGGCTCGTTGGTTTCACAAAAATATGTAATATCTCTTTTCAGGCCACTTCGATATGCACGCTCATGCATGCGTGACTGGCAAACCCATCTCAATGGGTGGGATTCATGGTAGAATATCCGCAACTGGCAGGGTAAGTGCATGTTGCAAGTACAATCTACGGCTGAATAGACCTTTGGGATTACATGACGCAAAAGATCCATGCACACCAGAAACCCAACAATTTTATGAGAAATGTTCCCTAAAGAAATACTTAGAATATCTTACCAGCTGAAACATGAGACGGCCTTTGCGTAGCACATTTAGTTGGAAATTCAGCTGGAATTTTTTCACTCTCTTGTTAGAGTCAAACTAGTGTCAAAATGTATTTCGTGAAATTCTTCGGTTATTTCATCAGCAAATAACATTTGTAATAAGAAGATGTCTGTTTGACTATGCCAATAGCGAACCAACGATACCAGTGACCTGTTGGTTTGTATTAGAATTAAACTGGAGATTGACGTCAGGATGCATATGACTGCGGGTGTAATCGCATCTATTTGCATCTATTTCCACATCGTTTGTTATCTTCTGTTCATAGAAGTTTTTAACAATACTATTATAGATCTCTGTGAAGATGTGTGCCCGAGTTTTAAATGTAGTGATCTACTGGTCGGTTAATTCATATATTTTCGGTGATTCTGATGGTAACTCACAGTGTCCGTTAGCTTATCAAGAGAGCTCGAAATGGCTCAGTGCTTAAGGTGCGAACTTACTGACCGGATTGTCCGTGGTTCAAACCCAACCTCTTCATCTCAGTCCTCCTGCTCCCTTCAGATGGCATAGCAGCTAGGCACCGAAAGTGTACTATAGCTGAACCATTATTGTTCATTTATTATAGGTTATCCGGAAATCAAACTTATGGATCGTTGGTCCTGATGTCGGCATTTGGTAGCCTTGGTCTGATGCGGTTAAAATGTCATGTTTCGTTATAGTTCGCCACCTTTAGTTCCTACAACGCATTGCATTGAAAACTGTATTATTTCACGCACCCAGTTTTGTCTATGACGATGAAATGTCGGCCGGTCACTTGAGTGAAACTCTTGTACTTTTGCCTAGTAGTCGTGGTCAAACTGCTTGTCACTTGTAATTCTTTGGTAGAAAAGCGGAATCTGTTATGATTCCCATCCAACCTAAGCTTTTCCTGGCAATGCCGCTCCGTTATGCGCTTAGTGGTACCTGCTCTGACTTAACTTTCCTTCCTACCTCTCGTTGTGCTTTATAAAGCACTTCTTGGAACGGTAAGTGGGACTGCGAATGTGTTCCGTGGCTGATTTACAAAGCCGAAGAAATCTCTATAGTTAACTGCGAATCACTGCCAGTTACCAGTGTTTATAGAGTGAATGAAACAGAAAGTTGTCATAATTATTTACAAAATACAACTTCAGTGGGTATAAAGTGTTGTCTGTTCAGCTGGCGTGCACAATCCGTATGAGTTATTTCTCAGGAATCAGATTGTAGACCATAACTATATTTCAGCTTTCGTCAGAGAATCCGCTGTCCCTGCACGCACAATTTTTACAAATTTTCACGGTGTACTGACGATTCTACTCGATTCCTGGCTAGTATATGTAACTGCTTGTTAAGACCTCCTCTTTGATGTTTCCGAGCGGGTTAGTACATATGCTTGCTTCTCCTCAGTGTCTTAGGATTTACCAAATGTAAACCAGCCTTCGAATAACTTCGCTATTGAAGAATCAGGATTTTCTCTATCTTGCTGTACTCGCTGAGGGCGTTGTTCCTGATTTGCTGCCGAGATTGATATAACGTAACCACACTAAAGCCGTCATCGGAAGCATCAATAGCAGTTGTAGTTGACAGTGCGTGTCAAAAGAAGGTCAGAAGACAACGTTCGTGCACGTCCACCGAACGCAGATTGGCACGATGGTATTTGAGACCATTTTTAATTTACATAATTGATTATTTAGTGTTGCTCGAAATCGGCGCATCATGGATATTAAAATGGCAACCACCCACAGGTCCAGCTAATGAGTACAACTGTCTCCGACCAATGGGGTTTGAGAAAGACTTGAATGGTGGAGGTTTTGTCTCAATGGGAGTAACCTTCAGATGAATGAACAATAAACCCAACGTAATTAATTCGAGCTCACATTTCCATATTCACAGGATCAATCTGTATTGTTATGTGTGATTAAAAATTGGTTCAAATGTAATCCCGTTGGGAGGATCTGGCGTTGGTAAACCATGTAAGTATGAAATTGTGGATGATAACTGACTCGGCATGATGTCCATATTGTGTCAGAAAATTCCATGTCCCAGCGGAACCTGAAGGGAGATCTGATGTACTAACAAAGCCACGCAGTGCGCTTTGGTGGCCGGATCATTGCAAGAGCCCTTCATCTCTTTTTGAATATGTGCCTTAGAATGATGGGGTTTCGAGCACAGCTTGTCGACAAAGTCTAATGCAGCAGAATGTTCGCAAAGAGTTTTTAAGGGTATTCTCAGACCTGTGTAACGGAATAATTTCAGAATATCGTCTCGATTAATTGCTACAAGCGCTGTGGCCCAATATGAAAGGGTTTAGTTTTTCGAAACGGTCATATTCTGCGTCCACTACTTCTGTCCTGGAACACCGAATAGGACGCTTTAGGTGATAAAGAGACCAGACTAAGGAGGCAATAAACACCACCGCGTTTGTGTAATTGTACTTGTTCATTTCATCCTTGCGAAAATTTCGGTGCAGAATCTTATTAAATGAAGTATGTCTTGGATTCTTCTCATAGTCGTGGAATCCTTTTTCTGCTTCTTGTCGCTCAGTGTTCAGCCATTTGACCGAATGCTCTCAAATAACATTATCTATGGTGGAGCAATAAACCTGAAGTCCCTGGTACATTAGTGTTGGCAGATTGTTCGCTTGTACTTACCGAGCAAGTACACAGTCAAGTTTTCGAACTGGACAAAACTGGCCAGGATGGTTAATTTTTTTGCCTTAGATGATCGAAATGATCCATCAGCGTTTATCGTAAAGACAGCCATTACCTGACAACCAGTCTGACAATTATTAGATTAGGCGAAGCATGATCAAGTGTCATTTGCTTGCAATAAATTTTCATGGAACAGATCCAATTTTACCGGTATCAGGAGGCTTATGAGAGTCGAATAATCTATTCTACGTTAATCGGATCTGTGGCTTGAGACGTACATGATCCGTAAAAAACTGCATATGGTTTTTCGACGATAATGTCATCCTTAGGTTGATAACGGCATCAAAACAGTTGAGCAGCATCCGATGACATCTGTTAGACTGAGCTTAACGAATTTCTTTCCACCTCTGGAGGATAGAAACATCTGCTTTTTCAGGACTTGTTCGTCTAAAAGCATGGCTTGCCTACCATGTATCTGAGCTTTCGTCAATGGAGTTAGCTCAAAAGACTTATCGTTGACCAGGAAAACTGGAACAATCGTTGTTGAGCTCACGGTGCATGGGACTCGTATACTCTTTTTGTAAACATCGAAGCACCATGAGCCATCGTTTCGTGAAACACTGCCTGTTTCATTCAACACAGCCTTGATAGATCAAATCGCTTGTTCCACATATGCATTCCTTGTGGCTGTTTTGTTTTTGTAAGCAGCGATTTCTCTGAACTCCTTTTGACACATATGAGAACCATAGTCTCAGGAGATACGGAACAGATTGCAAATATGGGTCTATCATAGACGCCATGCCACACTTCGCTATGACCTTCAGACCTTTTATCACTACCCTTGTCAATGTTTGCCTGCGTGACATCTTGGCCTTGAGTTACTGATTCGTTCAACTTGTTTCGAAAAATTGGTTCAGTGAGCTTTGCTCCTCTGGAATCAATTCAAAGTAATCACTACACGGCACTTTCTTCCCGTACATAGGGTGTTTATCATGGAATCGACAATTTCTTGAGTAATACAAAATACGCAAACACGATCGGTCTCACACCTGGACTCAAAGGGAAAACCTTCATTATTCAAGGGTTTGGTAATGTCGGTCTCCATACCATGCGTTACCTTGATCGCGCCGGAGCAAAATGTATTGGAGTGGCAGAAATCGATGGGCAAATCTACAACCCATCTGGAATCGACCCGCGTGAATTAGAGGACTGGAAGCTTGTAAGTCTTCTTCTCAACTGTTTCGCTACTAATTTTTGTGCCCACGAGTTACCGATTTTTTCTTTGAACCATAGGAGCATGGCACTATCTGCGGATTTCCCAAAGCAGATGCCTATACCAAAGATTCGCTTTTGCATGCAGAATGTGATATATTGGTGCCTTGTGCAAACGAAAAACAAATACATGGAGGGAATGCAGACAAGATCCGGGCTAAACTGATTGCGGAAGGTGCCAATGGGCCAACTACCCCTACAGCTGACCAGGTGAGTCAATGTTGAAAGAAACCTTTCCCGACATTTTGGTGTATAGATGATAAGGATCAGTGCTGACAGCTAACTTGAAAGCGCCAGTCGGAGATCGAACCCAGGTTATCACGAAGGTAGCCCACTCGGCAACATCAACTATACTATCCTGTCGGAATTCCCATTCTATTATTCTATTCTATTCTATTCCATTATGACATAATTTTTGGGTAGAAAGACTGAAAAAATCGTTCAGCTGTAACACCCTTTTCGTGCCTAGCTATCATGCTACCCAAAAGAAGCACGAGGGCTGAGATAGTTCTAGGCTGCCCAATCCTATACGGGTGAAGTCAAGATGCAGAGATGGGGTTCAAACCATAAACCTTCCGCTCAGTAAGTTCGCGCTCTAACCACTGAGCCATCTTGCTCCCGAAAGACTGAAAGGTACGTGTGTAATAGGATTCGCTGGAAAAATTTTCAAATTTCGCTCATGCAGATGTACCATATTAATCTGAAACGATTAGGCTTGTGTACTCAAATTACATCTGAATCCTAACCGTTTATGCGGATCTGTGTGCTGTGCTCTCTGTTAGCTGGAATGATAGCCTGTATTAGAACGACCTTCGTGGAATCCAGTGTTAACTTCACAGTGTTTACTTGCAAAATGTTTCTAATATATCTGTACCCAACTGCTCATAACTATCCAGGAATTATGAAACTCCCTGTTAGGTGTTCCATTGGTCGCCAAGTTTCTTAAATACTTTTTGCTGGATAAAACTGTGAGGACCGACCAGATCCCAGGCATCAATGTATGAATTCGACCCTGAACAAACTATAATCACTAACAGTCCGTGCATAGCTTCACTATGCTCCCAATCCGGTTAGAGTTCTTAATTAACGGTGCGGAAAGTGACTGCAAACAGAGCTTCTCTAAGGCTGTCTCCGTTTCTTGGTTATGTTCATCTGGTGACTGAAAGCACTTCCCAGGCACTCGGGCAAAAGCACCAAGTTAGGGTCGATTAGATTATATGGGTTTTGCAAGTAGCTTTTGAGTTGACGGTCGTTGTTGAACTCAACCAACGCCGGAAGAGGATGACGGCATTGGTTCCTTGTTTTTGGCGTACAGTTTACTTTTTTCAAAGTCCTTTGCCTTGTCTTTCGGACTTTGAGTCCTCGTGTACTGCAATCGACTCTCAGCGCGAGAAAATTCAGTTCGTAAGTTTATGCAGCCGCACTAACAGTGACCGTAACGTGAAGGGTGAGCTGGGCCATGTTACAAAAGCTTGAGTTGCAAGTGCGAAATTTCTCTATCTGTTTTGACGTCGAAATAAGCTCTGCGTAAACCGAAACGAACTTGAGAGATGCTCCATCTTGTGAACGGTCCACCTGGGCTCTCCGACACGAGAACCTGCGAACGTTCGACACTCTATACCTTCGGAATATTACAGTAATTAGTTAGCAGCAGCGATGTCGCCTTTAGTAACTGCGTAGGCGAATACCGGGTATTGGACAAACCTCACTCAAACAACGGGCGAAGCGTATTCTGGGACACATGCTATGTATACTCACCCACCGCCCTTCAGGACCAACCCTGCTCTCCACCACCACTGTTATTTTGGGAAAGGTTTGAGGTGATCAGACCATAACATAGCAATGTGAAACAGAAGCGACCATTGTCGAGCTGAGGTCTCTGGATTTTCACGTTTCACTGACAGGGATCCGTGCGAAAATTCCAAACAGAATGATATAAAAATGGTCTTTTTAGAGAAAATGACGTCAATTTCCAGGCTTGTCCTGCGCTTGTATGGGCTAAGATGCACAAGATGTTGGTAAGTCTTGTCAGTACTTGCTCCAACACACCTTTGTGTGAGCACATCGCTCCAAGCCGGTTGCCCTAAAACCTCAGAACTTTCTAAGGATAAGTCCCTTTCCCGTGCCCTTGTATTTGGGGTGTTTTTGGTTCAAAGTTATACCAGAACTCACCCCTTCGAATGAGTTTATTCGAAAGTCCAACCATGCGTTTCTATTCTCAGGCAAGTGCCGTTTGTTTATCTTTTTGTGCTGGGTCATAAATAGACAACCTTATACAGTCATCATAATTCGGATAGAAGCTCTTTCACTGTATAGCTCTCTTCTGCATCATCGCTTTTATGTTATATCTCCTTCGGAGGAGATGCCATTGATTGGAGAAAGTTTGGTCAAAAACTCGGTGTTTACTATGAGTTCCTCCGGTTACCATGACTGCCCAAACTAACAATCCGAGTGGTTCAATTAAGCTGATAAACAACTCCGGGACCTGCGTCCGTTTCACAGGTAATCGTGCTTTGAATGAAAAGGAACGCCTTAATTGATCTACCGAGTCACACCGGCCAAGAATAAAGCTTCACTAAATTGCGCTGAAAAATGGTCATAGAAAAATACCCGGTAGGATAATATCAGATTTCTGTCTTACATGTTTCGGTGGCCGACACCGAGTGAATGACTGTAGCTGAAAGCCTATTCCGTTTTGGTCAATTCTGATCTGCACCGCCGCCGTCGAGTTGCAGAAGGACGGCTGTTATGGTTTTGCTGATCGCGATATTTAACAACTTCAACAAACCGTGCCAGTGACTTGACCGATGTAGGGCCTATGCCTCTGCAACTGAAACAGTTGCTCCGAATTTTCAGCAATCTTCTGAGTAGCTTCCTTTATGAGAATATACCACGATATCTTGAATATCGTACCAACTGGGACATGAGGCGACCTCTAAGCAGCACATTCAGTTAAAGAATACCATAAACGAGAGATTTGGTTTTGTGAACATCGAAATATGCTTTTATTTGTTATAGTCACTTCGAGTATTTTCTTTGAGACCTCCTTTGGTGACTATGCGACGCGTGTTCGTTGAAGTGCGTGTTTGCTTCCAGATAAGTTCAAATGAAATTAACCCAAGCGCAACACCGCTAGCGAATCGTTGAACTGTCTGCATGGTTCTGAGAAAAACAAGATGTTCGGCTGGGAATCTAGTGTATGCGTTATTCACGTGGTTGGCATAGCATGATTCATACGTGGGAGGCAACATAACCAACCAATGGCACACAGCTGGTATGATCGATCTCTGTCTCGATCGGTGTGGGCGTGGTGCCACAAATAGGGCGATATGTACACGAAGACAAACGTGTCACGCAGTCGCTAGAACAAAGCCGTTGTAGAAGCTCACCTGGACAGACACCCCGGCGTTCATATGTCGGAAATCATGAGTACTTCATAAACCACCTGTCCTTATATTGGTTAGTATGAACTGAAGACTCAATCAGATTTGAAGGAGTCTCTTTTGTGATGACCTTCAGATAAACGTACATTGATATTATGTTTGGTTCGCTTGAATGTCAAAGCATTTCTCCAACTAATTTATACTACCCAAAAAGTTCGGTTTTGTATGCTAGTACGGATGCAAGTATCCCGGTTTTATGTTCAGTGACAAGTCATGTTTTCGGAATGACCACTGGCTACCGAAGAGGCAACTTGACTCGGACTTCTCACCACGTAATAACCTCAGTAGGCAATAAAATTGCCGGTCCTGATGAGTACTGCTTATTTTGAGTAATTCTGGACTTTCAGTTACCCTGTACAACAGTTGAATTGATTAGGCTTTACAGTCCTGACGTTTCTAGACGTGTTCAGCTACACTTAACACAATCACTCAGAATACAAGTCGCTGAATTGTTCTAGTTTGAATTATCGCTTGCGAGGGTAATATCGTATGTGTTTTTTGCTTGTTCATATTTTTTTGTACTCTGCCTTAACTAAGTAGCTTATTGTCTGGCCTAGTAACCTACACTGTCCAACACTTCTGTTCCAAGTGATCACGATATTTTGACCCGTGAACTAAGGAGACTGTACTGAAACTGTTAATAAGCGATGGATGCTCAGTTTTAATCCCTGACTACACCTAGCTCCTATCTGGTATCCCAGGTATAAGGAGTTTGTGAGTACCAAAAATCGGGTCACTGTGACGTTGTTCTTTGTAGTAAAGTGTGGTGACGATGCTGATCAGGTACCCTTGTGTGATTTTCCGCGCTCTTTAAGTACAGTCGCGTGTTTTGCGTGCCTGTGGTTAGGTTAAAACGATACGCTAATGTGGTGTAAAGGATCTAGTACCGGATGACCCTACTGACCTACTTCGATTTTCAATTCATTGGAATATTTCTTCCGTCGTACTTCCAGATTTTACGTGACAAGAACAAACTGGTGATTCCAGATTTGTACTTGAACGCCGGTGGTGTCACTGTGTCGTACTTTGAGTGGCTCAAAAATTTGAACCATGTCAGCTACGGTCGACTGACATTCAAATATGAACGAGATTCAAACTACTACTTGCTGGGTAGGTTGACAAATTTTCTTGCTGTTGGCCAACCGTATTCAATGTAAACAGGTACTTTGCAGAGAAATATCATGACTATTCCTCAAAAGTGTGATGTTGAATTATCCTATCACCGCTTTGACTTCCTTTCTAAATCAGCCCTCCGTGGTATCACTTTTATTTGCTTATAAACATAGTGCATCGTAGTTTAGCCTTCCATACTTTAGGCCATTGTAATGAGGGGTTTCATATATCTGTATTGTGCCACGGAGATATATTCATGGAGCCGCGGTATCTGGAGCTTCCCAACCATCCGTTTTTCGACCAGTTGATTGCTGTCAGTAGTTTTCTCAGCCCTGCGTTTTCGTTTGTCTTCTAGGATTATGTGCAGATTGTCGAGATAATCTTCTCATTCCATCACGATTACACCTAAACCTAAATCAGGGCCACCAAACAATCCATTTGTCGTATCTCTTATCGCTCTACAATAATCTGTGTTCAGACTACTCTGTTGTCGCACCGGTGTTGATAGAAATCGATTCGAGATACTAATTTGATTGGAAGCCACCCTTCGTCCTTGGCAGAGATTGTAACAAGCTCTTTCGTTCGGGCGTACGTGATATTCTGTACTTTCCTAGATGGATGCTTGAGCTTCAAGCCAAATGAGTATACTTCTATCTGCAGACGACTAAGCTGCGTGCCTTACGTTGATGGATTTGTTTCATACGATTGTCATGGGATATGGTACACCGAGTTGAAATTGTGATGCCACATTGTAGGGTACGCTTGGTTTTGAGGTCATTTTTTCGATTTTTTCTCAACTTTAATTTTGCAAACAAGAGACCAATCTTTTAGGAATCCAGAAAAATGATATTGAGTTTATCACAATTATCTTGGAGATGTACTGTAGTGCTTCTCATACGCTTTTCCTTATTTCCTGGTGATTCATGCTTTCTCAAAAGCTCGTGGAATTTCACCTGGAAGTTCTCAGAATAAATAAACTGATGACGTTCACCCAGTCTTGCAACGAATGTGCTACGGCGGTGGGAATTTTTTTCAGAGATGTAAAACACTGAGGCCTGTGCAGTCATGGAATCAGTACATCCTGCTTGTCACCGATTTGCAATTTATGGTTCTAGCATTGCCAAAGAACACAAATAGCTAAGAATGCGGTAAAGAGTGTACTCCATCCTTGAAAGTCTATACTTAAGCTGCCAAGCCAGGCAACCGAACTTTCTAGGTGAACGGGTAGGAGAACTAGCCCGTGTTCATGCTACCACATCCCAAAGCGGCGCGCAGGAAAGTGTGAGAATAGTCAGAACAGTTGCATCACTATTTCCGCGTTCGATTTGCACCTCACATGTAAGTCGGGAGGGAATCCTTTTCAAACTCATCTCACAGGGCACATGAACAGTTGCAACGAGCGATTGTTCCAATTACTGATGACGCTAATGTGTGTCGTGAAAACCGACAGAAAGAGATCACGTTTTGAACAATCACTAGAGATATCATCTAGTTGGTCCTTTGCAAATGTGAAATGAGGAACATATCTACCCTGACCATCTTCGCTACTGATTTCACTTGATAGGCGCTGTTGGTTATGCATTTTTTTGTAAACTGGTGCCGATGTAGAGGAGGTAGATTTATATGCTCTCAAGTAGGAACTCAAGTGCCTCTAGCTGAAACTGAAAGACAAATGCCCTTGGACGGGACCTTGCTTACCAGACAAGTGTTCAACTAACCGCGGACGCTGCCCAACACCCTGCATATGTAGTTGAGTTTCACGTTGGTTGACCCAAAATGTTCAACGTGAATATGTTTGAAATAAGTTGGCATCCTCAGTGGCTCAGCTGGTACAGCAGTAAGTATGCTCAGTCGGAGCTGAACACATAATAAACGTATTGAGCATATATAGTATCCATCCAAATAAAACCCATCGCCTTTTTGCTTTCATCCACTCCTATGTAATTTGTTTTTACGTCCAGCTAGTCAAGTATTTTCACGCAAATTTTCAATTTCTCGTTCTACAGACAGCGTCAGAGAATCTTTAGAGAAAAAATTCGGCCAGTCAATCCCGATCGCTCCGTCGGAAGAATTCCAAAGGCGCATTGCTGTGAGTTTAGTTTACTAGTCTTTTTCTGCTCATCGTTTATCGGTTGTAAAGCTAACCTCCTTGTTGAACGAAGTTTTTCTGTCACGACGTTTACTTTTCTATAACATAAGATTGATGACTTCTCGGACAATTCACCCCGTACATTGACAAATGGTGGGCCTAATTTCATGGTCAAAGCCATGTTTCACGGAACAAGGAGAGTTTGAATGACATACACACGCATTTCCAACCGTGTTCGATCATCTGAAACTACATGCATTCATACATGTATTTGTACTTCCTTTTAAGCAACGAGAAACGAACCGTTCAGTGTGCAGTTTTTCAGCGCTTGTGTAAGATGATCAAAAAAGGTGCAGGTCAGCAGCATCCTCTCCCAGGTACCTCTTAGGAGGAATGAATACGAAATCTTGAGAGGTTTGGTGCTGTAATTCGATATCTTTGATCTCCATCACGGCCACGCTCATCGTATCATGTGACCGATTGCCGGAGCTGATCAGCGCAGAACCGAGCGGTAGGATGACCGGTACGACTGCGTATGCAACAAATTGTCCGGAATCTCATCAACCTGTTGGTTGCATTCATGTGTTCTTACGGAGCTTGTAGGTTGCGTGCGGTTTCTGGAAGAATAAGGCCTCATGTGTGAAATTATGGCTTAAAACTGTAATCTGAGGAGCATCGCTAGCGCCAACTATCAACAAATCCCGATGCAATGGCCCCATTTCCTCCGAACAATAGCTGTCATTTAGGGACAATTTCAGTCGTAACTGCTACTTCCTGAAGAAACAGTTCTCCAGCGAACTCAAGATACCACCTGGCTTCTCAGCTGCATCCTCCTCATCCATGATAGATAAGTGATCTTAAATACCAGTTGAAAAATCATGTTTTAATTTTCTATAGCTTGTTTTGGATCTGGGCCATATAACAGGCCACTCAGTAGTCATCCCACCATAGCAAAACAATAGCGTAGTAGTAGAATTGGTATATGTGATCCAGATTACACGAAGGCTTTTCACCAGGAGACTAAAACACACGATTAACCCCTAGATGATATTGGATCGTATGTTCCAATGTAACGCCCTTTCAGTGCCCAGAATCACGAGCCTGAAATACTGTCAGTTTGCGCAAGCACAGATAGTAGCAGTCAAGGCGACGTGGTTTCATTGGATCCACAGGCCTTCCGGTGGAGCCATCTCGATAGGGGAATGCTTTTTGAATGTTCTGTTTCGGTTACCATGAAGCCATTAGTAACACTCCTGAATTCTCACGTTTAGTTACCTCCTAACTAAACTAGCTTACAGCCTACCGTCATAGAATGCTATCTGCAACTACATAACTAGCGTTGAAAAATCGGCTGCTAAACTGGTTATCTTTCGATACTTTTGCTTCTTAGTACCTGAGTTAGTGGTATCATACACGCATATTTGCATATAGCCCAGACGCTCAGCTTACGTGCATAAATCGAGGAAAGTGGTAGTTTCGTGCACAGGAAATTGAGAAGGGCAGTCTGCTGCAAAGTTTTGAAGCCAGCAATTCACTGTATGCACGAACGCGCCAATTTTCGAAGTGCGTTTTTCTCCTTGTTAAGACCCATTCCATAAAGCCTAGAAAACAGTGGGCATATTTTTCATCGGGAACAAGTCTACTACAAGTTTATAACCTTCCTTTCTTGCTTTCGTTTTCAATATAGGGTGCTTCAGAGCGTGACATTGTCCACTCTGGCCTGGAATACACAATGGAACGCTCTGCCAAGGTAAGCACGTCGTTTCCCTGTGCTCAGCTAGCCAGCGTTTACTGTATCACTGATGACCTACAACCCGGTACCCTGCGTAGCACCCCCATCCAAGGTATTCATATGTAGGTTCAGTTAAAACTTCCCAAACACAGTGACTGTTATTCGCTCATCTGCCGTTGTTTGGCTGATAATTGACACCGTGTGTCCGATCTCTGATTTGCGAATCCCCGTGCTCAAAATGTTTCTGGTTGGTGACGGTTGTTTATTCCTAGAATGTTTGAGGCCATGGAAAGTGTTTTTCAACCGTGAAGCTGATAACTGCTCTAAGGGTTAGTGACCATTACGTAATCAAGTGCAATGATTTAGTTAGCAATTACAACCTCAAGTGACAGTGATATTCATACACGAAAGTGGCCTCATGACGGCTACACAAGATAATCGCATTATGGTAGCTTTATAGCCAATGCCATTAACCTTCGCCTGTTGAATAGCTAAAACATTGAGTAGATCTGTCATCCCGCTTTTTGGGGAATGGAAATAACAGCAAATAACAATTCATTAAGAACGAATTATTTTGCAGCACAATTCTCACAGCGAATTGCGGATGTCGCTTGCTAAACACTTGACCAGGCTTTTGGCTTGATGCCTTAGATTGCTGTTTGCACAAGATATGTGCCAGCTAGAGCGTGCATACTTTGAAAGGCCAATGTAAACAGGCCAAGCCACTAGTGCTGTACACATTCTGAGGGGCGAATTCCCATCGTACCAGCCCGCACAATACATGCGAAACACATGAGCATACATTCTAACGCACCGATTACGGTATAAAAGATGTTAGTTAAACGTATGACTTGCCAGGAGTGCTTCTAACGGTGACTCAGAGTTCACAAGATAACGAGGCGACAAACACGTCAGATACAACAGTGATGGAGCCTTAGGGTGATCAACAGCACGCCAAAATATGCGTCAAACTAAGCGAGCAGGTCGGCAAAAGCGGAAAAACACAACCGAAGGACGCCCTATGTTTCTGTACAGGCCCTTATATTGGCTTTTGTACAGTGGTGTTATTCATAAGTTAAGGCCTAGTCTCTCAATGGTGTTGACTCATAGGGGGGATGATCTGTGTATGGAGGATTCATATGAGGTGATTCATTATTCCGGGTCACTACCTTCACTGGTCCACTGCGTTAGGTTAGGCTATTGTGTGCGGGTTTTGTTCAGCCGCCGTTCGAAATGGTCCTCAACTAGAACCACCCGACCCGTTCATCCTCCCGAGTTGTCTTTGTTGGGGAGGACCTATCTTCAGTTCTACCAAACCAACATGACCATGAACCGTTCAGCCAATGAAAATAGTAGTATAATAGCATTTTCTATACGTATTGTGAAGATCAACTGATTCGCCTGAACATGGCGAGCAGATAATTTTTTTAGTAATAATGGAATGCTATGGGTTAATTTATTTCAAATGCCTTGGGACAGATACACTACGGAATTGTAGTGTACCTTGCGCCACAAAAAGGCATTCCTCCGGATGTTAGGAGGGGATGACTGTCGAGCTTATGAATCAGCATATGAAGCAGCTTTCCAATAAATTAGAACAAGTTGGCAGTTCATTGTTTCACAATTCAATGTTTGTCCAACTTTTCTTGTGCTTGTCGGTGAATTCATTAATGGACATTTGAATTTTCGCACAAAAGCTTATTCAGGTTACATAGTGGTAGTGGTTTCAAGATCGAAAAACACTCACTGAACCCCGATTAATTGCGTGTATTTTCGGTCGATGGTAAAGCGTCGTTCTTGGGTTTCTTCTGGTATGATCACTTCTCGGTCGAGTTCAAGCTCCCTATAAGTGACCAAATGGAATTTTATTCAGAATTCGGAATAAGAAAAGAAAGTGAGCTTTCCTGACTTGGAATTTTCGACTGGCGGATCTACCGACTGACCCAACCAGGATGGTTCGCGGCTCCAGGAACAACAGTCACGTAGCCAAAGTTTGCACAGTTTTACCTTCAGCGTGTGCTGATGAAGCGGTGGTATCCCACACACCCCAAATCAGGTGTTCGTGGTTACGATTGCAACTGTTGATGGACCCCAACAAGAAATGAACTCGAGTTGACGCTGGCTAACCAGAATATTGTGCCGGGAGAGGAAGATAGCTGTTGGAATAAGGTTGATGCGAATACAGCTGTAGAAATCCCACATCCACCTACAGCTATTTGTTAAGAGTGCCCTGTGAATTCTCCAATCATGTATCCTAACGCTGGAGCGACTAGGAGACCACATAAGTTCGTCAACCTCACTGTGATAACCGATTAAAATTTCAAGACTCCTTTATCCTGTGTGCTTTTAATTCCCATTTTTATTTCTGTTAGTGAATCTAACCATGAAGTTAAGGTCATTCCTCTCTGAAATGACCTGCAGTGTGCTAGAACATCGATAATCAAAGTACACTTGTCAGGACATCATTAGCTTGTCATCCACTTGGCATAGTATCTAATAGACAGAGACAATTTTGCAGCAGAATCCGATTCAAACGGTATACCAAACCGTATGGGGCAAGTAAAGTTCAGTGGGACAGTTGCATTTACGCGTCAGCTGAATTTCGGCACTCTCAATTGTGAGCATGAACCGAAAAGTTATCGTCACTGGATATCAACTGTGAACGCCGGATTTTGTGTCTATCGATTTGTTAAGTAGTAAATGATAGCATATAAGTAATTGGTCGGGTAATAGCTCCAGGTATTGCCGTGTAAATCGAATGCTGACGACACATCGATTGAAGATGCATGATCATATGATGATTGTCTCCTTATGGCATGGTCCCAGTGAGAGTAACCTGACAAAGTGCCCAGTGCTAGTGGTCACCGTGAATGTATACATCGTGCACGCGAGTACAGCTGACATGTCAGTGAAGTCGGCATTACAGCACCGAATTTTCTCTAGTATTTTAGTTGACCGACATTACAGGAACTACTTAGCATACATAATAAGGAAGGGCCAGTACCGTTGATCTCGTATCAAACTTTCACTCATGAAAACCCAGTAACAACGACTCCGTGTTTCAAATGGGACTCATGAACTGTGAATAAAACTATCACCTGGCGAACGTTTGGGATGGAGGGCAAATCGTTGTGGAGCGTTGGCCTGCTAAAATAAAGTCGCTTCTTTGTATTCTTTATGCACCTCACCCTCGACATGTCCGCTAATTCAAAGACCCACAAGAGTGTGAAATAGCTCTTAGGGTTTCATTTTCTTCTGCCTTATCATATTCACGTATACTGGACGCTATTGTGAGTAGTAGTTTTAGCGGTGTATAAGCACGCTTGATTTTTCAGCAGCATGATCAAAATACTGCTTCGTTCCATACATATTTTGCGCAGTTTCGATGTTTGGCAGATGTAGGTAAAAGTCTGACTATTGTGGACGTATGCACGTTTCTCCAGGTATGCCTGAATACCATATTTCTGAAACTGTTGTCATAATCTCAACCCATAATCTCTCGCGTATAAACCGAGGTCTGGCCGTTGTGATGTTTTACTATCCCTACTGGCTTTGGGATGCGATCGCGTTTAGCTTCATGGTTTGTGTGCTTCCGGTGCCTTGCCCCAAACGGGCATTCACTCGTATTAAGGGTGTCTTTCTGGTCATTTTGGTATTAACGCGTCCCATCCAGACGGGCACCAAATCAGGTGAACCTAACTAGATCAGTGAAACACTACTTACAACGTTAGTGATAGTGTTCTAGATTGTAAATGGCAGGTTGTAGATCGTGATGGTATTTGTCATGTACTTCTGCGCAAAGAGAACAGCTGTCCTAAACCGGATACCTCACACACAATTGCTCCACCCCTAGAAACACATTCACCGCAACCCATTTTAGTGTCTCAACTACACATCTTGTCACTCAGGTCATGTTGTGGAAGCATTTTTAACCCACTCTAAGTGCTCTGGCGTTAAAACCGTGCTCTTTTTTCTTTTGCAGCGTATTATGAATATTGCAGAAACATATAACTTGGGTCTGGATATCCGCACTGCTGCGTACATAAGTGCAATTGAGAAGATATTCAACGTGTACCTAGAAGCCGGCTTTGTCTTCTGCTAAGGGAACAAGTGGTGTATAGAAGTACACATTTTCGGGACATGTAACCTCATGGAATATCCCGGTTTCCACCTTACCAGCCCCTTCTAGGCCGTTTTTCTGTTACTATTTAGTTGTGACTGTGTTTGGCTCTGATTTGTCTCACCCCTCTCCAACAAAAACCACCCCCAAAGATTTGGAAAATAACAGGGCAAACTGTTGATTGTTATACATGATAAACTATGTTCTTTGTATTGATATCATGATTGAGTCCCGCTTTTGACCTTTGTCACTCTTCGACTCCATTTTACCTCCCCTATAGAGTTTTATTCTGGTAATGTATATTGTGAATTGATTTTCATACCGCTGTCTTTTCGTCGCCATCATGCGCCTTACTCGTCCTGGTAAGGTGATTGCACTTAGTGGTCGTTCACTCATGTTAGTTCGGGAACTCATATCTGCACAACCAATGTACGCTTGATGTGCTTTGCCTAACTATCTAGGATTGATCTACCGACTATTTTCACTTGCCTGCACGATGTATGTATTGTCTGGATGCTTGGTATAATTCTGCATATGACCCTTGCCTTGTTCAGTGCATTCATCAGTAGTTAAAGCGCGAACTTATTCGTAGGAAGGTCCGTGGTTCGAACTCAAACTCTGCTCTTGTTCAAGCTTAGGCAGCCTGGCAGTATATCAATCATCGTGCTTCCTTCGGATGGCATGGTAGCTAGGAACCGAAAGGGTGCTAGAGCTGAACAACTTCTCCATATTTTCACAAATAAACATGTGAGACAAATCCTCGGAGTCTGTCGTATTACTCATCTTTACCAAGACCGATAATCGAAGTTGTCGTGAATCCGGAAATCGATCAAGAAAGAGCTTCGGTTCGTTCCTGGAAACTCTTTTTAATAAACCGAACCACTGCGTCTTTTGAGTGCAGAAAAGCGTCTTAGACATTGTTCTGAATCTTGCGTTGGCTGTCAGTTCTGATTGCGACTCCTCATTTGTGGGTCAGTGGCTTGTTACAGACGGCCGTTGTTTGTGTGAATTACCAACTAAAACAAACAGCTTGCCGGTTGGGTAACCTTCGCTTGTGATGACTTAGTTCCGATTGGTCGACGGGCTCAATTGGATTCGGATGGTAATTGGCTGACCAGTTGTCTTACAAAATTGACAGGCTTGGTATTTAGATACCGAGCACAGTGGAGTTATGTTCCCTAATATTCCTATGCAGATGTACAACATTTAGAAGTCCTTTGTTCTGAGTGCACTTACCGACAACCCGAAAACCCTATAGAAATTCAAGTAAAAAGTTTTTGACTGATGAAACATGTTGGAAATCACCGAGATTTTTTCTAGAGATCATATTTTGTCAAAACATAGTTCCATATTTTGAGCCATCGAATTTGCTGTATGACCTGATGCTGTGTGGCCGTTAATGGGGTCGGGTGGATTCACATTGTCTTCCTCCCCAGTCCTCGTAGTTTTCGGAGATAAAAATAAATTAACAGCCTTTCCGTGACGATACTGCGTTTTATGCAAACTAATTTGTTTCAATGTCTAAGCTACCACCACTTTGTGCACAACCCAAGAAAATTTCCAACCAATGGGACGTTCTAAAATCACACAAATAATCGATCGTCTCGCTCAGCGGAACGTCACCAGTGAGGATCGTTTAGAAACTCACTGATGTGAGATAGTGTTTGATGCCACATGCAACTGGACCAAGTCTATTCACTAACCATTTTCTTCGCTAATGGTAACCTGAACCGTGTGTGTGGAAGGATCAATCTCGACGGAGTATGTTCCTTGTGAATTTTCTGTTGTCTCCATCCGCACCTCTGCAATCACGCCGTGGAGAAGTGAAAACTTAGCAACATGTTTTTTTTCAGATTTAGGTTTTTTCTCCAATGTGTGTTTTGAATGCCTCACATCAGAAATTTATATCAGTAATCCTTTTCGCAGCTGAATCTGAATATTTCACGCTCCCGGTTAATCCACTGACCCCCCCCCCCCTTGTGCCACAGTTATTGGCGTTGTTTCAGATCCCAGTCTACCTAATAGAAAATGCATTCCTGAAAGTGTATTGTCCTTTCATTCAGCCAACTTGTTTGTCCCCGTCGTGGGTGGCACACACCTTCACAACACTAAAGCACGCAGGTCGCTTGTTGAGTGTCTCATCAAGGTAGTCACCATCTAAATGACCAATTTGCGTGCTTACCGGTAGTGGATGGGTCTTAAAATATAGTTGTACCCGCTTTACGTGACCCGGTCAACGATAATGTCCGCAGTGTCCGGTATCATCCTGGAATTCGTTTGATCTAGACGGCCGGCGAACTTTTTGCGTGAATGTTTACTGTAAGGTTCAACCGGTTCACCAATGATGCCACTCAACTGAACTCGTCAGCTCTGTAGAAACTCAAAACCGGCTGTCCAGCGAAGGACATGGGCCTGTAATTAAATTTCTTCCATTTAAAAAACTTGTGTCCATACCGGAAGAAGCACGGAATAATTCGCTTTCATTGGTCCGAACTGTCCGTGAATTCAGCGAGAATTTATCGTTTAAACAAATTAATCAACGTGAAAATGCACTGCTGTGATTCCAGTATGTAAGGGACATTTTGATCGGCTAAACTTACATTTTTATGTTTATGGAGCTGAAGTTAGGAATTTTACTGAATCCATTAGTTTTCTACCTTCCGTTTTGGTCGCGTCATCAGTGAAATTTAGTGCACACCTTGTTTAAACAGACTATATTTTTTTACTTGACATGTGATCTTGTATCTGGGACGTTAAAGTGCACACCTGTTTAAACAGACTATATTTTTTTACTTGACATGTGATCTTGTATCTGGGACGTTAACTTTGCTATTTTTAGTTCATTTTTTTCTTATGCTAGCTTAGTACGACCATCGGCATTGAACTAGGTGTTTTTGGTTTGTGTTTACTGTCACTATGTATCACTGCTCTCGAGAATCCAGCCTCGCGTAAATACACACAAGACCCAAATAATACCGTGGCGAAAAGAATTTTTCTGATTGTGTTATGACAGTATGTGTAGCTTATTAACCGAGAAAGCTATACTGGAGCTCTAATTTATTGCCCAAGTAGATAGATGGATAACGGTCAAGAGCAACACATAACGGGTTGGGGTCGGAATGACTAGGAGACTTCTTTCTCCTAACTGCTCTGGTAATCTGATGACAACCCTTGCTGACATGTGGTCAGGCTTTTGGGCAAACGCTCCCTTCTCCCGACTTGGTCTTGACACCACTAAAGTAACTCAGCCGGTGCACAAACAAAAGAATTTCTATGCAACGTCGACCGTCACGTGACACATCAACCGAGCAGACACCTCGTATGTTGGCACCTTTTCCATTCAGTTTAAAGGAGCTTTGACAATTTGACACTTCGAAATATACCCGGTAAAAGAGATCTTTCCCTGAAATTTGTCAAGGAATCGGTCATAGTAGACCTTACAACGGATTGTTTGAAAGGTGTTCGACAACTAATGGGGTTTGTTAAGGTTGTCCCTTATCATCCTTTTGTTCTTTTTACCTCGCACAACCATGAGATGTGCATTTCAATGTATCAGGGGTATATGGGAATGGAAATGGCACCTCCAAAAATTCTGTTAGATTTGGATTCTGTGACCGATATCATTCTGCTTCTTGATCGTCACCATGCTACAAGTTTCCCTTCTATCGACATGCGTTCGAAAGGTTCTCCCGAGATTTTTGAGGAGGTGAGAGTGTTGATTGGTATACTTATTTTAGTAGCTATGAAGACCGCGATTTGACGATGACATGGGAAATCTTTGGATGCAATCAAACTCAAAATGCAGACAAAATTGGTCAAATCGTATTATTTTTTGTGTCACAATAAGTTTCACTGAAAGTGTAAAATGACGTACATGGCTGACTGTAATGGTAAGACTCGTAGGGCTGCAAATGAAACACCTCTATCTTGGGAACAAAAAAGCAAAGCCTCCAGGCTTTCTGGCACCGGCTCGTTGCTAACATAACAAGCAAATGTTGATTATATTGTACAGACAGACTCAGAGGTGACCCCGACTTTTTTCTAGCGCGCTGGCTAGTTATCTGAGGGGACAAGTTAGGATATGGCTGCGCACAATGGGCTGGATCACTACGGGATTCACGCACCATCCTGGTCGGGATCCTCCCTGCAGCTGGTTAGAACTCCTACCACAATGGCTTTCATGCCGTCAATCCCTGATTGGACTACCCACCCAAAGTTTGTCTTTCATTGTGCGTTGGGCTGTTGATGGGCGAATTTAGCCAGGGACTTTGCTTGAAACCCTTTGGTCGTTTCTTGCTCAGATATACTGTTCAGACGTGTTTAGCTCGTCACTGTCCCCAAACTGGAGGCACACTGGCAGTATTCTAGTATTCTGTCACACAAAACTGAGTTACCGAACGCAATAAGGCCAGACAACATGGGTCGTAGGTGTCGGTGTTTCGAATCAAATCTATTAGTTTCGTCATCCCATTAAAAATGCTTGAAGCATACCCGGCTATTGTACCACCTTTCCTCCTTTCGTTGAAAACAAGAAAGCAAACAAATCATATAGGCATTGTTACTTTCTGAGTATTCGTCCAAGGCCCAATCTTCACACGTGGTCAGTGAACATTTCCCACAAGTCACGTTTACAGTGTGTCAAGATCACACGCTCCTTTTGAACTTGAAGTGCAAATGGACGTTACGTTTTTACCCACCAATCACGTACATTCATCCCTAGATATACAGGTGAGTCATACTGGGTCACACGTGATCAACCACCTTGTCTACATACAATTTGTGAACCAAGTTAAGACTGCCGGGCGTAGTTCTGATTTACTTCGATGACTGACTCAGCTACCTCATGTTGATAAGCAGGGATACTGTGATTTGTACGAAGTATAGGTGACTCTCGATTTTTCAACGGAGCTTCGTTATTTTTGTTGCTTTTTTCCAAATATTGCGGTGGGAGAACACATACACAATGCTCTGCAATTCATTTTCCTTTGCGTTTAGTGGTAACAAATAACACAGTCTGTCGTGGAGATTGTCTACCAGTGCAAAAGTACTTAGCCATGTACCCACATTTGTTTACTACTCTGGTTTTTACGGGAGACATCTGATTCCTAGCTGAATCTCTCGTTTATGATGTTCTTCTTCAACTTAATGTGCTGCACCAGGTAGCTTCAAGTTTCAGCTGGTGCGATATTCGATATATCTCAATAGATGTAACATACTACCCACAAGGATACTGAAAACTCTTCGACATCCCAAGACCGGTTTCGCCCTTCTTGGGGCTCACCAGGCAGACACACTCCCCGAGTTTCCCTCAACCTTATTTTCTGCTTGCTGATTTCGCGCAATTCCTTGACTTCTCCTGCCTAGGCTTGGGCAACCTGGCAGTATCCCAGCCCTCACGCTCCCTTCGGGTGGCATGGCAGCCAGGCAGGGAAAGGGTATTAGGGTTGGATCATTACTTTTTTCATTTAGTTGAAAAACGCTTTGAACTGACTGAGTAGTCATCGTTTTTGGAAAAGTTCGGTAACAATCGGTAGATGTACCATGAAGGGTGAATGCATTTGTGGGCTGTCGGAGGGTTTTCAGCAATCCTATTAGTAGTGTGTCAAGTCTAGTTGGTCAGTATTTCTTAGGCTTAGTCTCTAAAGTGGTCCGAACGGAAGGCGATTGGCTGTAAACCACTTATTGTCTATTGACAAGACACTTAGGTGTTAACTTAGGTGTTAACCAGCTACTTACTTGAGACTCTTGCTTATCGCATCCTTGTATTCCAGATGAGACGATAGCAGAAATCTGGGAGTATAATATCTTAGCATAACGATGCACTGACAACTATTTGACAACCCACTACCGGCCCCACCTTTCATGAGACTTACCAGAGAGGCTTGATTCCCATCAAACTCATGTTTGGTTAAACAACAAATTGTACACAACTGACGACACAGACTACTCGCAAATAAATTCACGGGTAACGACAGCCGCAACTTAATCTCTCGTTTACTACTACACCTTAAGAAGGCCCAAACCATACCGGATAGTGGAGCGTTTTTCATCGACCTTATGAGTAGCGGGGTGTCATGCCAAGACGTAATGTCTATCTAAATTTCACTACTTCCGCTTCACATTGAAAGCTACACTGAATAACCCAACTACATAAAGGCACGGTACCGGTGAACATCACACAAGATGAACATGTCAGAGATTACTAACAAGTGAACTTTTAGAGTGTTTATTTAGGAAGGTCATGCAAATGTAAATGTACACCCCCGTCTTTAATCGCTAATTTAAATACGTTAGTACTCCGCCACAAAGAACCATCATTTGGTAATGACCTCTTTATCGATCGACTTAACGTTTTCGGGCCTGGCAGTTGAGTTGCAGTACATCTTTCTCTCTCTTTGTTGCCTCGGTACTCCAATTTTCGTCCTTAGCCTCAAACAGCCTTAATCCTCGTGCCGCACCTCACTTGCCCCAAATGAATTTTTGTTGCGCCCACATGAACAGAACACCTTGCCAGCGAGTGTCTCGCACTGTCGACAACGTAATATAAGTGGCCTTGAAACAACGCTCTTTAAATTTACGAATGCTGACCAGTTCATTTGAATGTTGAAGTTCCAGTGGGTCAATAAAGTGTAACTAAACCAGGATCCAAAAGAACATTCCCTGATTTTGAAATTAGAAACAGAATAGTGATCATATAGTTTTGATGAGCAATGGCAGATGGTGCGTGCTCAAAATTCAACCCTCCTGAGTGGATAGGACCTGAGAAAATATTTTTAAAATGTCAGATAGTTTAAAAGACGTCTCCAACACTGTCCAAACACTGTAAGTAAGAGCAAAACGCGCACCTGCTGATTCATCGTGCGGAGGGATGACTCATTTCTTTCTGTGGCTGTAGACAGACCTGACAAAGCCAGTGAGACATGCACCGGGTTCCAGTATGAATTGGTGCACGTGACTAATCTGTTTTAGTTAGTGGTTGCGAGATTTTATAGAATGCACGCTCACATTACTCGCGTTTGAACCATCGTCCTCCTGTCCTGGCCCAGTCATTCTGGTGAGTCCACATCAATCAATAAGAGCAATGGAGTGCCGGATGTTGTACCACACGATTGAAAAAAAGAGAAGATAGGAAAAGGTCGCGGAAGCTCTTAAAAGGTGGTATATTGGGTCGTGGGAATTATGCAGAACAGGTTGTAGTCAGAAGAGCAAGACGGATCACAGTTACAATGCAAAATAAAGTTGCAACTTTCCCGATCTGGATGTTGAGTTGTCCACAATCAGGCGGAATAACTAACGCGGGGTGGCAGTCAAGCGTCACCTTTGAAAAATACGCGAAAGTTCACGGACGTACACATAAGGCGGCTTGTGAGTAAATGGCACGAATGAACGATTGCCCGAAGAGCTTTCAGTGTGCGCCGATACACGAGCGCTAAGTAACTGTAGTCAGATGGCTCTACCAGTATATGGGTATAGAAAACTGTGAGACGTGATTTAGGGATAAACAAATCACCAACTGGTGAACACCACACGAACAAAGTCTGTCTGTACATACTTCAAAACAACTAGAATGATAACAGCAGATATGCCAGTACGACACATCAGGTCAGCTGCGGAATGCAGTCAGTCATTCATACCATCTAAAGAAATGTGGATTAATCGATCCCAACTGTAGCTACATTGGCACGCGCAACCTACGGGTAGACATATTAAAGCACTTACCCTAGACTGTCAGAGTAGGTTGCCTATGTCCAATCAGCACTTGCTAAAGTCCACTGACATACTACAAAACGATAGTGCCTAACTAACACGGTAGTGAACATCACTCACTGCGAAGACGGCGTAGTTGAGGGAAGTGCGGGAGTTTGCTGCAATCCATCGAAACAGACGAGTGGCCCTTGACCTAAAAGAACAGAGGATGTTGATCATAGTTGTACCATCATGTTTGGAATGGACTGTCATATCCAAGGGATTTTTTAGTCAGTCTTACCATCTAGGATCTATATAAACATCAGCGGTCTGAATGTAGGATAGTATTCAGTTTCACCGCAACCTTGTGTAGTCAACGTCATATGTACATCCCCTGTTGCCGACACTACCATTCTTGGGTGCCAGCCAGCCAAACACCCAGGGTCCTGTACCTTGGACTGTCGATTACAACCACTTGTTAGAACGAATTCAAGGACTCGATAGCTATTGGATTGAGAATCCCACTTATACAGAACGAATAAAATTACACTGCTAGACTGGCACAAACAACCTCTTGATATCAAGGGGTTTACATAGGAGCAGGGAGGAGTCCGGATTCTGAGGACCGCAAGGCACCTGCTAATCCGACAGGACCTTCACTATACCTGCTACACATATATTCCTTCACACCCCACCAAACCAGGTAATGGCCATACCCCTGTAACCTTAAGGTTATACATCAGTGCTACAAAAAATACAACATGAAACAATACGCGTATTGACAGCCATCAAAAAGCGTTTGAGAGAAAGGTAAGTTTAACAGAAAAACTCCGTGAGTGTATTCCATCCAGTGGTGATTTTCGTTCAATAGGATATAGTAGCAAAACCACACAGAAATTGGGTTGAATGCCCACCTTTGTAGAATCCAGACGTTGATTGTGAGTTTGCATTGGCAGGGTTCCACTTAGCTGTGCCTGTACTGAGACCTTTGGAGAGGAGGCTTGGTTACCTGTCAGCGGATTGTAGGCAAACAGTGTTACAAACACGGACAGAAAGAAGAATTTATTTCACACTAACTTTATAAGCGGTTCATGTAGGATAGGCTTTTTATGCCGTTATTTGGTTTGCTGCTGCAGGCGCGTAAGAACTATCCCCTCTAGGAGAGTGATTGTATGTTGGAAGGCTGGTTGTTGTTCGAGCATGTCAGCCCTCATTATTCGAACGGACCAAGAAGAATAACATGTGCACGGGTCATTGGGTGTAACGAAACCCAAAGTCGAAGTGAAAGTGAAGGTCTGGCTTGTCCGGACTGAGGTGAGATCCTGTCATGCCTCATACGCGGTATCACCAAGCATCGAGCGGCAGGCGCATCACCGGCCCGTCCCATGGTGTGATGACCCTATTCAGAGTTTGTCATCGGGGCGGAGCATGAGCGTACATGTTGAGACCCGAAAGATGGTGAACTATGCTTGCGGAGATTGAAGCCAGAGGAAACTCTGGTGGAGGACCGCAGCGATTCTGACGTGCAAATCGATCGTCAGACGTGAGTATAGGGGCGGGGGCGAAAGACTCATCGAACCATCCAGTAGCTGGTTCTCTCCGAAGTTTCCCTCAGAATAGCTGGTGCTCTAACAGAATGCACTATTTTCTGTAACGTCATTTTTCAGAAAAGTGGGGAAAAGAGGGCTCGATACCGACATGATCTCTCCATACGAAAAAACAAGGCGTGACCGAACGTGCATACGTTCTCTGGCTGGATAGATCGCAGGAGGTTTGTACTGCTGGAAACGTATAGGTGAATAACTATTGGTAGAATTTCCCGCGTGAACGTGTGCATAGCAGCCTAAGGTGGAAAAAACACTGTCATATCGGGTGACCTTCACACGGTCCAGTATCCGTCTGTTTGCCGTACACCTGCCACGTGGAAAGTCGCTATTTCTTATTTGGGTCCGTTCAAACTCTAAAGCCTGAAATGTTCATTGGAATTGGAACTAAACTGATGTCCTCACGCCCTAAAACCCTATTATACCTTGAGGCATGGTTACATCCACAGTAATTCTGACCTCTCGGTTAAACGTGGAAGAACTGTTTTCCAGAGTTAGTACTCTTAAAATGATTGTAAGGGGGATGATACATCGTTGTATGTGTGAGCAGGGTTGATCACGATTAGGTCGTGGCGTACGATCTATGCGTCCTTTCATCCTTAAGGCCAGCCAGATTAACATGGATTAGGTAGGTAAAGTTCTCAACTGTCCATCCATAGCCCCTCACCGTTTGACGCGAAACCGGACTGAAGCATATACGGATGTTCATAGTTGACTAAGTGGTCCTCTGCCGAGATGACTCAGTGGTTAGAGCGCAGATTTACTGACCGGAAGGTCCGTGGTTCGGAACCGACCTCTGCCTCTCGACTTCCTCTGTGTAGGCGTGGACAACCTGGCAGTATTGCAACCCTCGTGCTTCCCTCTGGTGTCATGACAGTTAGGCACAGAAAGCTAAACCCGTGGTTCAGTAATAAGTGGCGTCAGTAATAAGTGGCGTCAAATTCGCACACTAAACTTAAAACCCCGGTGAATTCTCTCGCCGGTAATTTTGAGCTGTTTTAAGCTCACCGACTGAGGGAATTACCCCAAAGTCTTCTGTTGAGGAAACTTTGGTTGATTGGGGAGGTAGTGAGACAACAGTCGAAATGCATCGGTACCAATTTCCTGTGAAGTGATAGGCACACTTTGAATGACATTGGTACGGATCTGAGCAATATCGACAGATTTAGTGTGAATTATTACGCTCATAAACGGCAATCAAGTTTCAAGATAGTATAGATTACCATCTGTCCCACGTTTGTCAGCCTATCCCACTTCGATTTTAAACAGACAATCGAGTGGCGTTCACCTTCAAGACAATTAGAATTGGTTTATCCTCTAAATGCTGGTGCGCAAAATTACCTAAGCGTCGAGCAATCGTGCTAGTTTCACCCAGTTTGGCATCTTGAATGGGCATTCCATTAGCCAACCCGGTTACCATTAGAAGCGGTGAGGGTAGATAGCCAAACAGTAGGTTATCCTTGGTACGTGATGAGTTCTAAGTGGAATATGAGCTCTGCATGACAGAAAAACCGAAGAATGACAAATCAAGCAACTTCAAAGAAGGTGAGAATGGGAACAGACGGAAAAATCGTTCCAACACCACGGAAAAGTAGGCACGGCAACAGTCTTACTTAATGAACCCTCCGTACTGCATCTCGCTTTGGGTTCAAGTGGTGGAGTAATTCCATTCCAAAAGGGTCTAGATAGACAGCAACTACTGTTAAACGCGCACAGACACGACAGATATTTTGTAAAAAGAATCGAAGTATTTGTAGAAAACCACGTGTTTGCATACAACTAGGAATATGGCCTATTTCCCCTCCGAATGGAACCCTTTTGACAATGTTTTTCCCAATAGAAGGGCCACTGTATTATTTAGCCAGAAAGCCGTTATAACAATCTGCTTGTTGCTTTACAATTCAGATCAGTAATAACCACTGGTCTCAAAGTCTCACACGATTTCACACTAAGTGGGGAAGTGAAAGACTCTAATCCTCGATAAGTTACCCCCCGAATTCCTGTAGAGTCCGTAAGCGAACGTGATTTCGGCGAAGTGGAAAATTTCGTCCATAGTCTTCCTTTAGTAGACAACCCCTTCAGAATATAGCAAGAAGTGTCTCATAACGAATATCTACCCCCTCTTCAATGCCTTCAAGTTTGCCTAAACTTAAAACCCCGGTGAATTCTCTCGCCGGTAATTTTGAGCTGTTTTAAGCTCACCGACTGAGGGAATTACCCCAAAGTCTTCTGTTGAGGAAACTTTGGTTGATTGGGGAGGTAGTGAGACAACAGTCGAAATGCATCGGTACCAATTTCCTGTGAAGTGATAGGCACACTTTGAATGACATTGGTACGGATCTGAGCAATATCGACAGATTTAGTGTGAATTATTACGCTCATAAACGGCAATCAAGTTTCAAGATAGTATAGATTACCATCTGTCCCACGTTTGTCAGCCTATCCCACTTCGATTTTAAACAGACAATCGAGTGGCGTTCACCTTCAAGACAATTAGAATTGGTTTATCCTCTAAATGCTGGTGCGCAAAATTACCTAAGCGTCGAGCAATCGTGCTAGTTTCACCCAGTTTGGCATCTTGAATGGGCATTCCATTAGCCAACCCGGTTACCATTAGAAGCGGTGAGGGTAGATAGCCAAACAGTAGGTTATCCTTGGTACGTGATGAGTTCTAAGTGGAATATGAGCTCTGCATGACAGAAAAACCGAAGAATGACAAATCAAGCAACTTCAAAGAAGGTGAGAATGGGAACAGACGGAAAAATCGTTCCAACACCACGGAAAAGTAGGCACGGCAACAGTCTTACTTAATGAACCCTCCGTACTGCATCTCGCTTTGGGTTCAAGTGGTGGAGTAATTCCATTCCAAAAGGGTCTAGATAGACAGCAACTACTGTTAAACGCGCACAGACACGACAGATATTTTGTAAAAAGAATCGAAGTATTTGTAGAAAACCACGTGTTTGCATACAACTAGGAATATGGCCTATTTCCCCTCCGAATGGAACCCTTTTGACAATGTTTTTCCCAATAGAAGGGCCACTGTATTATTTAGCCAGAAAGCCGTTATAACAATCTGCTTGTTGCTTTACAATTCAGATCAGTAATAACCACTGGTCTCAAAGTCTCACACGATTTCACACTAAGTGGGGAAGTGAAAGACTCTAATCCTCGATAAGTTACCCCCCGAATTCCTGTAGAGTCCGTAAGCGAACGTGATTTCGGCGAAGTGGAAAATTTCGTCCATAGTCTTCCTTTAGTAGACAACCCCTTCAGAATATAGCAAGAAGTGTCTCATAACGAATATCTACCCCCTCTTCAATGCCTTCAAGTTTGCATCCACTCAGCCTGGGGTTCATACGTTTAAGCTGCTTAAATTACTTAGACAAACCTTGACCGGCAAGAAAGTTCTGTTGGAGGAGGCATAGTGAAGTGGTGTGTAGACCGCTGTTATATTGCTGGAGGGGTGAATTATTTGGCTCAGGGATAATTCAGCCCGCAGTGTGGCCCTTATACAACGATCCAGTTCATTTGCAGACTGATTAGAATCGCATAACTCGGCTTTCGTTGGTTTCCGTAATATACGTGTTCCTAAAAGGTTCCGTAGACTGCATTACTTCGATTACTTGGAAGTGGATTCATTGTCGCGATACCACACCCCTGTTTTATTCAGACGGCGTAGATAGCTTTCCCATGGCTCACCAAAATTGATTTCCATCCTTTTCATGAAAAATTTGAACTGTTCGGGTGGGTGGAGCGAGTGCATCCTACTCTAATAGCTCTTGATAGTTCAGAAAACGTAGGTCTACGAGGATTGGTGGTCCAGTGGTGTGAACGTGAGGGGCTGTAAGACTCTCAACTGTATGCTTCCCGAGTTTTAGGACAATGTATATACGTGGCTTCTACAGGCTCCCAGTGACAAACGGCAACAAGAAAAAGTTAACAAGGTATATATATGTATGACGCACTCAGCTGATTTACTGTACTTGAATGAACATTCCAGAACTACTGGTCAACTTATTTTAGACAGTGTGGAATTGAACCAATCAATTTACTTCTTGAAGTACGGGGTACCTACAGAACAGATGAAATTTTAATTGTTCACTACATGGAAAACTCTAACTTTGAATGGTACGCTGATAAATAAGCCCAAATTGTTCTATACTACACTCTCCAGCGCAAAATAATGTGCCAGAAACGGAGCAGTTTGTTCAGAATATAAACCCCGTTGACTGGAGTAAAAGTCATGACTACGCCATCATGTGTATGCTTTGAAGTAAAAAAAACAATCATGAATGAAACTACTCACAAGGTTGCTGGAAACTCTTCGACAACCCACGACCGGTTTCGCCCTTCGTCGGGCTCATCAGGTAGACGCAGTCCCCGAGTTTCCGTCAACCTTAAGTTCTGCTTGAAACCAAATTGGACTGTTTTCGAGAAATACACTCATTTGCGAATCAATTTGGTTTTCATGAGGGACTCAACTTAATCTCTCGTTTATGATGTTCTACAACTGAATGTTCTGCACACAGGCAGCCTCATGTTTCAGTTGGCATGATATTCGAGATATCGCAGTATATTTTCATAAAGGAAACTACTCACAAGGTTGCTTAAAACTCTTCGACAGCCTTCGACCAGTTTCGCCCTTCCTGGGGCTCATCAGGTGGGCGCGGTCTTCGAGTTAGTAGTTTTTCTTTTTTGTTGTGACAACCACAACTATGCCATGAAATCGATTATGATGGGAGAAGCCAGCGACAAAATTTACTGTGTTCAGCAGGGAACAGAAGTATATATTCGTTACCTTGTGTGACAAACACGAACATCGCACGAGACAGAACGAAAAAGAACCTCCTGGTAATCGATCATGTACAGAAAACCAAAATTCAAGTGGTATCACAGGTCAAAAACAAGTTTGTGGTTAGTAGTCGATGGTCGGTTGCCCGTGTGTCCAAAACCATTGATCTTAGGTGGCTGTGGATGGCGCGACTGCCCGAAAATAACAAAGTGTGAGCGAACATCATCTCTGGTAGATACAACCAGATCTGGGTTACTGCGAGCGCATCAAGCACCATTTACCACCGACGGAAAATAGAACACTCCTATCTGGGTCATTTTGTAATAAAAAAACAGGATGATAGCCACCGAACTGATTAAAACACAACCAGTAATCAGGGTAAACTTTTCAAAGTCAGTGATCAGGTGTCAGTGTCCTCCAAACCTTTATGGTTGTGAATGCAAACCATGGAATCTGAAGACAGAAACCTGGGGGTTAGTGATTTCTGAGATGAACGGAAGCAGTAGAACGGTTCCGAGAATACGGTCTGCATTGATTTCCACCGGTTCCATTGCAATCAGACAAACAGGCGAGGCACACGAGCACAGAAAATGATGATAGATGAAGAGTCCCATTAAGAACCTCGGAACGCATCAAACTATTCCTGAGTTTGGTATGCCACTCATAGTATTGAAGTTGTCATATGTTTTCCAGTGAGTTAAGAAGATGCTTTTTACGGTGTGTATGCCGCCGGTGGTCATCGTCATCATCATTGTCAGCTGTACTAACCGCGTACTTGTCGTACAGTGGTTGTAGCTGCCACAGTTTCGTTCAACAATGATTCGGGGTGGTGAGGTAGGTTGCATCGCATTGGATGCGGGAGCTGATAAATTAGTGCTTGAACACAGCACTATAGGTAGTGAATTCTAACTCGGAAGACCCATAAAAGCAGCAACATCAATAAGTAAGGCAAGGCCAATCAGTTTTGATTCTCACCATGAACGAACACAGTCTCCTGGCCCTCCAGGTTGGGGGTTGGAACATGTATGGCGACTTGTTCTGTAGAAAAGGTAATGCATTTGCATTTCCCCGCCAAACACCGCTGTCTTGCGGTTAGGCTTTTGAGCCAAAGGCTTTGGCTGAGGACCCTAATCGTCTTCCTGTCTAGATGTTGGCGCCCTGGCAGTATCCCAGCCCTCGTACAACCATGACCTACACAACTAACAATAGTCTCATGCCACATCGGCCGTCGCGTGGTGCCATCAACCGAGTCGCCTTACCTGCTGCATACAGCAGGGCGGGTAAGCGAAAACATGCTACTGCTGACGCCTCCCTTCTTACACTTTCACGTTTTCCGTCTTCCACCCTCCCCCGCCCAAATTTGAATACTTTATCC
>NW_008751673.1:1154129-1173441 GCF_000715545.1 Opisthorchis viverrini | reverse complement strand
GGTTGTGCGGCAGTGAAGCATCAGTGCCAACACTGATGTTGCTGTCATTGATGATGTTGATGATGAAGTAGATCAATGACATATATCTGGCTGAGTCACTTGTATCTCAGCTGGCAACGAACCTTGGTAACGGTATTCACACTGTAGTTCTCTTTTACCTTGAACCTAGTGTGCCTCCGTTTTCTTGGAGCACAGTGACATTGGAACTGTTTGGCGGCTAAACTTGTTTACGCATTGGTCTGTTTACAACTTTCGACTTTAGAAGTACCTCATGTGTGTATGAATAAATAAGACGGGACAACACAAAGATAAGGTGGAAAGTTCATAGTTAAATCACAGTGCTTTGGAATAAGATGCTATAAGCCGACGTTTGGACACAAACCCTCGAAAGAAGTCGCTCACGGACATCTAAAACACTAGGTTAATTGATTAAGCTGTTTTGACTTTAAAATTTTTATATTATAAACCATATGAAGCTCAGTCCGTTTAGCACAATCTGAAACAACTTTGACCCATTATTCGTACAAGGTTGCTGAATAATTTCTGACATCCTAAGACCGCTTGTGTTCTCCTTGGAGCTCATCGGGTGGGCGCAGTTCCCGAGTTGACCTCCACCTTTTGCTTTAGACCACATACTGCGACATCTCGAAGATCACCCCGATTGAAACTTGAGACGACTTTTGTCGTCTCAAGTTGAAGGATGTCATAAACGAGAGATTCAGCTGGGACTTAGTTGAATCTCCCGTTAAGACCATGTTTATTTGCAAGTGAATATATTTCTCGGGCAAACAATGTTATTTTCGTATGGCTTTGTTACCAGCTCAACATGTTGTGTTGCTTTGGGTGAATGGTAATGTTGCAGTTCTCACTTCATCAGGATGAAGCTGTAGAAAGTACAGTCTCTAACACCCTCAACCAAAGTATATAAATTTCGAACATGCTAGTGCCCGAATATGAACACACTCTAACTAATGGCTAGAATGTGTTATTTGTCTTTGTCATATGTATGTGTGTCGTATGTGCCTGAAGTATGCATGATATCCTATGAGGTAGAAGCTGTTGTTCTTATCGTCATGGAGGATCAAGATTATATTCACACGTCTAGGTAAAATTGCTTGAACACTCCGCATAACAAAAACTGGGCACCTTGTTTGGCAGCAAGAAACGCCAAAATGTTCAAGACCGAGGTTACTCACAGTATTTGTACTTCCTGTAGTTCCCGCGACAACAAGTCGCACGTTCGTCGGATAGTCATCCGACATTTCAGGCTTTGTTATATCAACTGAAAACTGTCTCATAACAACGCACTTACCTCTTGGTGTGAAACACAGAACGTTTTGGCAGTACCAACTTAGATGTTGTGACTACCAGGATCACCGATGAGGCTCTGCGGTGTTCTCTGTGTTGACAACTTATATAGACTGGACAACGCCTAAAACTCATGAGTTTCTGTCTCGTTCATTGCCAACGTTATTCAGTGGAGCTGATTGAATTTTTCTCTCGGATATACCCGAAGTAAGAATCCAAACGGCTGAAAGTGGTACTGAGGAAAAACGCTTATACTACTCAAGTCTTCAAAAACTCCTCACTCCGAATGATAAACGGAAGCTCTACTCATGGTAGGTTTGTGTTAATTTTTTTACCCTGGCAGTTCTACTTTTAGCTTATTTAAAGGGCCATCAAACGTGTTCTTGCGCCTCGCTCATAATGCTGTACAGCTGCGTGCAAAAGCATTAGTACAGGCACCGAAGCACCAATGCTGAGCAATGATACCATGTTATCGATCGTGATGACGATGCACGCAAGCCATGCCATTGCCGCCCATCCAAACGGCAAAATTAGTTTTATATACAAGTCATCCCAAATTTGCAATAACCAGAGACCTTAGGAGCGAGAACAAGGTCACACACCAAAAACACTGTTTACCGTGTCAGCTGACCCTAGCCCAACTCGGGTCGAATGCCGAGTTAAGTTATCGATCTCCAGGCCTCTGACGAAGAACACAGAGCTGTACTCAGGTCTTGGTTTCAAATCTCAACACAAAGCAAAAGTGACAAACGCCGAATTTGCTTGCGACCACATTGATTAATCGTTTAAAACCAGTCTTCGATACTCAGGAATACTTAAACTCTAGGATTGCCTTGACTGACCACGTAGTTTTAGACCTACACAAAGGATGTGAGCTGCAATGAACCGTTTCCCTAACACTATTGTGCATATCCAGTGGAACGAAGTGTAGGAAAAAACCCGTCTTGTGTACCTTATCCAAGTAAATTCTCCATCGTTTGTTGTGACTGTTTTAGGGTAGCTGCTATTCAAGCAAAGGAGACCCTACCTAGGCAGAAGAAAGCTGAAAATATCACTGCTTGCCTTTAGAGTCTTTTTCTAGACTCTCTAATTTGTCGGTTTCCGTACACCAAGATTGCTCGCTTATCAAGCGGTCTCCTGAACATAAGATTTCTTGGGAGCTCTCTGCACGCAATAAGTTGGTTGCTCACATCAGTTTTGATTCTACAAGATGTAAAATATGGTCTTCATTCACTATCGAATTCGTCTCAAGTCAAGCATGTGTGAACCCTGCCATACTGCTACATAGATCATCCTCTGAACCACATAATTCAGGTGATGAACATTCACGTTGTGTACAGACCCAGTATTATTTGCTAAATGCTATAAGGTCACGAGCTTTGCTTGATTCATTCTGCTCCCTTTCAAGTTGGGATCACAAAATTTCCAGCATGCCTGAATTGTCTGGTACTTGCAAACCAAACACACTGTGCGAAACGCCATTCAGTCTAGGCTAGGTATAAAACTAAGTGTATCTGAACACGGGCGAGAGTTTTACAAATTTTGATTAAAGTGCACAGGAGTTTCGTCACTTATAAATTCATTGAAAACGTGTGTACCAGCTATATACATAGTTTCATTATACCAGAAATGCTGTTATGAATACATTCACACCGTTCGCATATTCACCTACATCATCATCGTCATCATCATCATTGATAGGTACACACACGTAGAGGCGTTTAACTGCCGTGAATTCTGATCCATGACAGTTGTCACGTCATTTTTTGGGAAATAGGCAGAGAGACGTTCCCATGTTGAAATAACATTCATCCTACATTGCCCTCAAATAAGAATGAAAAGGCGACTAGAATGTCTTAATGTAGGAAGAAACAATGACACTACGCTATGTTTTGCTTCTGTGAGATTCTCTCTTCTATAATTCACCAACCACATACTCCAATGAGACTGTAGCTACTGTTTAATTCGACTGTTTGTGTTATACTAGTAGCAGACAGCCATGATGGCTTAAACGACATGTTTCCACAACCACTAAAGCCACTTTCTTCCGACTGTGATTTCATGAGAGTCATATTGACACCTTTGCAACTGAACTTTAGTCATCCAATAGGTCCTCCTTACTCTAGGCTACTTCAAACACAATTGATCTCGGGATTCTCACTACACTTGCCTGTGATTCGCATGCAAATTAGCGGGCCTTTTTACATTTGCTTTATTATGTCAGACAGAATTTCCCATAAATGCTGGTTTCCTTTGAATCTTACACAGATAGGTTAGTCGAGGGATTGTTCGTCAAACCGTTCACGGACAATTTCTGTTCAGCAAAGTTATTATCAACATTTTAGTAGTCACGGTCGATTACCACATCGAGTACACAATTTATCAGTGGATTTTAATAGCAATCAAGGGCATTACTACTGCTACCACAGAGTGAATCCGTGAGCAGTGTTCATGTTGGGTGGTGTCCAAGGTCGATTATCTGAGCTTACAGCACGATTTTTTAGGAAGACCAAGCCTACAGAATTCAGGCCAATCAAAATGTTGTTGGAGAGATTGATTGAACTTTGTCGAAAATGTGAATATCTTTAAATTGGGGAACGCAGAAAAGTGGCTATGATAGTAGTATTGCATGTCTCTTGAGACGAAATGAGCGAAACATGAATACTAAGCTGTGTTAGTGCGTTTGTATGCTCATTCTAGGGGTACAATATGACAATTCCGTTTGATTAGCATATCTTGCATATAAGCGTATAGCAGATGCATAAGCCTCATCTATATAAAAACCACCAAATGCTTTACCAGTGTGTTTACTCAGATTTTTCCCTGACTTCTTGCCTTCCCGCGGTTCCAGTGGCTTTATTCGTCCACACTGTGGCTAAGATGCAAATATGCGTCCATTGACCCAACCCACTATTGCGTTGCTGGATTTTTGTAGTTCTGCGCTTCTAGAGATGAGTGAGAAATTCACTATATTGCCTCCTCAACAAGTCAAACAAACCACCTGAGTACTCAACAAAACAATAAACAATTGGAAAATGTTTGAAGCCGATTTAGCTTTGTAAACAATCGATTGTTTGCCAAGGTTAAATGGGTCAGACATTTAATAAGGGTTGGGACAGGACCAAATGGAACGAACAAATCAAAACAGCGTGTGGTGAGACAGCGGGCAAAGTTCATGCGGGAGACAGCCAGTTCATAGAGAACCGAGTGGATAGAAGACACCACATGGGAACAGCCAGGCTCACCAGCGAGACTGGTCACAACTTTTAACCATTAACAAAGATCTAGGTGAGCGAGTTTAATGACAGCAGATTCATCATCACAAATCTGACTTAATTTAACATCCATGTACACGGATATCAGCATAGTGCAATAATGGGTTTACCGAAACCTACGTGGTGCGAAATTTTACACAAACGTTCAGAAATATTTGAATGCAGTCTTCGGCTTCGCCTTCTGGTGGTGAATCTGAAAGACTTGCCTCAGGAGCATGTTCAAAAACCATGAATACGCTCAGTTCAATTGGCACAGTATTGAAAGACATTGTGTGACGATGACGATGCGGACTCAGGTTGCACAAGGAAAGACTGTTATTGATGAGCTCTATCACTCTGGTTAACGATCGAGTTAAACTGTCCCATCCATGGACAAAGACCGGGGTGAATGGGACACTATTCACGTGAGGCTTTTGAGAACCGTACAGACATGGTTGGTAAAAACTCGGCCCGGAGTAAAATCAGCTATTTTTCGAGTCTTTTTCTCCAAACTCCCCCATCGAAAGTATGGTATGTGATAATCCAGTCTAATGACTCTCTTATACGGTTAGATTCGGAGGCAATGAACCTTGGCCTCATTTTATGCGCACCGTCAAATCGAACTTCCTATTGGCCACAAGTGCTGATTCCTTAAATAGCACTTGTGACTGAAATTAACCTTTTTAGTTGGTTGTTGCTGAGTCTTTGTTTTTTTTTGTTAGTCGGGTTTGTTACTGGATAGGACAGAACGTATCCAAAGTCCATTGGCATTTTTTCGAAGCATGTCAAACGTAACAAACACCGCGTCACTTGGATATATGCAGTTGGGCGTATGCGTCTGCGGTGAAGTATGAAAGTGGTTTGTCGCTAATAAGATAGATCACACACTAACCGAATATTTGTATCGGAAACAGCCCCACGTTACTGGAACTCCAGTGAACCAGGGAAGCTCTGTCTCCAGAATGGACGGCAAAAGTATGGAGCTCGAAGTTGCTAGTCATCTTGTAATCATTCGTAGTACAGGGGGTACAGTAATGTTCGTGGGAAGAAATAATTTATTCCACACACATATAGCAAATACATCAGTCCACCAATTCTGAAATGAAAAAGTCGCTTCCAACTAATAAGACATGGGATTTCTTTACAACCCCGTTAACTACACTTGTTAATCCGGCTTCAGTTTACTGATTCTCTTTAGCCAGTCTGGATTGATAAACTTTTTACCTCTATCCTAACTAGCCAACCAGGTATTCGTGCAACTTCTTTTGACTTGCCTAACATTCAGAATTTCCCCAAAAGACTTAAAATCCACCTATATTGCATTTGTAAACAATACAAACCTATTCACTACTCACAGCCGCGAACCGCTTACGGTCTCTGGTCGTCGTATTCCGAGCATGCCCCCCATGGTATACTCCAAAGAGAACCGCGTATATAATGTAATGCGTGACCTCGTGCAAGGTATAGGAATTTTCTGTTTAAAACATGACATCAAGCTGATGAGGAATACAGTTCCTACCAACAGCTTTTGTAATTTCTGCCATCCTGCTAGCTTAATCCTTGTCAGGGCCTGAGTCAATATCTCAACTTTTATTTCGGCCTATTTTTCCTGATAAAACGATGGTCCCATTATAGCTGATGGGCTCTCTTCACTTCCGAAGCAGATGTTGCGAAAACCGATGGTTTACAGATTTCGGGGAACTTACTCACGCGATCAAACTGTAAATAAAACGCCACAGTAATATCTACATCACTGCGGGTCTTGGTTACAAAGGACGCTTTGAAAATCTGTGCGGTGATCTTGATAAGCCCATCGCCACTTTGTGGGGCCGTAAGACCACAACCGCCGCAATCATGTAGGCCAACCTGGCAGTCCAGATGAAATATGTCATGTTGTCTCCAGGGTACCAGTATCTTTCTGTTCAACAAATGGCTTTCCTGTGGGAAAATAGGTGACAACAAACGAGTAGCTAAGAGGACACAGTTACCAGGGTAGGGGAAAGCACAGTTTGAAACAGTTGTTCACCTACACTCCTAAACCAAATTGAAAGAGCTATTCCCTAGCGCATGTAAACCAAGAGGTGTTGGACCAACAGGTGTGCCAGTTTACGTATCCGTGATCCTATTCCATAATAGATGCTTTTAACAAACTAGTTCTCTCTCTTACTCCATACTGTTCGCACAGCCTGAGGCGATGCGCCTGATGCACATTTACTACACTCGTACTTATGATATCCTCGACAGGAGAGGTTTACTGTAGCTTTTTACAAACTCTGTCAAGGAACCAAGGTTGATCGATCGGATCATAGGCCACACCACAAAATACACGACTCGAACGCGTAAGTGGCAGAACATGTACCTCATGACTGACTAACAGCGCCCTCTTTTCCCCCTTTGGAGGCGGGAGAAAACCCGTCCCTGATTTCCAGTGCAGTTAAGTTGATTACATAAGAATGAGAAGCTGTGGTCATGTGTCTGGAGTACCTCTGCAGCTACAGAATATATTACATGGAGGTGTTAAGAGGTGAACAATGTCCCGAAATAACAAGATATTACAGTTTCTCTCACTCCCAGTGACTTTTGAGATTTTTTATTGGGTAGCCATCAAATTTACACTGTCTAAAATGTCCCGCCTCTCGTAGCTTCCAGTGTAAAATATTTAGCTGTGACCCTACCGAGCTTTTTTAATCGGTTCTTGTTGGCACAAATGTCGAAATTTTTGCTTCTTTGCTTCTTTTAATTTGAGAATGAGTCTGTTTTCCTCATTGTCGTTCATGGTTACGTTTTTGTACTATCCTTCAACGGATTTACGGTTCCCTTCTCCATCTGTCGGGATTCCTTGAGAAAGGGGACTGTATTGTTCCCAGAACCCCATAGGTGCCATGGAATCTCCAGAAACGTCACGGCTGACTTTGTAGTGGGCAGACAAATTGTTGCTGTCTTCTATTTACTCACAGAGTTTTCCGGCGTTCTTAACTCCACAAGTCATCACGAAATATACCGCGTACAATCATCCGAAGATGGACCGTCATTCGAAGCCAACCTCATCATCTCGACTGCTTCTGTCTAGGCCTTGGCAACCTGACAGTACCTCAGCCCACATGCTTCCTTTGGCTAGCTTAACAGCCATGTTTCAAAAGGGTGCTATTAAGCCCTTACCGTGAAAAAGGAATGCAAAAGCTGATCATGACGTACGTTGATATGCTTTTTGTGCAATGTGCTTTTATATATCCTTATGACCAACTGCCAAGTGACATTTGTTGCTGTTTTTTGCATTCCTTTTTTTCTATGCCGTAGCCAGTTAGCTTATAAGTAGCGAAAACTAGTTTGTTCACTATCCAGTCTCTTAATGTCTTTCACTGGGCTATTTAACGTAATGAATCCTTCTCTGTTTGGAATGCAACGATAGATTTACGCACAGTGCACTCAGAAGGTCATGTCGTTCCTCAGGCTTCCTAGAATAAACACCCCCTCGCGACAGTGTTTTCATGTATTCCACATTCCACGTACGCTATCGACCCTACACAAGAACCACCGGAAACCAATGACAGGACAAATTGTGGAACTCGAGTTTATGGAACACTACTGCGCACACATCTGCAATGCGAGCTGGCCTAGACTGGGACACACGTTCAATCGATATGAACGAAGTACACACCCTTTTGCTGTGGAAACCGGAGCCTGTCTTTTGTCCTGTATTCAGTGCCACACCTAAAGAGTATACCTATCGATTAGCCAGTGTAAGAATAGAAATTAACATAACATAACTTCCGATCGTAGATCGGTACTTGAGTGCCGGTGGGTTGGGCAAATTCACAGTGAGACCATGGACGAACTTCTTAAAAAGTTTATCCTGCTCTTTGTGAACGCCTTGACCCATTTAGGGTCTTTGGGGTCCATAAAATGTGCTACTCTTTGTTGATGTTCAGTCTGGCCACCATATAAGTGGAGTCCAGGAGGATACCATTTCTATGACATGATTACCATTAACTGCTCAGTAGTTTGGAGCACCTGGGGCGCAACACAAATTCGATCTGGCCCAAAGCCTCGGGTATTTTCCGCGGATTTGAGGATCTAGCCATGAGTGTCCATTTTGATACTTACACTAGGTGCGACATAAGCCAACTATGCCGGGTTTTAGGTCTTCTGGAACATCACAAACGAGAGATTTAGCTCGGTTCCAGGTGAGTCTCTCGCAAAACCAAACTTGTTTGCAAATGCGTATAATTTGCTAACACGTTTTCTATTTGGGCTTGAAGTACTCACAGCACACGTCAGTTCTCACGTGTTATTGCAGGCTGACTCATTGTTTTTACACACACCCTTCTTGTGAGCAGAAAGTGTAGTCCATAGTATCAAGTAACGATCTTTAAAAGCTTTTATTGTGATTTACAGGAAAGCGCTAGATCGATGGTCAGAAAGTTCCTGTACAGAGTGACAACAAAACAACAACAACAGAATGCAAACACAGTTCTACTGTGACCAACTGCATCGCATGCTAATTCGAAAAGTCGAAGAGTAGGGAAAGAAAATGGGAATGATGGTGAGAGGTCAAAGGGGGGATGTTTCGAAGGAAGCAGGCGATGAAATCACTAAGAAATTGATAAGCAAGCAAACGAGATGCACGGTTAGAAAGAAATGGTGGATAGGAAATGGAGTAATCTTGCCCCCCTGAAAACTTGGTATATTCTCGGGATATAATGTCGACATTTTTTAAGCCAATCTGATCCTCCGGCTCAAGTGAAATAAGGGATTGGCTTCTGCCACCCCTTTATCTTCTGCATAGGTGTTATGCTCTTGTGAGCGAAATAGTCAGACACAAGAAACAATCCGAGGTTCTTTCCATGGATAATGAACGTGGTGAACACCTGAGCAGGAAGCTAAAATTGTCCTTTGTTAGTACATCACTTCGCCTTTTTTGGCCCATTTAATCCTACATACCAGCATAACAACCATTTCTATTTTCTGAGTCGGAGGCAGCGAACCCTGAGGTATTCTCCGGTTAACTCACGAGGTTCATTCCAGCAGGACCGCTTCCACACCATATGTGGACCACTGGGCATCGCCGTTGTAAGGTACATCATAGAACAATTCAAGTACAACTGGTGGGTATATTGCAGCTCTGTATCCCTCATCCTTGAATGTGGCCCTATCTCACTGATGAACAGAGAGAAACAAGTCGTCCATGCTCCTGTTATGCTACGAAGCAGAGCATGACCAGTTTAGCAGATCGATACGCATCCCGCTTTCGGTGGTTTATTGGAAACTGTAAAAATCAGCATATGTCACCGACGATTGGTCAAAGGCCTTGTGTGAACAGCTGGCACCAGCTATTCTGGGTTTTGTACGCTTAGTACTTCCATACGATCTGTACGAAATATATCAGTCGTGTAGAATGACGCATGAGGTGCGTCACACACGCATAGAGTATTGAATTGCATGTCCGGAAGTTTCCTATAGTTTTATTTTAAAGCAGAGCGAGTGTCTTTTGCATCACATTAAAACCAGAACTTATTGGGCCGCAAAACAGGGGAGAGATTATCTCACCTAGTCTTGGGAAATGTTCAGCCTTTACTGCTATCCTGCTCAGGAACAAAAGCGTCAGCTATAATCAAAGTCTACTTCGTTCAGCAATCTCATCAACACAAACAAATATACTTCCCTCTATTAGCCCAGTGATTTTAGCAGATAAGATTGCAATTCAATTTTCATCCAGCAAAAGGATTCAGTATGTGCTAAAAGCTGGAGTTAATGTACTTTGTTTCTGGAACCACTAGCATAAAACATTTCATGAACGTCCAGAGCGATTCACACCCTTGACCACCCAGTTGTTGGTTGAAAACTACGCCATTCAAAGACAAAGTGCTCCTCAGTAGTTTGAATAACTTGTAATTTGCACCACTTCAGTCGAATGATCCGATGTTGACTGACTACTCCACGGACAACTCCGATGAGGAAGTCGTTCGAGCTGCAACTTTTTTGTGCGTAGACCAATCATAGTTGGAACGGATTCGCTCTGCATTTTGTCCCTAATATCCTGACATTTAAGGAATAATCTACTTTTCTTCCACTACTTTATTGAATTTGTTGTTCATACCGCATTGACCGTCGTACTGAGACATCTAGATGGCCCCACCTGTCACATAAAGCAACGCGTATCATTGAAAACCTGCAACTAATGGCACCTTCCATCACTATTCACTATTCTTTCACAAATTCTTCCGTCATATTCACTGGTCACCATATAAGTGGAGTCCAGGAGGATACCATTTCTATGACATGATTACCATTAACTGCTCAGTAGTTTGGAGCACCTGGGGCGCAACACAAATTCGATCTGGCCCACAGATCCCAACTGTAGGTGTCTAAGCTAGATACTCAGCAAATTTACCGGTTGTACACCACTGCTCACATCTGCCGCTTCAGACCCCTTTCCCCCTTTTTGATTGCAGCCCAAGCAGGGTGGCCAACAAGCTGCCCTTGCCCAAAATGTTGATACTTTATCGACAGACGTTTTCCGTTTTTCGGAAACCCGAAATCAAGATCCTCGTACAGCAACTGTTTTTACGGCATCCTTGTTATCAAGAAGGTATCGACCGCGAATTTCAGGTTATTCCGGTTGAACCTGTGCTGGTGGGTATCTCATCCTTTGAGCTGTGACTCCTTTGCGCCGTTCGAAATACTAGCCAGTCGTTTTTTATAGTCTCTGCTCAGGCAGACCTGGTTCTGTGAAAGACACTTTATAGCGATAACTAACCGATACCGCCACAAAGAGTTCACTTACAAACCTAATCAAGAGAGATTTCAGTCAGAAGTTAGGCAGCTGCAACTCATCCTAAGCGCAGATCGGTGGCATTTCTAGGTTGGGCCCAATGATAATTGTGAATTTCTCTTACTACCTTGCACAAGCCGTCAGTTTTTTCTCAGTAGTATAGGCTTAGATGCAGCTGACATTGCGGTTACCTTAGTGCCGAAAGCCCGTGGAATCAAATCGCCAACGTAGCCATTAGCTGTCGGTGTCAAGACTCAATACAAGATTACCTATCAGTCTGCAAGATATACACTGATTCAGATCATGCTGTCATGCGGTCCGATTTCCAGGATAAATCCAATATGCAGATATCTTGCTTGATAGCCATAAGAGCTTTCTTAGCCGCGTACTTAGCAAACATATCATAGCCAACTGTGTGCTGCCTTGATACTGGCCAGCTCAGAAAACATTCACCTGAAAAAACTTGATATGTGTTGTTCTTTCAGAGTATAAGAATTGATCCATGGATCTCAGGGCAGTCGCTATCAGGTTGTGATGCTGTGTCCCTTCTGGACCGCATCGAAATTCGTCTAGACGGTCTGTAAGACCTCGAGCCAAACAAAGTTGATTTACAGACAAACTGGCGTGCCGGAACCAGGAGGCTCGATAATTTAAAAAGGCTATTACATTATGGGTGTATGCCACTGGTTTTAGCTCACTCATAGAAGAGTGCGCAGCATCTCGTCTGTTAGTTATTTGGTTAAAAGTTTACTAGAAATATAAAATATAAAAAGTCATCCTCTACGTCGTTGGGAGAATAATTCCATCATCTTACATTCGCCACTCCAAACTCGAACTGACATCTGTGAGTTTAGACCTTCCTTCCGTTCATGAAGTACTTTTATGACTTTCTGCCTTGAGGTACCCGCGAGAGGCCATTCCAGATGAAGTTTCACCAATGTCACTGAAAGAAAGCGTCGGATGGTTGTGCGAGACCTAAACTGGATTCTAAATCGCGTAAGCACTATGCTTGTACACAAAGCAACGGTTCCAACTGGAGTGATACAGAACTGAGGCTTCTCGTAATGCGCCACTGGCTTGAATAATACTGTGACCCCGAAGCTCAACAAATGAGGCGCGAATCCGGGGGCCCCAAGCGGGATTTCGTCCAGATAGTTGGTGCATTAAATACAACTTGACATTGCGTCAAATGTTTGAACATCAACGTGTATACATGTGCCAGACTAGTGCAGAGTCTGCCTTACCTCAAAAGAGACATTAATTTTGTAGATAAATCGGTTCCAACTACACCTGATCTGAAATTCGCTCTCTGTTCCCACGTTTTGGGACGTGTAACAGTTTATAACGAACTGTGTAGAAGTATCCCAACAATTAGAAAGGGTTCAGTTCAGTTGTCCACTCCCTCCTCATTCGTTCAATTTTGTCATCGAGAACGATGGCATCGAAATAACGTCTAGGGAAAGACTAGTAGGATGGAAGATTGATAGGCTGTACGAAAGACATCTTTTTTATTCAACCATCACCAGTAATCACAGTGTGCTTTAAATAAACTGTTGAGTATACTTCGTTGTTTCTGGATCGGGTTCTCACCTACAGTGTGCAAAGCATAGTTTCACAACTTTCAGTAACACTGCACTCTCTGAAGCATTATGAAGAAGAATATGGACTTGATTATCATCTTATCTAGCTCAGCAACGTCATAATCCGGGATAGTAGCTTGAAAGAGAAAGTCAGTTCACGTATTTTCGAGGTGCAAGGCATGTTAGTGTGTTTGATTCACATAAGGCATCAGAAAACCATTTTACTGAAGTTGGAGGGTCGCATGAATAACAGAACTGTGAGAGAGGTTGTGTTGATGATGACGATGATGATGTTGATGATGATGATGATGGTGATGATGATGATGATGGTGATGATGATGATGATGGTGATGATGATGATGATGGTGATGATGATGATGATGGTGATGATGATGATGATGGTGATGATGATGATGATGGTGATGATGATGATGATGGTGATGATGATGATGATGGTGATGATGATGATGATGGTGATGATGATGATGATGGTGATGATGATGATGATGGTGATGATGATGATGATGGTGATGATGATGATGATGGTGATGATGATGATGATGGTGATGATGATGATGATGGTGATGATGATGATGATGGTGATGATGATGATGATGGTGATGATGATGATGATGGTGATGATGATGATGATGGTGATGATGATGATGATGGTGATGATGATGATGATGGTGATGATGATGATGATGGTGATGATGATGATGATGGTGATGATGATGATGATGGTGATGATGATGATGATGGTGATGATGATGATGATGGTGATGATGATGATGATGGTGATGATGATGATGATGGTGATGATGATGATGATGGTGATGATGATGATGATGGTGATGATGATGATGATGGTGATGATGATGATGATGGTGATGATGATGATGATGGTGATGATGATGATGATGGTGATGATGATGATGATGGTGATGATGATGATGATGGTGATGATGATGATGACGATGATGATAATGATGATGATTCCTCTGGCACCCGTATATGTAGACATCCATTCAGAAGAACCCCTTAATTCGGAGTTCACTAATTTAGATACGTGGGCCTTGGCTGAATCGATCATTGTGTGGTCGTTATGAGCTGAGGCTTGGTACTGCATCTGGTGGGTAAGAAAAAACTGCTCGAGTTCAAGGTCGTTCCTAGCCAAGTGAATAACGTCAACCTGTGTAGCTTTCTATTTGGATATGCATGTGTCAAGTCAATTCTTTTACAGCTTGAGGCTTCTTAGGGTGAAGGTTTGCGGAACGAAGATCCAGTGGTGTCAAGCATAAAAATTACAAAGGAGAGAGACTGGAACAGAGATTTGCTACGTCAGATCCCTTAGTTACCAGCTCGCAAACATAGATCTATCTTACAAGAAAAGTGCCTTGTTCACCGCAGCTTAGTTCCTGACAGTAAAATCGATTTGATTTAGGGGTAGAATTTCATCCTGGCCTCAACCGATCTACCTCCTATGAAGTATAATGCTCAGTTTTCACTTATTTGTCGCACAAACTCTAATGAACTGTGTAATATGCACGCAAGGTTGTCTTGTGTTTATTGTCTTCAAAATGAGTGAAAATTCAAACATGCAATGTAATCAACAGCTGCGAAAAACGCCTAGCTGTGTACTACTAGACTGATAGCTATAATCAAATCTAATTAAAATGTCTTGTCTGTGTTGACTGGTTTAAAAGTAATAGGCATAACACTTTCTACTGTCATCACTATCTCATCTTTGAGATTTTTGGTTCTGTATTTGGTTTTGAATGAATAAGTTGGCGTGTTCAGATAGAAATTAGACATAAAACAAATGCCCAATCGCGTTCCATTCTACCGCAATAAATCGCTATCTTATAGCTTCCGACTAGATGGACATAATCACAGTCCTATCACCCCAGAGGAGCTGTCCCATGCAGAGTACTTATATTAAAAAAAAACTACGGCTATGGAGGCATCAGTGCCATTCTTTTCGAAAAAATGCCCCCGGGAACCTACGTAAGTGACCTACCGTAAATGATAAATCACATCGAAAGTACTCTGCAATTGAATGGGACGTTTATGCTAACAATTATTCCAAAGGGCTTATGCCCTAAACGGAACTGTCACACCAAATTATGAAGTCTTTTCGACAACAGCTGACTTGATCTGGTTCAACTTAACCTGGATAAATGTACAGAATCATTAGAATGATTTCGATTTAAAATACCATTTAAACGTTTCTCGTACTACAAAGACTGTTTTAGAGGTATATGTTGAAGCTATTTAGAAATATCACGCCGTTCATTGAATTTATCTTGGTTTTCAATGTATTTGCTTCCTGGCACAGATCACGCTATTGTGGCAATTAGGTTTTCGTAAAAGGTTCCTCCAATTCAAATCGGTTGAGGTAGTCATGATAGATCTACAGGGCGTTCGGGTATTTCACAGTTTTGAATGTGGACCAGTCCATATTGAGGGCTTAGTGAATGGATGCAAACCCAAATGGTACCAACTTGACAGGGTGACTGGAGGCTTGTAGCAGCAGTGTAACGGTGGATACTACTGATGGGACGTGCGAGTAGTATGTTTTCTCGTAAATCCACTTCGCGTCTCTTGAAAAATGAGACCTGTTATGAAATTTGTGGAATCGTTTTGCTTTCATTTGAATAACAGTCTTTGAATACCCATGTTTTCTCGAAATCCACTTCGCGTCTCTTGAAAAATGAGACCTGTTATGAAATTTGTGGAATCGTTTTGCTTTCATTTGAATAACAGTCTTTGAATACCCAGGAATGTTTAGGAAGGTGCGTTCAAGGAGAAGATGGATATTCAGTTTTTGTAAACAAGGTGCATATGTGGTTCCCTGTCCAATAGTCTGTAACTGTTGAGTTGGTATTCTCTACTAAACAACTCGGTAGCAAAGGCCTTCTTTCTTTCAGGAGTGGTAAACCGAATAGCGTTCCGTAGTTGGATTGCTTCAGTCTATAGGATGGTAAGTATGGAAAGTTGCTTCTAGGACCGTCACTGTCCTCGAACACAGAAACGTTCACACTATGTGCGTATTTCGCTCACGCGCTTTGGATTTGTGCAAATTCAAATCTAGATCACACCAGTATGGTTCTTCGGGTTTAGTTATGGGGTGATTTGTTTTAGTTTATATGGCGATGGTTTCCAAAGGTCGATCATAGCGTGATTAGGTCATACGGGGTCTGATAAACGTACTTTATCCGTTGACGTTTCGCCGGCTGGACTTTGTGTTCCACATTGTTTACACCACAACAGCTCTGACAAAACTTTGTGAACAGATAAACCGGAAAACTCAACCAGCGTTTGGGTTAGCGAAGCACATAAGAACCCCGTAGATTTCGGTGATGATGTCCTCCCGAATGAAGGAATCAGGGTTTAAAGGTTTTTCGGGTATCGGTCAACATCAATAAAAACTTCTTAAAGCACAATGAAGCAATACGCATTCCATGCGATTTTTTGTTTGTTTAAATTTTTCAAGCCTGTGACCTTTTGTTCACGCATCCATATTTCTTCACCTAAAACAAATACGAATCTGGGCTCGCAGATGTTCGAGTTGACTAGAAAAGGCAGCGTGTAGATTATGTTTGCTATTTGTGAATGAACTTCATGCTGGTGCATCTTACACGTATACTGAAAAGAACAATTTTTGTTTGTGACTGGGTAGCGATGCACTGAACTTCACCATACCGTGAAGACCGCTGCCAAGTAACACAGTAAACGTCAGACCGGAATAGAGCAGCTTCATCGTGTTTTTCAGCAGTGTGTTTGTTTTATTATCGAGAATACCACGCATGGATCACACGGTATTTACTGGTGCGCCCACGACGCAATGTTCATGTGTATCCACACCAACTAGCTAAGTTCAAACAACGGTGTTGGGACTGACTGCGCTTGGCTCACCTGAGTGACCAAGCAACAAAAGGCCTTTTCCAAGTAGTCTATGAGACTATTCTAAGTAGTATCCTACGGTGTCCGGAAGTATGCAGCACAGGTTCCATCAGTTGTCCATGCTCACCGATGCAGAGCGGCCAAGAAAAAGCCACGTAGTCTCAACTTATTTAATTCTGCCTCTAAAAGACCAATAGCAATACATAAACCCCAGTAAGTGAACAGATCTTTTCTCGCTCTGAGTGTCAAGCCCCCATCCCCCTTATAAATAAAACATCATCAAAAGCCTAACATCAGCGCTCACAATTGACGCTATGCTGCCGTACAACCAGGGGCGCATTAGCCACACAATGGTCTCAGCTGCAAAACCTTTACAAGTGGAGTAAAACTTTCTACGCCAAAATGTTGCATTTTGTTGCGTTTGTGCTCAAACCAAAGATCATCCTAATCTACGTTCATATTTTTGCAGCTCACCAAATTTCATTGTCCAGTGAAGTAGTCATACCTCTGGCGGAACAGTCTGGTGGAATGATTTCCAAGCATCGCTGAGACTCCGGGATGCCTAGATGTGGCCCAAAAGTTTGGACTGTTACTCGGAACTCAATTGCCTGACGGCTTTAATCCATCAGGGACACGTCATAGCTGTCGAAAATTCAATTCCCTTGTGCGAATACTGAGCGCCGTACAACCAATATTTATCAGAAATCCTTGTTGTGAAGAAAAGAATGAAACTGCATGTGAAAGGGATTTATTGCTAACTCACCACAATTATTCCGAGGTGCCTGAACCCCCAGACACTGATTTAGGCAATCTGGTAGAAACTGACACCATGAACGCCATCCATATCGACTAGTAGCTATAACTTCCAGCCTCTTCAACCAGGCGCAGTAGGGATCACTCGGTCCCCATCCCGGAAGGCGATTAGCACCGACAGCACGCAAATGTTTCTTAACCTCCTTCATACCCCTCTGCCAGGCTAAGGGTTGGCCACCTCTCTGCTTTCGCCAATCTGAGTTGGGCAATAAAAATAGTAATCTCTTCGGCCAACAATGGTTCGGCTTACGCATAACATGTCCCAACCAATGCAGCTTCTGGTGCTACCAGGCGCAGGATCACTCGGTCCCCATCCCGGAAGGCGATTAGCACCGACAGCACGCAAATGTTTCTTAACCTCCTTCATACCCCTCTGCCAGGCTAAGGGTTGGCCACCTCTCTGCTTTCGCCAATCTGAGTTGGGCAATAAAAATAGTAATCTCTTCGGCCAACAATGGTTCGGCTTACGCATAACATGTCCCAACCAATGCAGCTTCTGGTGCTAGACACATTCTTCAATGGAAGCATCCGTTTCACAACCGAAAGCTCGCTTTCTAATTGCCTCGTTACGGATCCTCCGATACCAACCCACACGAGCTGTGTTTCTGAGACAACGATTGTCAAACACCTGAAGATGTCTCAGTTCCAATGCTCGAATAGGTCAAAGCCATACAACAAAACAGTCCACACTTGCAACTTGAACACAGGTCCCTTGATATTCAGGGATATAAAGCTTTGACACCATAGGTGCCTCCAGTTAGCAAATGCAATTCGTACCTCGGCGGCTCGTTCAATGACCTCATCTGTCACACTACAATCATAACTAATACAACTTCCAAGATACATAAAACGCTCCACAACTTCCAGTACCTCTTCCTGGATTGTAAGTAGCTTGTTCAGTGTCCAGGAGCATGACCTTGCACTTTGTGATGCAAAGTACACACCAAAGGATGGGATGACTTCGGTTAGTTCACCCAAAAACACTTAAGCCTTGTCCTCTTCGAAGAGAAGAACGATATCATTTGCATATTCCAGATCGACAAGATATCCCTCAGAAACTATTTGAACATCAGAGTTTTTAAGATCTCCCAGCGTTTGTCTCATTATCTCGTTGATTAAAGAATTAAATGAGAATAAATATAGTGGGCACCGCTGATGGAGGCTTTCATCTACCTCACTGTGTACGCTCACACGCCCGGGAGTCTCAGATTGCAAGTAATTCATATTATGTTCACAGTCTTCCTGAGCATTCATCGAGAGGCAAGTTTGTTAAAGAGAACATACCGGTCAGCTGAGTCAAATGCGCCTTGCAAATCCAGGAACAGTAAAAGTGTGGCCAGCTTGTACGTATAGCACCTGAGAGAAAGTGAAGATTTGGTCAATTTAAGCCTTACCGGGCCCGGAATCCTGCCTGCCGCTTTTGGATCAGTGTTTCACGAGCCACCATAAGGCGACAAATCATAGGTGACGCCAACAGTTCCGGAACGACCAGGATCAAGGTGATCGCCCTGTGATTGTTGCACTCACTACGAGTCCCCTTTTCTGAAAAGCAGCACTATCACCCATTTCTTCCAGTTGTCTTGGACAATAAAACAGGCGGTGACTGAGGGCTTCACGCCCTTCTTTGAACAATGTGGGTGAGGTCACCCGGACCAGGAACTCGGCGGCGTCTGAGAGAA
>NW_008751673.1:1122248-1153896 GCF_000715545.1 Opisthorchis viverrini | reverse complement strand
TTCAACTTAACCTGGATAAATGTACAGAATCATTAGAATGATTTCGATTTAAAATACCATTTAAACGTTTCTCGTACTACAAAGACTGTTTTAGAGGTATATGTTGAAGCTATTTAGAAATATCACGCCGTTCATTGAATTTATCTTGGTTTTCAATGTATTTGCTTCCTGGCACAGATCACGCTATTGTGGCAATTAGGTTTTCGTAAAAGGTTCCTCCAATTCAAATCGGTTGAGGTAGTCATGATAGACCTACAGGGCGTTCGGGTATTTCACAGTTTTGAATGTGGACCAGTCCATATTGAGGGCTTAGTGAATGGATGCAAACCCAAATGGTACCAACTTGACAGGGTGACTGGAGGCTTGTAGCAGCAGTGTAACGGTGGATACTACTGATGGGACGTGCGAGTAGTATGTTTTCTCGTAAATCCACTTCGCGTCTCTTGAAAAATGAGACCTGTTATGAAATTTGTGGAATCGTTTTGCTTTCATTTGAATAACAGTCTTTGAATACCCAGGAATGTTTAGGAAGGTGCGTTCAAGGAGAAGATGGATATTCAGTTTTTGTAAACAAGGTGCATATGAGAGTTGTGGTTCCCTGTCCAATAGTCTGTAACTGTTGAGTTGGTATTCTCTACTAAACAACTCGGTAGCAAAGGCCTTCTTTCTTTCAGGAGTGGTAAACCGAATAGCGTTCCGTAGTTGGATTGCTTCAGTCTATAGGATGGTAAGTATGGAAAGTTGCTTCTAGGACCGTCACTGTCCTCGAACACAGAAACGTTCACACTATGTGCGTATTTCGCTCACGCGCTTTGGATTTGTGCAAATTCAAATCTAGATCACACCAGTATGGTTCTTCGGGTTTAGTTATGGGGTGATTTGTTTTAGTTTATATGGCGATGGTTTCCAAAGGTCGATCATAGCGTGATTAGGTCATACGGGGTCTGATAAACGTACTTTATCCGTTGACGTTTCGCCGGCTGGACTTTGTGTTCCACATTGTTTACACCACAACAGCTCTGACAAAACTTTGTGAACAGATAAACCGGAAAACTCAACCAGCGTTTGGGTTAGCGAAGCACATAAGAACCCCGTAGATTTCGGTGATGATGTCCTCCCGAATGAAGGAATCAGGGTTTAAAGGTTTTTCGGGTATCGGTCAACATCAATAAAAACTTCTTAAAGCACAATGAAGCAATACGCATTCCATGCGATTTTTTGTTTGTTTAAATTTTTCAAGCCTGTGACCTTTTGTTCACGCATCCATATTTCTTCACCTAAAACAAATACGAATCTGGGCTCGCAGATGTTCGAGTTGACTAGAAAAGGCAGCGTGTAGATTATGTTTGCTATTTGTGAATGAACTTCATGCTGGTGCATCTTACACGTATACTGAAAAGAACAATTTTTGTTTGTGACTGGGTAGCGATGCACTGAACTTCACCATACCGTGAAGACCGCTGCCAAGTAACACAGTAAACGTCAGACCGGAATAGAGCAGCTTCATCGTGTTTTTCAGCAGTGTGTTTGTTTTATTATCGAGAATACCACGCATGGATCACCCGGTATTTACTGGTGCGCCCACGACGCAATGTTCATGTGTATCCACACCAACTAGCTAAGTTCAAACAACGGTGTTGGGACTGACTGCGCTTGGCTCACCTGAGTGACCAAGCAACAAAAGGCCTTTTCCAAGTAGTCTATGAGACTATTCTAAGTAGTATCCTACGGTGTCCGGAAGTATGCAGCACAGGTTCCATCAGTTGTCCATGCTCACCGATGCAAAGCGGCCAAGAAAAAGCCACGTAGTCTCAAGTTATTTAATTCTACCTCTAAAAGACCAATAGCAATACATAAACCCCAGTAAGTGAACAGATCTTTTCTCGCTCTGAGTGTCAAGCCCCCATCCCCCTTATAAATAAAACATCATCAAAAGCCTAACATCAGCGCTCACAATTGACGCTATGCTGCCGTACAACCAGGGGCGCATTAGCCACACAATGGTCTCAGCTGCAAAACCTTTACAAGTGGAGTAAAACTTTCTACGCCAAAATGTTGCATTTTGTTGCGTTTGTGCTCAAACCAAAGATCATCCTAATCTACGTTCATATTTTTGCAGCTCACCAAATTTCATTGTCCAGTGAAGTAGTCATACCTCTGGCGGAACAGTCTGGTGGAATGATTTCCAAGCATCGCTGAGACTCCGGGATGCCTAGATGTGGCCCAAAAGTTTGGACTGTTACTCGGAACTCAATTGCCTGACGGCTTTAATCCATCAGGGACACGTCATAGCTGTCGAAAATTCAATTCCCTTGTGCGAATACTGAGCGCCGTACAACCAATATTTATCAGAAATCCTTGTTGTGAAGAAAAGAATGAAACTGCATGTGAAAGGGATTTATTGCTAACTCACCACAATTATTCCGAGGTGCCTGAACCCCCAGACACTGATTTAGGCAATCTGGTAGAAACTGACACCATGAACGCCATCCATATCGACTAGTAGCTATAACTTCCAGCCTCTTCAACCAGGCGCAGTAGGGATCACTCGGTCCCCATCCCGGAAGGCGATTAGCACCGACAGCACGCAAATGTTTCTTAACCTCCTTCATACCCCTCTGCCAGGCTAAGGGTTGGCCACCTCTCTGCTTTCGCCAATCTGAGTTGGGCAATAAAAATAGTAATCTCTTCGGCCAACAATGGTTCGGCTTACGCATAACATGTCCCAACCAATGCAGCTTCTGGTGCTAGACACATTCTTCAATGGAAGCATCCGTTTCACAACCGAAAGCTCGCTTTCTAATTGCCTCGTTACGGATCCTCCGATACCAACCCACACGAGCTGTGTTTCTGAGACAACGATTGTCAAACACCTGAAGATGTCTCAGTTCCAATGCTCGAATAGGTCAAAGCCATACAACAAAACAGTCCACACTGCAACTTGATACACAGGTCCCTTGATATTCAGGGATATAAAGCTTTGACACCATAGGTGCCTCCAGTTAGCAAATGCAATTCGTACCTCGCAGGCTCGTTCAATGACCTCATCTGTCACACTACAATCATAACTAATACAACTTCCAAGATACATAAAACGCTCCACAACTTCCAGTACCTCTTCCTGGATTGTAAGTAGCTTGTTCAGTGTCCAGGAGCATGACCTTGCACTTTGTGATGCAAAGTACACACCAAAGGATGGGATGACTTCGGTTAGTTCACCCAAAAACACTTAAGCCTTGTCCTCTTCGAAGAGAAGAACGATATCATTTGCATATTCCAGATCGACAAGATATCCCTCAGAAACTATTTGAACATCAGAGTTTTTAAGATCTCCCAGCGTTTGTCTCATTATCTCGTTGATTAAAGAATTAAATGAGAATAAATATAGTGGGCACCGCTGATGGAGGCTTTCATCTACCTCACTGTGTACGCTCACACGCCCGGGAGTCTCAGATTGCAAGTAATTCATATTATGTTCACAGTCTTCCTGAGCATTCATCGAGAGGCAAGTTTGTTAAAGAGAACAGACCGGTCAGCTGAGTCAAATGCGCCTTGCAAATCCAGGAACAGTAAAAGTGTGGCCAGCTTGTACGTATAGCACCTGAGAGAAAGTGAAGATTTGGTCAATTTAAGCCTTACCGGGCCCGGAATCCTGCCTGCCGCTTTTGGATCAGTGTTTCACGAGCCACCATAAGGCGACAAATCATAGGTGACGCCAACAGTTCCGGAACGACCAGGATCAAGGTGATCGCCCTGTGATTGTTGCACTCACTACGAGTCCCCTTTTCTGAAAAGCAGCACTATCACCCATTTCTTCCAGTTGTCTTGGACAATAAAACAGGCGGTGACTGAGGGCTTCACGCCCTTCTTTGAACAATGTGGGTGAGGTCACCCGGACCAGGAACTCGGCGGCGTCTGAGAGAACAAATGCATTCATAAACCTCTGAGGTCGTAGGGGTTTCGTGTTCACCATCCATGGTTCTACTTCAGCTCCAGGGTCCAAGTGGATGGCAGCGGATGGCCATGAGAACTGTTGTTCGAAGTAATCGGTCTAATGGTTCAGGGCTTCCTTATTCAAGATGGTCATTCCATCTTGATCCTTGATGGATGCTTTCCGGGGGATCATCGCACGCGTCAGCTGAAATAATCTTCGGGCATTTCCGGCTTCCCGGGCTTCTTTAATTTTGTTAGCTTCCGTGTCCATCAGGCTTCACGGTCGGTGCTCACGCTTACTTTCAGCTGACGTATGATAATTTGTCCGACCAAACTACGTTTTAGACCAAAGGGACGGTTTCCTCTGAGATTCAAATAGTGCAGTTCTTCGCTCTGATATGCAGGCCTGGTAGCACCGTGTCACAGGCGACCTCATTCCATCACAGCTGATGGTGGGAAATTTGGAGGAGGCTCCCGAAGACGATTCTGATAAATTTGTCTAAGTTCCGGATCTGCCAGTTCCTCAGTCGCTAAGCTATTTGTCCGCATCCTACGCTGCCCTGAAAAGCGAAGGGAGAAGGTACTCCGGATAACTTGTTGGTCGGAATCTAGGGCATTTCCGGTTCCCGGGCTTCTTTAATTTTGTTAGCTTCCGTGTCCATCAGGCTTCACGGTCGGTGCTCACGCTTACTTTCAGCTGACGTATGATAATTCGTCCGACCAAACTACGTTTTAGACCAAAGGGACGGTTTCCTCTGAGATTCAAATAGTGCAGTTCTTCGCTCTGATATGCAGGCCTGGTAGCACCGTGTCACAGGCGACCTCATTCCATCACAGCTGATGGTGGGAAATTTGGAGGAGGCTCCCGAAGACGATTCTGATAAATTTGTCTAAGTTCCGGATCTGCCAGTTCCTCAGTCGCTAAGCTATTTGTCCGCATCCTACGCTGCCCTGAAAAGCGAAGGGAGAAGGTACTCCGGATAACTTGTTGGTCGGAATCTACAAATGTGTTCCAAGATGAGCGGCAGTCAGTTTTTTATCCACACGATCGGTAACTGATGGCCGTGTGATTAAGTTGAGTTAGTGACTGGCACAGTGTTGGAGGACACCATGTGATCAGACGACTTCGCTCATTTCGGGAGTTAGCTTTGTACAAAAACAGCCTGCTTTCAGCACATTGCTGAAGCAGTCGTCCTCCACTTTCTGTTCGTACCGATTCCAATCCATGTCGACCACATAATTCACTCTCAGACACTAAGCACTCAGATCTGTGCATTCAGATCTCGGGTAACTACCGCGAAACCCGAGCTTCTAGCTTGTCACAACAAGGCATTCAAGATGTCATAAAACTTGTTTTTGATGATTCTAGAGATAGAGTCGGTTGGGGCGTGAGCAGACACGACAATCATACAGCAATCAACTTATCGCTTGTCTCACAGATGTTTCCAGACGAACAGAGGCTACAGTCGACGAGTATCCAAATAAACAATGATCCTTCTGTCCCGTGATTTAGAACAGTACCAACCCGTGGGGGAAAAGTGTGTGGAAAGTGGTGGGGCACTTGGCTCAATCATTGTGCTTTCATCTTGAATCCTTGTTTCTGATACACAGGACGCGTTAATGTCAAGCGAGTCTAGTGTGAGAGAATGATTAGCTTGTTGCCCCAGTGTGAACAATAAAAATAGACTTACAGACTGCATGTCGAAGCTTGTATATTGATTTTGAGACGCCTGAGGATGTCAGTGTCGGATGATGCGCAGTTTTTGCTCTCAAAATCAATGCAAAACGAACGAACTCATCAGTCCTCATTGATGAGCCTGCAAAGAGAGAGTGATTGATGGTGCGGCAGGAGGGGAAAGAAAAAGTATATGAAAGAGAAAGAACGGAGGTGTCAGCAGCAGCCTGTTTTCGTTTGCCTGCCCTGCTATATGCAGCAAGTAAGGTGACTCGGCTGATAGCATCGCGTGACGGCCGATATGGCAAGCGCTTATTTGTGTGTGTTCAATTCGTGGTTATACGTGGGCCGAATACTGCCAGGACCAACAGACCTAGACAAGAGGATGATTAAGGTTCCCGACTGGCTCAAAATCCTGACCGCAATGCAGCGGTGTTTGGAGAGGAATGCAGGTGGATTGCCATTTTTATGCAACAAGTCGACACGTGTTTCATCCTCAACCTGGAGGGTCAGGAGACTGTTGGTCACACCTCTAACCATTGACCAACCAGGTATGAGAGACTTTGAGAGTGTCACACGGACACCCTGCACCATAGCGAAAACAAAGTAAAACCTGAGTGTTTGACAGAGTCACTTGACTTCTCGGGCTCGTTTTGCATACTGGATAGACCAGAACAGTTACCCATTATGATGTAACTCTTCGTCCTTGAGAGACAGTAGTGACGGGCGACGGTGACATCGGAATAGATTAAAGTTTCGGCGGAGCCCGTTTTCAAATCCGTGAAAAACTTTACCGTACATGACCTAACACAAATCAGTTGTCAGCATCCTTATGAGTAGTGTGTTCCATCGAGAGAATCGTTCATCTGTAACACCCTTCCGGTGCCTGGCTGCCATGCTACCCGAAGGAAGCACGAGGGCTGGAATACTGCCAGGTTGCCTAAGCCTAGACAGGAGAAGTCGAGAGGCAGAGGTCGGGTTCGAACCACGGACCTTCCGGTCAGTAAATTCGAGCTCTAGCCACTTGGGCCATCTCGCCCTGTTCCATCAAGAAACCATTTATGTATCCTTATTTGCTTGCATAATCATAAACTCTTGATGATTATGAACAGCTTTATAAGCATTAACTTCGACAGCAACCCAGGCGTGACGTTTTCCTTGTTTGTGTTTACGGTACAAAATAATTTTGCTTTACGTAATTTACATGTTGGGTGCGTAGCAAGCCAATCCCAGAACATTTTTCTACCTCGATAAATCTAGTCGTGAATAAACCAACCTAAATTTCTACTACGTCCACGCGTCTTGCTATGCCCAGACAGATCTCCTTGATACACGTAGTGTCTGGTTTACTGTCTCACCTACGGCTGCCTACGTCACGTTAAACTCTAGCCACTAGTTAAGAGTGGAATATTAGAAACAAATTGCTCCCACATCGTTTACTTTGTTGAACTTTGATGTACTGACATGCTCAGAATGAGCCTAATGGAATAGGCATATATTTATATATCCATGGATGGAAATATAATTTGGGGAAAGTAGTTAATACGATTGACGCCAGCGTGTGAAAGTATCGTCCGACATTCAGAGCAACAGCAGAACATAAGTGCTCCAACAGAAGAGCTCAATTCTCTGGTACGAAGTTAGTTTGCATTACAAGAAACGAGGTGCGTCCAAAAAGAGAATAACTCGCTCGCTCTGACAAAAAACGATCCTGAAAAGGAACATGACACCAGTTGTTTGCCCGTACCCGTTCGTGAGTACCAGTGAGATGGTGGATACTACTGATGAGGCATGTAAGTACTGTCTCCTCGTAAATCCGCTTCGCGTCTTTTGAAAAGTGAGATCTGTTACGAAATTTATGGATTCGCTTTGTGGCGTTTGCTTGCATTTGAGTAACAGTCAATGAATATCCAGAAAAGTTCAGGAAGACGCGTTCAAGGAGAAGATGGATATTCAGTTTTGTAAATAAGATGCATATGAGAGTTTTGCTCCACTGTCCGACAGTCTGAAGCTGTTCAGTTGTTGTTTTACTAGTAAACAACTCCGCAGCAAAGGCCTTCTTTCGGTAAGGCCCTCACCGGTAAGTGCGTTTCTAGCAGTCTTTTGGATGCCTCAGAGGGATTACCTTTGAGAACTGCAAATTGCCAATCAGGAACGGTACCATTTGGCTAGGTTTAGTCTAAGCTTTACAGTGTTTTACGGCATACTTATCCTGGTACGTGAGAAGGATGAAAGTGGAAAAATCTGCCTGGATTCGTACACGTTAGCATCAACCAGCTTCTTGATCTACTCCAGGGATCTCAAGTGACATGACTGGGTACGTTTCGGATGATATCTTGGTCGTCGTAATTACTGTAAGAGACCATAAGCGGTTTCTTCTTATTACAGAAAATCGAAGTGAGGCGGCTGAAATCGAGGAGAAAATTTAGCTATCTAAAAAGATTTGAATAAAACTCTGATCTTTACGAAAGCCACAAAGCATTTACCTCAAAAACGATATTCGGGATTTTCAAGACAGAGAAGCAATTTAAACATCACAAAACATATCTGAGGTCATCTGCATCAAAGTCTTTAAGCAGGTTTTGGATATTGGCTTAAAATAACAACGATCAGCAGTAAAAGGCAATGAACTGCACAAAGTAAAAGGGGAAATTTCGGTGTATCATCCGAAGGGTATTCGAATTCCAGGAGTATTTTGGCCTCATCCACTGAGAAGAGAAACCGACATTTCATTCCAAGTAAATCACCAGAATCACACTATTTTTTCACTTATCCATTAAGGCTTTGTGGAAATATTCCAAAAATACGGGATGGAAAGTTTCTCTTGTCCAAAAAAATACGCTTATTGAAAGAGTGCAATTATGGCGGATCTGGAAGCTGTGCGTTCTTTAGTTCCCTAAAGTTGCTAGAGAATTCTGGAAGAAGACCAAACACCTGCAGAATTACAACTTCCATGTCAGACCATATTGATTCTTCGACAGCCATATGTCAGTTCAAGGGGACCACCAGAATACTTCTGACAAAGCAGGCTACATATGTACCTTCATGAACAAGGGAAAGGCCGAAACGTATTTGATATTGGCTGGCATCTGAGACGGATATGTCCGTATGCAGCAGTAAGACCATTGAAAGCCTGTGCACACCTAAAACACACAAACGGTTTGCGTGGAGTCGGATGTACTACTGCGCGTGACCCGCGGGATCCGGTCTAAATCCCAGCTAGATAAGAGGCTAGATAGAGGCCATCCAACCCGCAGGGGTCTGCTAATAACATCAGTCCATCATTCAGGCCATTCATACATCAGTCCAGCAGTCCAACCCGTTGCACAACTTAGCTGGTTGTGAATCAGGACGATGAAGACCTCCCTGCAGCATTTGCAGATGAAACCGATCGATGATTTGGATATGACGTAGGTATACCGTCCACGTCCGGCTGCTGTATAAGTGTTTAGACAGTACAAAACCACGGTGCATCGCGATTTTTATCCAGTTGCAAACGGTGATTTTTCCATGTGCTTTCCTGAAATATTTCAAATGTGACGCTTGCCTTCGATATTAAGGAGTTCAACTCTAACTGTTATTTAGCTCGACGGTGGAACTGCTGCCGAGGCAACAGAAATCTGAGCGACAAGCCACTGCGCTACCACCCACCTCTGTGTTTGACAAACTTTGTTTCACCTCAGGAACAGACGATAGAAAGCAATCGTTTTAGCAATCCATACGTTTAAGCCAAAACGGGATATTTCAGAGAAAACGTCGCAGATAGACGCCGCAATTCTATTCCGGAGCGTGTCAGTTGAACACAATCACAAAAAAAAACAGCACACGGACATTCGATTCACAGCATTTTTTTAGGTCCGAAAGCCTTCTGTTACCGTTTGGCGGACAGTGAATATCTATACCACAATTTTAACCTCTAAACGCTTCCGCGCAAAACACAAAAACGGATTAGTCTGTTTTTCAAGTTATTTTCTGCTGACCGGAGGACCAAGCCCGTTGCAAAAGAGCTAGTTTCTAACCTACATTCCCTTACGCATTTACGTAGCAGACCTGACTTGCGAACACTCACATGCAGGCGTGAACAAGACATCCAGCTGTGCGGATCCAAAGCAACCGAGTTGGGCAGGTGCTGATGGTGATCTATCGCCGCCTCCAGGAGCGGTTGAAATCAGCCAATGTACTAAGCCATCGTAAAAAGAACAGATACAGGCATGCTGTAAGGAAAGGTTTTGGTTGGAAGTGGTATGGATAACTGGACTGTATTCGATGCTTAAAAGCCTGTGTGTGTGGTGAGTAGACACATACCTAGGAACGCTGAAGCTTGAGTCGCACTTCACAAGAAAAACTAACGATTGGATGAATGGATAGGATCATAGTTGCCATTTTTTAATGGGCTGGGCGGGCGTAAAGAGAGACTGGCCTTAAGGTCATGGTTTCTGGACAAAGGCGCGGCAAGCAAACGTTCACAGAATCAACCAGTCCCCCTAAGACCGGTTTGGACGCGTTCGTAACCGATTTCTCAGGTCCCAGTTATCAGCCGCAATCTAAACTCATAAAGTTGCTTCCTGAAACGCTTAAATTGTGGAGAAATTTGAAGCTGACTTTCAAAACTGGATTCTGGTAAAAGTCATCAGAACTCAAGTATCCAATTTCAGGCAGAAAAAGTTGTCATTTTCAGTCAAAACACAGTACTTCGCGAAGAGTTTAAAAGTTTTATTGTTTGACAATGTATTCAAGTGATCGACGCGTACAGCTTTGAACGGAATGCAAAATCACATGAGAATTCAAGCACTGATTGTTATCAACAATGTGCACCAATAGTTTCCAGCCAAGGGCCATTTACCCTAGATGAATTTCGAGGGTTCAAACAGAGAATTTTCTATCAATCGCCGGGTGTTAATAGCTATTTCGACCGAGACGTGTGTGCTGACACTGCAAATAGGTTTACAGCATCTTTACAGCATCTTGGTCCTGGAATATCACACACCAAAAGGGCATGGTGATACTTTGGTTGTGTGCTCAACGATGTAGTCATATAGGTATTCCTTCAGCTAGTTTAATGTAGACACATGTTCAACGTGTGTGAGGCCCAAACATGGTTTCACCTTATCCGGTTCAAACACGTGTACGAGATAGATAGATAGTAGATTTACTTGGGAATCCTCAACAATTCCCTCTTAATCTTAATCGTCTTATCACAACTTTACGCAGAACTGGCGGAGATATGACACATGAGCATCTCTGTATAAACACATACCACATAAGCCTAGTCTGGAAGGACTTGTTAGGGTGTAATCCAGCAATATGTTTATTCTGTATGCCGAGCAGCAGAAATCGCTCGTGCCCTGTTGTGCTGGATGGTCTACATATCAAGTTTCAGTCGCACTGAATGTTACTGACATCAATGACCAGAAATGCCATTTGGTGCACTTCTTATCCGGAACAGATATTGCTCGGTTTTCAAAACACAAGTTTGTGGTAGTGTTGTTGAACACATCAAGGTGTAACACAGTCGCATCATGTGAACCATAATTTTCCTCATCTCTACAGTGACCGTGAAAGATTCACGAACCCATAGAGTCTGTATGTTCGCAACAGATATGCGCGTAAGCGCAGTTTAAACCATACACCATGTGTCCATTTCGTGCTCTCAAGGTCATGGGTTAGACTACGGTGAGTAAATGTAGTGCCCTAACCACCTGCTGGATGCAGGTAGTTCTGACATCGAAATAAGTGCGTAACTTCGTTCGTTTTCTCCTCTATCAAGATATATAAATCCAGGTTTCTTCTGAAGGCAAGTAAAAAAAACATCAGCACAACATCTCAACAGAGGCTGTCTCAAGCACTTACACATCAGCAGATCACTTTTGATATACTCTCAGAGTTTGCAGCTTTTTATCGAAAGGTCTGTGGTACTTAAAGGTTCTTCATGCACTTTTAGTTTACTGCGAAAACGGTGTGGTTAGAATTGACGACAGTCTGTCGCATTAAGATAGACTTGTTCTAGTTTCAATGAGAAGGCTATTCTGTTTGGTCACATAGGTTCGTAAAACTGGAAAGATCGGCTCTCGCAGTGCCCTCAAATCCCTATTGCCGTCACTGTTGATGTTGCAGTTTTTGGTTCTCCCTGAAAGGTAGTTTATGAAAGAATGTGATTTCAAAAGACTTGTGGGTTGATTGGAATAAAGTTAGAAATGTAATCACCAGGTGGATGAGTCAAGCGAGTCTGAACACGGCGGTATCCACCTTGTTGCCTATGGGCGATAAGGAAGTTGGCTTTTGCAAGATTATTTGGCAATTCTATAAGGACACTTCTGTGAGTATCTTTTTACTTCATGTATAGAGATATTCAGCGGAAGGAAAAAACAAGACAATTTGTACAATAATTGGTCAGTTTTAAAGGTACGAAGGAACTGGTACAGCTGTCAGAAGGTCATACCTTATAGTACCATCATAATCACCTCGCACACCTGAACAGCCACATATTTGAAGATAATACAAGGTTGATGGTGACTCAAAGTGGAGTTTACGTTACCCTGAGGGAAGGTGAGTTCAGTTCCAGGATAGTCAGATAGCAAAAAATCGGGTTGTTGTGTTCTTATCAACATCATTTCAGAGAAAACAAACAGTCAGGGGATCGGGAGTGCGTAACAGCAAATTAAATGCAATCGATCGTCACAACCAGGACAGTTACTGGGTCGTCGTTCGATGAGTCGGGCACACCAATCACATCGCTCAAGCGTGAACACGATAGCCTGTTCAGACCTGAGAATTCAGATGCGTCCAACGTGCGTTGGTGGAGTAGTGTTTACGCGCTCGCTTCGCATGTCAGATGTCCAGGGTTCAAATCGCATGGCCATTGGATCTGCACTGCTGATGAGCTCTAATAAGAGCGAAACTCGAGTCCAGTGCTTCCTTTTGGTGTGGACTCACCGGAATAATTACGCCAGAACAGGAACACGGCCGTTCAAACGAGAGTGGTGTGGCTGTGAATAAATGCATGACAAAGGCATGTTTTGTCCTCTATGACCTCCGGTTCCACTTCGTCAGTGAGGACCAATTTTACCCGTTATGTTGAAGGTATAAAGCAATCGCTTCGTAGTATGCTCTGAGTTCCTTTCAGGGAAACGTGGATCAGCTCCGCAGCTGTGAATTAGTTTGAAGAATGGACCCATGTTTGTTTAATAGAGTCCCGATGCAAACAGTGCACATCCACTTAAAACCAAAAACCGGTCTTCTTCGAAACCATTGAATCCCGGCATGCCACGGGAACCAATTCCGAACACCGCACTCTAAAAGCTTTAACTACGCATTTTCTGAAGGAATATTTTGACATATGGCAAATCCAAGCTTGTGTGTTGACCTATGTTGATATCTGCTGGCTGTCCCACATCAGCCACCGCTGGATGACCTTGCTTACTATGCACTATTGGTTGTCGTGTTGTTTTGCTCCAATGATGCACATCCAGGTTTTCGTACACACGAACTCCGTCTGCGTCTGCCTTGGTTCTCTCTATCTCTGGTTGCCAGCACACTGGTCAGGCAAGGAACCCAGCATCACATCCAATTGCAAAGCACTAAATATCTAACCATAAAAATAACTTCCGCAGAGGATGCTCCCCACTGACTGTGGTTGGAATAAATCAAGCAAACTTTGACTGATAATTTTGTTTCGCATGGCATTCACAAATTCACGTGCATTTGAAGCGACGCCTATATCAGAGCAAGTGGTTGACGCCTTTCTAAAAGAATGTAGGAACTTTCATAAAGGAAACTACTCCCAAGGTTGCTGAAAACCCAGCAACCTTGCGAGTAGTTTCCTTTATGAACATACACTGCGATATCTCGAATATCGTGCTAACTTATACATAAGCCGGCCTGTGTGCAGCACATTTAGTTGTAGAATATCATTGACGAGAGATTCAGTTGACTCTCTCTAGAAAACCAAATTGATTTGCAAATGAGTGTATTTCTCAAGGAATGTAGAAACTTATTCCAAATCGATTGCCTCCGACCTTGAAGATCGTCGTCAATTGCAAATCCATATCATCGGAAAAAACAACAATCACACTTTCACCATAATGTTCCGCAATCGAAATCCCCTAAACCGGTAGCTTTCTCTAAAGCGATACCAATAAAAACAAAGTAACCCGAATCATGTGCGAACAGCCTATTGATTTAAACTATCCGGCTGATATAGAACTGGACAAAACCTACTCCCTCCCACCCTCACAGCAGTTTGTCGTCTGATTTCGTTCACTCGTTGTTACAGTTTCATTTATCCGTAAATGCTGACCGTTCTGATGCAGTGGTTCAAGGGGACTCAGCGTTTCGCTGACATAGGCTGGATTTCAAGTAAGTTCCTCTCCTCAACGGCATCTCCAACAAAAGAACACCCCTTTTCGGTGACATCACTGGCTCAGGGGACAGGGATTCAATGCAACGTTCTGCTCTTAGCAAAACATCCCTCCAATGCGACCTGGGGTCAGTGAAGTACAACTTGTGAAGCAACTTTGAGATCAAAGGATAGTCAAGTTTTCCCGACTAATGAGTAGTGTCCAACTAATACTCTCCTTGTGTTACCAAAGGCTGACAAAGGCTCACGAGTGAAAGTGATGAATGAAATTGATTGCCTATCCAGGACTGGTATTTAAACTTCAGCCAGTAGCGGAGATGAAACTGGCGTGACACAACACTTAGTGGCCAGCTGTTCCATTGCATTAAAAGATGACGTTTTCATTCGCAGCTTCTATCTTCAGGTCGTGAATCTGGTGCGTGCCAGAATCACCGTGTTTTGGTCGCATGATCGCTCACTCCCAGTTGAATTCTCATAAGTACGATAATGTGGCTAATGCAACACGTTTTTTTCATTCCGTTGCTCGGTGACTACAATAAAAAACATTTTTCACTGATTTATACTGATCACCAAGGTAGTTTGTATGAGTCATTACAATGTATGTGTACAAGAAATTGAATCGCATGCCTTCACTGAGATTCTCGTATATATTTGTTATATTTGGTGTAGTTGGTATATGGTATAATTGTTAATTTACTGAATATCTTCTGTGACCTCCTTATACCAGGTGAATTGGAATTCCAAGTTAGAGGTCTTGGAGCATAGCGAAACATGTACACCGTAGAGAAATAATCTATTGTCCTAATCAAGGTTACAGAATGATTCGCTCCGTATCGTCTGGCTGAACCCTCCTAATTTGAGGTCACTGCAAGACATCTAACGGATTTGTTATGATGTTATATACTTCACCGAACGTGAACCCCTTGTTCACTGATCCGTTGAGCAGTCATGAAAATAGCTTTTTACTGGCTGCTCAAGTTAATCCATGAAATTTGAGCCTTCCAGTCCGAAATCAGTCATCTTGGACATGAGCTTTCCAAGGTCTTATGCTGCCTGTTCGCCCTGCATGAGCCTTTATTCGTTGAAGAGTGTGTAGCTATCGACTTCCCATGTGAATAGGTGAGAGGGTGGGATCGGTGGTGATAGCATCACGTTACAAGTTAAGACAGTTGGCCTTTGCAAATGAGTGCATATTCGCTAATTTCGTGCAATTTGGTTTCAAGTAGAACGTAAGGTTAACGGAAACCCGGGGACTGCGCCTACCTGATGAGCCCCAAATAGGGCGAAACCGGTCATGGGATGTCGACGGATTTTCAGCAACCTTATGAGTAGTACATTACAAAGACATATATGTTTCGCGTTATCTGGAACATTGTAACGACTGAAGCCTGAGGCGGCCCGGTGCAGCACATTCAGTTGCTTGAGAACATCACAAACGAAAGATTCAGCTGGGTTCCAGGTGAGTCTCTCGAAAAGCCAAATTAGTTTGCAAATGAGTGTGTATTCGCTAGAGACAGTTGACCGTTTTCTGTCTAGATTTGAGTTGATCATGGTGCTGATCAGTTGCTCGTGGCCAAACGGTTGATTATCCGGACTATTACTAGTTGGGGTTCGCGCGTTCAAATTTCGGAGTATGAGCGCTGATGATGATGTCCAACAAGGATGAACCAGCCTTTGAGAGTTTCTCGGCTTTTCGGTGTAGATTGGCTTCTCTTCGAAGTCAAAATCTCGACTTCAAAATGTCATCCAATAGCCGTCCGATTTCGATTGAAATTCCGCCGACTACTAATCAAGTTATTCTACAGTTGAACATAATTGTGGGACAGGTTTGTCCATTTAGCAAGATTAGCTTGTTTTTGTCAACAGTGAAGACGAATGTGCAGACACAAGCAAGCAAAGAACCAACCAGAAATTTCGCCAATCATACTCCAGAGAATTCGAACAAACAATGCAGAGTTTGGGACGGTATCCGGTAGACATTCTACGCTGCTAAAACCCCAATAAGTTTGCTGAATAAAATGCGATTTCCAGGAACGAGTAGAGACATTCTTCTTGATTGGTTTTTGGGATCATGGCATTGTGAATAACGGATATATAGCTGCTGTACCGGTTGCATTTGTACACTGTATCAATTCGGTATCTGGCTGGAATGGAAACTTAAGTGGGGAAAGCCAATGAAGCGGCACGACGATATTTCGGTTCGGAACGATCAACCAAGCCATGAGATGGACGTGACTGGTTGTAATTTTACCAGGTTATGATTTAGGTTGTAATTTAAATAACCAAGATTTTGGACATGAGCATCAATGAGGTAGCCAAATAAAGTGAACGACCACACATAAAGGAAACTACTCACAAGGTTGCTGAAAACTCTTCGAAAATGTACTGCAATATCTAGAATATCGTGCTAAATGAATCATGAGGCGGCCTGTGTGCAGCTAATTCGGTTGTAGAATATCATAAACGAGAGGTCCGGTTGAGTCTCTCGTGAAGACCAAATTGATTTGCAAATGAGTGTATTTCTCGAATGATCACACACTCCTGCTGTAATGTGTAACCGCCATTCATGAATACTTTAATGTAAATTGACTTATGTGCATTTTTTGGAGAATAATGTTTCCTGTCCATCAGCAGATCCTCCGTCTACCAAAGACGAAAGAAACGGAACAATACACTGTGCATCTACACGGTGATTGCGGACTCGAGCAATTTTAGTACTTATGACAGCAAAAGAAGCATCTACCATGGTCCAATCGCTTCTCTGTTAGTCAGACAGTATGGTATGCCAGAGGGCATATGTACTGGGTGAATACGAAGTGTGAATCCGCAATAAAAGTTGTTGATTTTAAACTAACGAGTCTCCTTTAAAACTGGCAAAAGTGATCCGACAACCCATAGCTGATTTATAATACCGGATTACTAAGGGATAGTGCATGAAATCTCGTGTTGTGAGTTGGCTGACTAAATTTTCACAGAAAATATTCGAATGATTCAGCTGTCTCTTGTGATCTGTGTGCATAACACTGGACCCAAGCCAGCTGAGAGGATGTCGGGCTGTGGAATATCGATCTGTCACGAAAAATTACGTTTGATATTCCCCATGTGCTGCGTCGTTTGGCGGGATGTCTCCTACGTTCCATCTTCCAGAAATAAGGATTGTTCGACATTAGGGAAACAACCTAACTTTGTAAGTCAATCATTTGAGCCTGATTTTTCATACTGATATGTATGTGAGCAGAAACATGAATGGTTCTGATGCAGAGTAGACAAAGAGGTTACTTTGTTTCCGTGAAAGTTCTGGTAGTCCAGGTGTGCGAATCTGACTTTTTGGATAACAAAGATGGATGCATCAACAAAAAATCCGTAGACCTTTTCGAAGTTGCTTCAATGCTACATTCATTGCATTGGTAGTGCCAGCACAATTTCCATAAATGAAACTAAGCTACGTCTTAGTAGGATACTCATTGAATTCCCTATATTGCTGACTTTGATATGCATCTACTTTATTTGTATAACATTCTGCGTTCCGAAAATAACAAGCGATTTGACCAGATGGATTTTTGTCCTTTACTCAATTTATTCGCCTTCATCATTCTTGTGTCTTTGAAGTCTTTGGCATCTATAGTTTTTATAACTTCATGTCTTTACTTTGCTCTACTTTACTTCACTTTTATTGCGGTCTGACATTTTCCGGCTACCCTATCCGGGTACACCTCTTCATGACATGCACTCAAAACCAGAACGCGGAGAAAGCATGGCCTTGGATATCGATTTTTTTCAACTGCGCCCAAATTCCGATTGCAAACGTGTCCCCAGTTTGGCTCATCAAGGTTTGGTAGTTTGAGTGCACGCGTTACCGTTACGCACCTGTTGTGCGTCGTCGGTTACCTTCACAATCTGATTCAATTCCGAGTCCGTTTTTTTTTGGTTTTACTGTAACTCGCTAAAATAGGTCTCTTTTCGATGTGTTGCATTCTGTGGAATGACACGAAACACCAAAACCCATGACGACTACACGAAATACCTTTAATGCGTTGTTTGATTCACAAGGAAAATGTCAGATTAGAAATATATTCGAGGTTCGGCCGTATATATATAGATGGCATTTATTAAAAAACCAGTCAATGACATCGCGCAGTAGCCCAGAACGTGAGACGGTAGCACTTCACCAGACAGTAGGCAAATAGGACAAAACTACTAATTTGATGTGAAAATTGTGCTGTTGAACACAAGACTCACATTCACAACTTGTAACTCTACAATAAGTCGGTTACTTCACGGAACTATTCGCATATGAGAAGCACACATAGGTATTTGCTTATGCAATTCACTTCACTTTTATCAATCCGAGCGCTGTGGTATAAAGCTACGAGGATCTTTGGATTGGCCGGCTATTGATGCTCTCCACCAAGCCACTTATTCTTACTTTATCAGCCAACGATGGTGATCTTTCTTGGTCCCTCCTTGTTGACACTATGTGTCTTAAGAAACAGATTCATGGACAAACCGAAAGAGCTCTCCTATTTTACTCACTGACTTCAGCATTGTGGTGCAAATTTTCAGCACCAAGGTGGACATTCATTGTCGTTTACTTTTGTTTACTTTGGAGCAGCTTTTCTCACTGGGATCTGTAGAGCAAACCTGTATGGATGAGCATCCTCAATCGACTTGCTTCCCTAGGATGAGTAGTACACTGAGTGAAAACCAGACCAACGAGACGGGTGCTAAACGTGCGGCCAGCAGTCTTGATGAAAGACGTTGGACTTCGCCCCGGGGTGTCATGTGTACAGCGACCCACATCTTACGAACTAAAGCAGTGTAAGCAACTCAACAGCGAAACAAATAATAGCTACAAACGGGCGGCGCCATAGAGTTGTATGGAAAATAACAGGGCTGCCTTGGCAGGTGATGGTGCTACGTAGGATTGAATCGATTATATTACTATGGCACACCCATTCCTCCGCATGTTGGAATGAAAAAATGTACTCTCTATTTAGTTTCAGAGTTGTACAGTGATGCTTGGGTTACTTTCAACCTTTCATGGATATGCCATTGGTCTTAGTTCTAGCTCATGTGAATGTGCATTTTGAAAAATGTAAAACCATCCCAGATAAACATTGAAATTTAGTCTTCCAGTTTGCAAATTCTAATCGTAAGCTTTGTTTTGCTGCTACTTTGTCCACCACATACTCGGACATACTGAAAAAAGTGGGTTTCGAAAGTGAAATATGAAAAAATGAGATCCAAGGCCCTATAGTTGTGCCATCTGATTTCCGGCGTGACTACAACGGAAGACCAAATTCGGGTTGGTCTAAGAAATGATTGTAACAACACTGGCTGCTAAGTGAACGGATATGCAGTGATTCACAGGAGCACTTCGAAATTGTTTTTGATTCTTCTCCGACCATCACAATCTCATTTTTCATATCGCTTTCAGTCTGCCGAAATCCGTAGGCCCAGTCCCTGGCTTGATTTGTCATGCGACATTCCCTGAGACAGGTTTTACGCAATGGTTTTTAGCTACTCATGAGTAGACTTCACGCGAAAATCAACGGTTTCCTTTGTGCTCTGACACAAAACTAAAATAGGCGAAGGCTTAAGTGATTCTCCGCGCGTGTAATTTCAACATTGCTCCTTTTGAAAGTATGTTTTTGAAGTCATATTCTTTTCTTCATCCAGCTGTGACTTCCCAACTTGTTGCGGGGACCAAACGTGTCGCCTTCAATCTACCCCAACAGAGATTCCGTGCTTGTCCGGAAAACACTGAGCCAACTAAAACTTGTATTCAGGCTAATTAAAAATGCATGTATTACAAATCCAAGATTCAGTTGTGTTGAGCTCAGGATACCTAGTTTAAATACATTGGTCCATTATTTCTCTCTCTCCTTATCATCATCCATTTTGCTTTGATCCAGAGGTCTCCAGAATACTGCCGATTCATCTTGGTTTATCCGGTCCGTCAATGATTCGCACCATAACTCACTTCGACTCCGCCTGAAAAAACTAAAGAGAAGTCAAATCACACATCATTTAGATTAAACCTGATTTTGATATCACGGAACAGCTAGCATCCATTCGTAACACGTGTGGAAAAAAGCCCGGAGGAATCTTCGAACGGACCACAAAGTCCAAAGGAATCAACATGGATGCGTAGCGGTTTATTGCAAGCAGTGGCTTGACGGCACAAACCAAATACAATTCGAAAGACTTTGATTTACTTAATCTGTTTATTCCATCCGTGAAGTACGCCTTCGTAGTACCAGCCGTTTCCTTGAGTATTTTCATCCGATACTATTCCCATTGACACGGTCATCTTTAGACTTTTATTGGCTAGTTATGTCCTGTTCCTGCTACCTGTCTTATCGTACTTCCATTCGACAGCTTATTTATTCGAATGCTTTGCGCCGATGCTGCGGAAATCGGAGTGCGGACTTTAATTTTCGTGCGGAGAAAACTAATTCAGAGCCAATTTTCGAAGATGGGCGCAAAATTCATGAGCTCGCCGCAGCATCTCACATTTTTGAGACACTTCTCAGCCCCAAATATGGTTAGGCGTATTCGTGATAACTCATTGTGATCAGCTATGTGAGAGGCTTCTAGAAAAAGACAATAAATTTGAACAGCTTGAGGAAAAGTAATACAACAAAAGCGTTGCAGGTGAAGTGGTTACAGTTGAAGAAAAATATCAACCTAAAAAGATCGATGATTCGGAGCACTGTCATATGTTTGACCGAAAAGTCGCTAAGTACTCAAATGTCCCATCTTTCTTCGGCCTTGCATGAGTAATAGGAATGATCTGACAGGTGGTTTTCAAAATGATTTTCAAAAGTAATTTTGAACATCCTTCTACTGAACCGGTTTATTCGGCAGAAAAGTATACCCACTAGTTCTATCGGAATACGCATTGAATTGGTTTTACCTTCCTGCATAGGTTAAATATATACGCGCTTGCTCATTTGCTTCATTTGACTGCCTTTTTAAGTGTGGCGGGTATGCTTTTGAATCAGCGGTGATTAAATCTGACACAATGTGTTGTTTATACGTCTTAAATGCTCATTTCAACAAGGGTTACTGGGGTTTTTCTTCGCTCCGCCACCATATCGCACCGTATCTAATAGGTACAATCTGGATTTAAACATATCCATTTGACTGGCCCAGCCTGGAGAGTATTTTATTGACCTTCTACACAATGGTGGGTGCCTAATCTAACTAGCAAGTTACTTCGTTATCCCCACTTGCTGCTTTACCGAGTCTTCAAGATTCTAGGTTTTCGGGAGCATTAGTTTGATGAGAAATGATCAGCATTGACAGATTAATGTTCAAGACAAGCGGCTACCTTCCACAGTACATCCAATACATACACCAAAGATCGAAGTGTACAGCTTTTGCACACCATAATTCAGATGTTAGCAGCCATCTTGCACTGCGAAAGTCTAGGATCTATCCACGATATCACCTTTAATTTACGGTGGGAACGACTAGAGCACTCAGAGCGATTCCAAACGACCGGTTGACGGATATAGTGGGCAAGGACTGGTTTACTTCAGAGCTTACCGCATAAAAAGCAAGTTTTCGGATGTCACACAAACACAGAAGGTCCTAACTAAACGAACCGAGCTGCGCAGCTGACGAAAGTTACTTGGTTCAGGCTCTGTAAGAAATGCTACCCATTTCTGTGCAAAACTGGAATCGAATGATTTCAAACACTTTTCGGGTATTCCTACCTTCTGTATCGTTTTGGATCATTTTGATCCGAGGGCAGAAACGATAATAGTCCGGTCAGAATCATCAGGGAATTCTAGTAAACACATGGCCTTGAGTCAACGAAATTTCATACTCTACTGAGTGACATTTAGTCTCCTTAATCAGACACTCGTTCATGCGGATTCCCGTCCCCGAATATCCAAACTAGCACAAATTGAAGCCTTTTACCGTCTAGATACGAAGTAGTTGCATTCGCACGGTTGATTGTTCAGAATAACCCCCACATTTTTTGTGAATCCCAAGAAAATTAACTTAAACTTAAGTAACTAAGTGAAAAAGTACCAGGCTGTCATTTTTGGTGTGTGTTCTTGATGGGTGCCCAACTGCTCCATACTCACCACAGTGTTCAAAGCAAGTATGAATCGGTATTCCGTAACCTTCAATACCGAGTCCAACTCCGACCAAGCAGTCACATGCGGAAATTATTCGAATCAATCCACTCAGGTAAAAAACCTAACTACCAGAGTGTAATGCATGCTGACGCGTCAGACATATTGAAGAAACGGAATTAATGGTCAATGAGCCCTCTTTCGCCTCTAGCTCAGAGTCAGCGACTTGCGGTCTGGACAGGGCAGCTGATGTATGAAGGCCAATGTCAGGATGGTACATAAACTGGTGCCGAGCTACAACTGGTCATTCCTCACTTGCTCCGCTTGCGGTCCCGGTGCCCACGACGTGCAGGACGCTGCCAGCACGGTTGCAACGACGGTACGGCCAAGTAGGATGCTTAAATGCGATAGAATGTCTCGTAGGTTCACAGGATGTATCCCCGGACGAACAGAATGTCGGTGAAGTGCGTTCTCACTGGAATGCTAATCAAAAAGGTCGTCGGTAATTTGATATTTTTGTGCATAATCATGCAAATAACATATGATAAGTTACGCTGATTTTGACTGCCGATCGTTCATGCGTGTCGTTCACCGTGACAGTCGCCTTGTAATAGTACGCTTCGTAATGCGCATGACCTGCGTACGTCTGATTGACAAGTGTATGCTGCGAACCCAGTAAACACGTCACCGCGACACCACCGGTGGCTAAAAGCGGCCAAAGGTGGCAACCCAAAGATTTGACGATATATTTAATCGGTGGTGCATTCAAACAAATCGGTTTCAAAAATTACTTCGTAACTAGAGCTCCAGTATCCAGAGTATCCTGTTACATTTGTTTTCAGAAGGCTTTTATGCAACAAATGCTATGTTTGGCTTGTATTCACCAACAAAGTCAGCGGCAAAGCTAGCAACCTTTGGCCACCGTTAGCCAAAGGTGGCACTGTGTTTACTGGGCAGCAGGAGCCCGTTGTGTTTGGATTGTTGCGATACTTTAAGTCATCCATGAAAATCCGAGACTGTGTCCGGAAAAACGATTGAATAGACTTGACCGGTGATGGTGTGATAGTCCTATGCTATAAACTGTGCCGCTTGGACTATCCTGTATGTGATATGCAAGGTATCCGAGATGCAATGCTCCCATTTGGACCCATGGCTGTGTATGTTTGTGATGATGGGAGTTTGAATGTTCTCTTACTTCCGTCCGCCGCTTGCAAAATATGGTGATGTACTTTAAACGGATTCAACCTAGCACCTCCAATGCTACCACACGCAGGTGTAGGTGGTGAGTGGGTTTTTCTGCCGTAAAATCCATCCTCTCTCCTGGTCGTTTCCACTCCGTTGCCTTGCACTAATTCTTTTCCCATTTACTTTCCAGGCACAACTGTGGAACATATAATGGTTCTGTTATTTGCTGGCAATCAGTTATAATAAGATCATGTTTTCCCAAACTTCGTTTCATATCTCCCGACAACGGCAACAAAGGCATCCAGGCCTTAAGTTGAAGACCAGCTTGCGTAGGTGAGAAAAGAGAGGCGTAATTCTCCGGTTTCGTCTATAGCCTCAGAGTGGGCTCGAAACCTTCTAGGACACATAAAGTCGCCTCTAACAGCATACGTTTAGCATTTTGTACAAGAGCCCGGCAGCATAACTGTGCCTGAAACACTTATTACGTTTCATGGGTGTTTCGTTTCATGGTGTTACTAGTTACGCAATCGACAAATGTTATTCAATCCGAAGATCCTGACAGGGGCGCACTGTACACTCAACAACCCGTCTGTTGTTACATAGCATGTAGAGTCGACAAAGACAAACTGAACGGATGATTTCCAGCCACAACTGATTTGCAGGGTTCAAAATCTACAGTTGTGACATAAGTTGCTGTTGCTTTAGGTATAGCTGATATGTGTCTTCAACAGTCGTTTCAGAAGGTTGTGGCAATGGTGATATTCCAGGCTTAGCGTACATTGCTCACTAAATACGTCAACAACTGCTTACATTATTCTCTGTGCTCCGATGATTGGCAAATTTTTCTTCATGCCACAACGATACTTTACGTTAAGGGGTGAACGACCAAAAATAGAAAATAGGTGACCACCCAGTAAACACGCCGCCGGTGGCACAACCGGTGGGCAGTGGTGCCAAAAGGTGGCAACTAAGCTCTGGCTTAACCACAGACACTATCGTTGATCCTTTGGCTCCGAAAGACACCAATAGTTCTGTCATTATAAACTAAAGTTAGGGCTGCCCATGAACACACCGGGTCTTACACCTAGGGCAGTCAATGAATATATCGTGTGCCTTAGCTACCGAACACAATTCCAATGATACATGGCCTTCAAGGTATACATTGAGAGGGACATATACAATTACACGTAGGCTATTCCTTTCATTCAAACGAATAACGGTTTCGTAATATGTGAACGATGCTGAGTGCAAACACCTGATACACAGCTGCTAAATCTGGGCTTTTCTGACTAATTACTTTTTGTCACCGCCAGTAATACCTAATATTACCTTCCTTTGGAGATAAGGATAACTTTGGGAGCAAAATATAAGATTACACTGTTTACAACCGAGCTGTTTTAAACTACTAGGAGTCACATATTCTTTGCTTTCATTACATTTGCAAATCTGTTAACGATGTAAACTTTTAAAAGATACAACCGCATCGTAATTCTCCGCTTCGTTTGAGAGGGTTAATCATAAAGCACAACTCCGCCATGTTGCCATTTTTGAATGTTCCCGCCATCTAGGTTGCAACCGATCAGAATGGGGATGAAGCCACAAGTCGCGTGATCGCCCTGTAGCTCCACGCTTTCTCAGATTTATTCAGGTCACCAGCCATTCCTTTGGCTTTTCCATGGTTAAGAATAATTGAGCTTTCTCTTTCATGCTGATCCCTGAGGCGCATCTCTCCGGGCATTTCGCCCATCAGCACCATGTGGCTGCTCTATTGATGTGGACAAGTCATCACTGTGATATCATTTATGAAGACAACTATGAAAATTTTGCCCTGAATAGGACATCAATAGATGCGGTTTGTGTTTTTTTCTCATACTGCTAACCATTGTCAATTTAATCTGCATGGTTCTTCATTCAAGTTGACGTGAAAAAGCAATTGCCTTTCAAAAGTTGCTCTTTCGGAAGTTATTCCTCCTAGAGCTGTTCGAAGCCACACAACGTGCCTTTGCTTTACAGGCTCGCGTAGTTCAGGCATTATTGCACTCTGTACTTACCCGGGGTTACGGGATAGACACTGATGAGTAGGGCATTCACTTTGAACTCCAATCATTACAAAGAATAGTAAGCATGTAATCTGTTTCCTTGAACAAAGTTGCTTCCTCTAGGGCCTGTCTAAGACAGCGCCACCAGGAGGAAGTTGATACCTCTTGAACAATTTTTCATTGTCGTTGTACATTGGGTGCGAGTCCTGTTATTTGAAATTCGGAATGCGTGGATGTTTCCATGTCGTTTGTCTGCCAAAAATGTATGGTGTTTTGAGGAAACTGGGGTCATACATTTTCACCAATATGGCCTTGCTTTTTATTTGACCAAGTGCGCATACCTAGAGCTTACGCGTTAGGCTTGGTCTATGTAGGCAATTGTAAATAAGTCAACAGATATGAGGTGCAAGTACTCAAGACGACTGTAGTAGCTATTTCTTATTTGTTTATCAGTGGGTAGAAATTTTATTATTTTTTGGAATACTGGTGGCTCGGGTGCGTCAACTGGTTTTGAGCAGATCAGCTGAGACCAATGAAACGGTGAAGACTACTAATTTATGAATGTGCTCGTAAATAAATAGATGACTTTTTACTTGCAGAAAAACTTAACAGTGTGCTCAGTTTACGCTTGAACACGCTGAGAGGGAGGATCTCTAGTCTCTCCAAATGCAATCTCAAGTCGCTTGCCTCTGGTACCGATGCTACATGGAATGATTATATACTACTTGCGGCATACGAGCAGCTGAATGGAAGACCACAACATTATTCTCGATGCTGACCACTATGGTCATCCTCACCAAAATGTTCAGATCCACAGAACAGCTCTGAGACAAGTTAGGTTGTTGTAGAGTCATGCTGGGGTGGCAGTCATCTGTAAATGAATTGTTTAAGGTCACTGACCGAACATAGCGCCTTTTTCGACGCTACTGAACTCTAATCATCTGGCTTTTTTTCGTCAGTAGTCACTTTCGTTCGATTTTGAGTATTTCCTCGAGAAAGGCAAGTGCGCGAAATCTGCTAAAGAATGATGTGCACCCACATTCTCTCATTGTCTTTGCTATTGATAATGGGTTCCAACCCACTGAGGTTGTATTTTCCCCATTAGTTTGCTACTAGGCTGGGTTGTTTATGTTATAGATACTTTTTGACGACCGTTTGGATGCATATATGATATTTACTTATTTACTTCTGCATGCAGAAACACATAAGCACGCGCACATTCGAGATCAGGCTTGGTCCGCCGATTCCACTCGGCGTGATAAGCCTGGGTGCCAGAACTCTCACACCCATCTTCAGCACACCCATTGACCTCCGGGAAGGTCCCGTTTGGCTCTTGAGCCCGGTTTGATCAAATTTTTGGAGTACCGCTCACCTATGTAGGTTATGGACACTGTAACTGTCTCAGATGTCGCCGGTACACACTTCCTGCGATATTTGCGTTTACACTTGCACATGTAATGAAATGTTGCCTAATTTTAGCGTTTTGATAGCAGTGGTATCCTTCGCCCATGGTACTGAAGTGCTCACGCAGGTCAGAATTAGATGTATAAAGAGATCGTTATTACGCCAACTTCACGGTTAACAAAAAATGTCATGCAATATTGTACGCACTATTACTATTCTAGCCACTGATTTTGTTACTTTGAAATATGGTTCATACAACAAATATCGATCCAGCCGAAGAAGATTCACGGGGTGGCACGTGTTAACAAAGTCTTATTAAAGGGAAAGTGATCATGGAAAGATCGAATTAGCTTTTATTACTGACGGGACACTGCCCAGAAACCTACGCTTTATCCTGCTTAGGACGAGAAAGTCAGAATTGGGCAACAGAAATTGATCAAACATAACAAAACATGCTTTAAACTAATGGGTAGATGTGCATTCGGGTTTTTGAACCTACGAGAACGAGGCCAGGTCGTTCAGCAGAAAACTATGAGCTACGCATACATTACCGAATGACCACTCCAGTTTCGGGACCAGTTGTAAGTCCGCCTGCAGTCGATGCGATGCTCATGTGGCCGCAATGGGTGAACACCGTTCTGGGAAAATATGAGAACGCACTATATGTTGATTACTGTGCGTCCTGTAACATGACTGGTCAACGCTACCAGCGAAAATGTCAAGCTTAAAGCGATTGATTGCAAAATGTGCAACTGAGGCAAATCACGTTCTTGGTCCTATCTATGCTTTTGCGTTTGCGCACTGGTAACCCAAAACTACTGGTTTTCTCTAAAACGAAGTCGATGTGAGCTAAAACCCCAACGGTTGTGGACAAAACCTGTTTGCTTAGGCTATCCGGCAAACTTGGAATTTCGTGAATCTCTGTTCTCTCCTCTCCTTGGAAAAATGTGCCGTTTGACGTCACTGTTACCATATCCGTCGTCCATAGCCATGGTAATCTCGTGACTGATGGGAGTGATCCGAAGTGGTAAACTCTGAGTAACAATGTGGCCGGGAAGTTCATGCAAGAGGGATGAAAGTAACGGGCAGTTTAAGCATAGTACTGTGTTTTCCACCTCACACTTGTCAAGTGTGGCGTTGGACGAGCGAGCCTAGCTTCTGAGTTTCACTGTCTCGGTCTTAGTGATGTCAGTGGTTTTCAGGTTTTGTGGATTGTAAAACGATAGAAAAGCGCAAGAAGCGAGTGTCCAGCCTGTCGATGGTGAAAAGACCGTCGTCCGCAGGAAAAGAGAAATACACACATGACTAGTTGTTCTGGTATCATCGGGTCAGGTACACATCCAGCAAAAAGGACGTCTGGTTACAAGCGGAGTGACGCATGGATCATGGGGTATCGCGCAAAAGGTACTCCTTTGCGGCAGTTTTGTTTTATTTATCCGTATCACGAAGGCCAGATTCATGAAAGCAACTACTGAATTCCCGAAATCTACTGAGACTCTCAGCTCTGCTAGATGTTGACCACACAGACAACACCCTTTCAATATGCAGCACTTCACAGACCTGCAGCGAACCCAGACAGCGCGAGTCAGCGTTGACCAAGGTCAGACAACGCCCCCGCAATACGCAGCACGTCACAGATTCGTACCAGAGCCAGGCTGCGTGCGTCAGCATTGGACCAATTTGGACAGTGTCCCTCCAATAACTAGCTTGAGACCGTTGTACTTTCGCGCTAGCGCGTGCTCACGCTCCGCAATCGCTTGTTCGTAATGTAGCTGTTGTGTTATCTTCTGTCTTTTATCCGGCATTAGGCACTGGAGCGGGTCAGCAGTCAGATACAACAGATTTGCGAACCAGCAGATATAATAATCTGCAGCAAATTAACTGTACTTGAGGCTTGTACAATGGAGTTATCCACCCAAAGATGGAAACTTGTGGTGTTTTGCAAATCAATGTTACATTTTCCCCATTTTCTACTCTCTTCATATAAACTTGAATTGCAATTTGTAAACACTACACGCATCATGACATTTTGTTTTATTGTACCAATAATTACATTAAACTCGAAAATGGAGAAATACAGTTTCTTGGCGCGACTTCCCTGCTTTTTGCTGAGTCAGTGAAGCTGCATCCGACTGGACTGATTGCTGTTTGCTGAAGTCATGGGATTGGATTATTGTGTTTGTGTGTGAACTGTTGAACGTCACAATAACTCCTTGGGACAATTTTTAGCTGTGATAAATTCCTACCGTTGAATTTACTCCTAACACTCGAACTATCAGTGGAGAATATCCTTCTTACTCTGGATAAATTCTTCGCCGCCGAATACGATTACTGCACAACAGTTCGTGTAGTGGGATTATTGGACCCCCAGTTTTGTGCGTCTGCTCCATTCACTTGTCCATTTCTCATTGCCATTTGTTATTTCTAATCTGATATTTTGATTGTATACTTTATTGAACATGCATACTTAGGTCCTTGTCCGCTACAAACTTGTGTTCTTGTGTGACACAATGACCAATCAAAGGTCTCGACAGGTATGACACAATGCCGAAGGGATCGGGATGAGTGAGTGGATGAATGGTCTGTGTCAGCAGAAATGCATAAGGTGACATCGGATGTCTATTTGCATTCGTCGTTTTATCGACGTAAAAAGCAGGCCAACCGCGTGCGTCTGGAAGTGGAGTCAGGCGAAGCTTTTGCGACCTATGATGCGTACGGAAACAAAAATCCAAGTTAATTAATGTTGTTATGAACAGGATTCTATAGCGAAATCCCTGATATGGGGTTTGGTGGGTGCTGGTTAGGCACTTAAACGATCCAGTTGTTGCAGAGCCTGGGCTGATCCTTAGGGCGTTGTAATACCAGTGGTCTCAGTTCTCAGATACTTATCGGACCCAGAAACATCTGATGGGCCTTCGGCATGATGGGACTGTCCCGACCTAAAGCTGCCGCCTTGACGTGGTGGTCGGGCCTGAGTGCTGCAATGATCCCGCGGGCTACACTGGCTGGAACTTTGTTCCACAAGGTACAACCATGCCGGGAAGGCCAAAGGGGAGCAGCCAGACCAAGAGCAGCGAGACCCCGTACTACGAGTAATCGTGCTACGATGCGGTCTGGGGGTAAAGTCGTACTGTCCTCTGCAACAGGAGTGTGAAGGCAGTAAGGTGTTTCCCCCAGGCGACCGGCATGTCCATATTTATGGAAGCAGCGGTGCTGCCCTCCCCCGAGGAAGGACTGGATAGAAAAGGTCGGCCCCAAAAACCCCACACTCCGAACGCCCAGCGGTTGACCGTGACCGCCGGCGCATTATCCAATACGGTCGAAATACTTTTAAAGCCAAAGAGCCCGGTGCTGTCCAAAAGGCACCTGCTGTGCGCAGCCGCATCAGGAATTTGACAATAATGCTTTATTCCCTGGGCCATCGGGTTGGGGCAAACCCCCTACAACCAAGCAGGTCAGATTATTGAGTCATCGGCTCCGGGCAGGGTTCCCAAAGAAAACCCTACATTCTCCCACTGCCTCGTGGGTCAAACTTTTGAGCCGAAGGCTCAAGGTGGATTACCTAAACCAGACCCCTTTCCTCGGCCTGGGCAACCGGGAAGTATAATTCGCCCGCGCTGTTCAGCGTCCACCGATGTCCCTGCCAAACCCGTTCCCACTGCACAAGCAAACGTCGCTGGGCCATTTGACTGTCAGCCATCTGACCGAAGGGCCTTAGGCTCCACGCTGCCTACAAACATTAAACAAAATAACACCTTTCTAAATCCACGAGATCCTTTCCACATAAAACCTTTCAAAGTCCGTACTCCATGTCAAATTGGCAGACAGGCAATGCTTGCTGGAACCTTGTACTCCCTTAAAATTGGTGTATGCTGTGTCTCCGAAACACGCATACAAGACCCGAACGTGGTTCTGCATCTCAGAACACCAAGGATGAACTCAGCTCTTTCACACTACTCCCTCCGTGTGCCCGGTGACCCAGAAGCGACTACTCGTGGAATATATGGCGTGGGAGTTGCACTCAGCCCCAGAGCTGAACGCGCTTTACTGGATTGGATCCCATGAACAGTCGTCTCTGCGCCGTCCGGTTATTCAGTTCAATCAAGCTCAATGTTTCGCGGCATAAAAGCGGTGCCTGTTTGTCGTGTCGGCTTATGCCCCGACGGACTGAAGTTCTGATGCGGAGAAGGATACTTTCTATCTAGAGCTATCCAGGCTCATTCGTCAGGCAAAAAGCACTGATATTGTGATCCTTGCAGGCGATCTGAATGCTCAAGTAGGTCGTTCGAGCTCCTCGGAATCACAGCTGGGGGGTCGATTCGGAGTCGGTTCGCAGCACAGACAATGAAGATCTACTCCTCCAGTTGTGTGGTGATCACGAACTGTTTCTGGCAGGTACGAACTTTCAACACAAAAATTTCGCACGGCTAAATCCACAGTGGACCCATTTGGACCACGTGGTCATCAGCCACCGGTGGAGAGACACAATCCAAGACTGCCTTTCTTTCTGGGGCACACCACTTGACTCCAATCACGCCGTGGTGCGCCCATGCCTGCCAGTTCGTTTCCCTTCAGGCCCTCGCATTCGGCAACAGGCATACCATTCCACTGTCTTCGAAGAACTGCCATAGTTACCATTCCACTTCGAAGAACTGCCATAGTTCTTCAGTATCGATCTGAGCTAGCCCAACAACTTTCCACAGTGAAACAATACTGTGGTGGGTGGCAGCATGTGGATGAAGCGTGGCAAAATGTGAAAGGAGCTATGCTAGTAGCGTTTAGTACTGTCTGCTCGACTTCTCCAATTCGATCACAGGACCACTGGATGTCGTCGAGGTCGTTATCCATGATTGATGCCAGGACAGCCCAGCCATATCGCAGAGAGCATGAGGGCGCACGCAAATGCCCCAAACGCCAAATAGTGAAGAGTCTAAGGAAAGACCGAGAGCTCTGGTGGGGTGGA
>NW_008751673.1:1068544-1121342 GCF_000715545.1 Opisthorchis viverrini | reverse complement strand
TCTTACTCTCTAATGCTTGTAGGATCGAAATGCTTCCGGGTATTCGCTCAAAAATATTGAGTACACAAGCGACAAATCTCTATTTGGACCTAATGGTATTTTATTGCAGACAATATCAAGTAATCTAAATAATTCTGCCTCACGGTTTGGTATGTGCTTCTCACGTGCAAAATAAAGTGCTGCTGCAAGATTGGGTGGGCTCGAACCATAGCCTCGTGCTTGCGGATGAACCGATTGAGGTAGCAGATAATTTTGTTTACCTGGGCAGCTGTATCAGTCCCGGTGGTCTCACGAAAGGTGAAATTTCCATATGAATTTGGAAGGCCAAAGCAGCTTTTGTGAACCTACGTCACCTGTGGCGTAGGCGTGACATCAGCTTCTCTGTCAAGGGTCGAGTTTACAATGCTGCGGTGCGCTCCATATTACTATATGGATCAGAAAACTGCCCGCTGCGCGCCGAGGACGTCAAAAGACTTCCAGTGTTTGACCATCGATGTCTTCGGAACATTGCCCGAATCTGGTGGGAACACCGGATCAGCAATTCTGAAGTACGTCGAACGGTATTCGGGAGAAATAACTCACCCTCGATAGATGAACTGATCACACTGCACAGGTTGCGCTGGCTTGGCCACGTGTTTCGTATGCCAGTTGACCGACTTCCTCAAAGGGCTGTTTTCGCACAACCATGTGGAGGGTGGAAGAGAGCAAGAGGCAGTCAAACAATGACTTGTCAGCGAAGTATGAAAGACATTACCAGCGAACTCAGCTGCGCTGGTCACCGTCGTCTTCCTGGATGGGGACCCCGAGACGGGCCACATCAATGGCTAGAAACATTATCAGACATGGCCCGGTCGCGCCCTCAATGGCGCTCGTGCATCAAAGCTATTGCCTTCAATGCATAGCTCGTTTTCCAACCCTTCACTTGACAGCCCACTGACAGTGCTGGATTTATGCACCAATTTACCAGCTCGCGCGTTCAATGAGCAGCTACCTACCCCCCTCCCCAAATCATCGGTGAACAAAACTGCGGCAGCTACAACCACTGTACGACGAGTACGCGGTTATTACAGCTGACGATGATGATGATAATGATGGAACTGTGCTAGTTGCTGGTGATATTTCTGGTTATGATCACGAAACTTAAATACGGTTTAAGCTATTCCGTCTTTTTTGGAATGGCTTTTTCCTTATTCACACACGTTTGACTAGATGGCAGAGTAATGGTTGGATTATTGAAATAACTTGAGTGGGTTACTGATACAATATTCGGCACGGTTTGGTTAACAATCGGTTGTTTACCGAACCCCTCTGTAACGGTGAATATCCAATCGGTCCCAAGCATTTTCCAATTGATTGAAAACAATGCCGTTTATTTTAGGCTGGTGAGTGCCATACCGTCAGGCGTGAATATAATCGTAAAGTCATGATAGGGACTCGATTGAAGCAAGAAATAGTCCATCAATTCTAGGGGATTATCCGACACATAGGTTTACGCCTAAATGGCACTATCTGAATGTGGCGGACATCAAGGGAAGATGAATGCAATAATTAGGGTTTTCCTCTCTTATGGGACATATCGAAATGAAGCAGGATCAGACTGCTATAATTGTAACAGAGCAGGCAACGGCGCAACGGGGGGAGGCAAAGCAAAGGATTCTGCCTGGCATGAGACTAAATCTCCAAAAATAGGAAACCAGAGCGATGCATCTGGATAAGCAGAAGTACATCAATGACCCAGCCAGCCAATTTTAACTGCTACTGAAAAACATCGCTTGGGCTTTGCGGCCTTGAGAAAGTGGATTTATAGCCAGGGTCACAAAAATTGCAAGTAGAGATGACGAACTTGAAAAATTTGTCATACAGATGAATGATGGCTTGAATCATAGGACCGCAGAGGATCACTGGCGTCGCCATTGAAGTGCTGGATTCGAAAGATTTTTGGGCGAGTGGTTTGGTGATAACGCACAGGACGAAATTCAAACTGTAAAGAAAACTATTGACTTTGCAGGAATGACAAGCTTAATGTGTATTAAGATAGTCAAATTCCAGGAAAGGGTTAAGTTGATTGGGACGAACTCGTTCCAGGTGCGCTTCGGTCCAGGTTTGTTTGCATCTGCCGCCAGAGTTCGGGTAGGGCGACAGGGGCTAGTTGCACTTTCGGCAGGTGAATAAACAGGAAGTGGAACTTTCGTATAAGAGACAGGCAAGAAAGTGAGTGCTGATCAAGAAAACTCGGAAGCGAAGCTGTCTTATGTATGGGCCATCATTACAGGGCCCACACTGATAACTACACAGGATATAACCAAGCAGCAGGATGGTTAGGGTGAGAGCGCTACTCAGTGGGCTCAGTTACCCTTTCAAAAAATGCCTGGTGTAAACTTTGGTGCAAAAACACACTCGGTTATCTCAAAAGAAGGGTAAGAATGGGGGATGTTTTGAAAGCCTACATGAGAGGATAGGTTACATATATGGGGCTTGTTCCATCGTTTGGAATATAGGCACATGAAGAAGTTTTGTCAAAGGAAGCAAAAATTCAGAGTTGTGGATAGTAATGGGAGGACGAGAAGAAAACGCATGGCAAGGAGGCAGCTGTATAAGCCCGTCTGTAGTTTAGGCGGTGCAGAAAACCCCGGTGTGTTGAGCATTATAGCCATCGTATGTGGGGGATTTTTTACTTACGAATATACGTAGCGCATTTTGGTGTGACGACAATGAACAAAGCTTTTGGCAGGTATTGTTGGTGGTCAGAGATGGACAAGATTCTGCGCGACTAACTAGATCGAACGATGCTGTCACTACAAACGGAAGCAAAACGCTCCCGGTCCGAACGTTTGTTTGAAGTGGTTGGACAAACCGTGGCGGCACATATATTTAAACACACTTGTCTGAGTATGGAGTGATGCATCTACTGTCAACTGGAACACACACACACCGGATTTGAAGCATACATAATCACCTATGTTGATTTTTAGATGCAGACCAAACTATGGGATTTATGAAGTTGCAACATTCATGAGTAGCCCAGCCCGGTTTCTCATGGCAGTTTGTTTAGTTAGGCAGACTTTCAGAGTAACCAAAAGCCGCCGATTCGTATGTATTACCAATTGTGCCAGTAGGACGAAAAAACAAAGAATTGCAAAGTTAAGCAGTTCATGGTTGTAAGATCCGGGCAACCAAGGATCTCACAGGGTGAATGCAGCCATCAGATTATACGCAGTTCATATACAGCAGACAAAAGAACAAACGGATGGGAGCAGCTGATGATGTACTGAGAACTGACAGGGACTGGTACGGAAGACAAACTGGTTAGTAAGTATCGTGAGTAGAGCGAACGTACAAGCAATAATGGCGCAATCAGCAGGAGAAGAAAATAGTCATTGAAGCAGCAGGGATTTCTGGAAGCAACGGCAAGTAAGCACCTAACAATGTAGAAACGTGTAGGTACGGAGAGCTTGTCAGTGTGATTTGACCGTATAGAGAGATGACGGCGCAGAAAACACTCAATACGTTCGGGAGACAAAGGATTATTTTTGGTTGACGGCGCAACTTGGCAGCTCATGTCACGCGCCAAATTAAATTGCGCGGTTAGGCAAAAGCTACCTGGAAGATGTGGTATATAGGTAATACAAAAATAGGTCTCTTCGGTGCCCATTTGTTGGAGTGGGCAATACGTTTTCCCACCATCCAAGGAGCTCTGAGTTTGATCTCCGATCGGCCAGTTTTTCTGTCAAAGCGGACGCTTAAAAACAGGTAGGACTGGGACGAGGCTGCACGCAAAGCTGGACGGGCGACAAAATATTGACACCAGTTACTGAAGAATGAGCATATAATAAGAAGGAGCAAAACATGGGGAAACGAGCAGTAAGCAAACAACACGGCGCTTTAGCAAACGGGCGTAGGTCAGATTACTCACGAGTAGCCGGAACACAAGGAAAAAGACCGCTGTTTATCTTTGATTTACAGGGCAATCAACAATGGTGTCCTAAGAATCAGAGATGAATCTTGAAGGCTTAGCATAGTACATTTCACCCAGGTGGATACCTGAATGACGCTTGGATCTATTCAGCTCGTCCAACCTAACAAAGCAGATGAGCTGGTTCACAGAAGTCTGGTGCGACACTGCCATTTGCCAGGATTGCCTTGCATTGAGTATGATATTTGAAGACAACTTATTGAACTGTGCCATATTCACGAAACAACTGCTCTTGAGAACTCAAGACAGATTTATACCTCACTTCGAGAGGTTTTATTCGATCATTCAATTCTGGCAAGTGGAAAGTCTATCTGAGAAACGCGTATTTAAAGATGTTATCTTCTTCAGGGGAACATGTGGCTTTTGAATGCCGAAAAAACTGTAGGAAAGCAACTACATGGGTTGGTAGAGAATGCACTCGCGCACGCGGGTTACGGCGCCAACTGTTTGGGTACATTTTGGGGCTTCAAGCAAAAATTACTTGGTGAAGACGTGTTTCTCACCTTTCACCTGTCAAGCCGATGGTATTTAGTTCTGGTGTTTTGATTGTGCGCCGGTGTGCCTGAGAACCCGTTATTCGGGATATATCATCGTGTGGCGAATCATCTTAAAGACATGACTGTCTCCCTTCCACTGCCTTCGTTGCAGGCATTTCATGCTCGCACACGAACCAAGCGCTAAGTCAGAGGACCTTCTGGATCGAACGATTCAGGCCATCGGATCAATGTGCATGCCTCTTCAAACACCGGTTGGGATTTTTAATGCTGATATTGGTCACGTTTTTTATGTGAGCAAGTCATGAATGACACATCTATGAATGGTGTACATACAGTGGGCACTTAAGCGGGACATCGCCAGGGATGGTTCTCCGCAAACTTTTTAAACCAAAGCGAAGTCTGCGTGGGCACTGTTCAATTAATCGTTACTCATCCAGCCGAGTTATCTGGGTGGGCCAGTTGGTATATAATATATCAAATGCGATAGTGTGCGAAAATGGCATCCCATGTACTTACCTCCCGGTGGCGTAGCGTGCGAAAGCAGCATTGGCATCTTATATTCGTAATGTCATTTTATCTATCATGAACAACTCCCCAGTTAGTACGCGTCCGCGCCTGGGTGCAGACCCTTTGCGGAATCCGTGCAAAACTTCTCTACTAATGTTTGGCTTTCAAGCCGCGGGAGATCCAGAAGTTTAAGATTCATCAAAGCTTCTTTATTTGTCTCTCTCGATTACCTGCATTTCAATGTCCCCACGGAATGTAAACCGTCGACCGATTTAAGTGGCTTTGTTTAAGTGTGCAGAGCCATTATTCACGGAAAGCTCTGAGCTCTGTTTGCCCTCAAGTGCGGCGCAGAGGATGAGTTTTGTTTTGCCCTGATATGCTTCATTCCTGGTGTGTTTACGTATACAAAAATTGTAAACGGTATTCTTATTTCAAATAATCGTCAGCGGGACAGAAATTCGTCCGCGTTGTGCGTAGAGGCCATAGCCAGCGGCTGTTTTCGTTGCCCGACAGATGAATGCGTCCATAATGCCTTTGGTCGAACCCCCACGGGTTATATTCACAATTAATCAGGTGACGAGTCCTAGATATACCGCAGTTTACCGTCCCAGGTGATAAATTGGCTGTTCGTTACCACACTGTTCGTCGTTTTGCTTTTAGGCAGAATCCTTCTTAAACCATTCACAACCGCGTAGGAATATTTTGACGGCTTTCCGTCGAATAGCGCGAAGGCCCAGCCTTCTTTTATCCTCTTAGCTTTTATTTTTGAGAAGCCATATTGGACGAATTCGGGCACATTTTCCCGTCTCTTCTGAAAGCTCCACGGACCGTAATGAAAACTCCCCGTCGATGTTGTGTGCGTCAGAAGGCCGGTGGGATATACATCCCACCGCGTATAGAACGTTTGCTCAGTATGATTTGTACTAGGTTGACATATTTTGATGTTCAAATGAACGTTGATAGTTTTCGGGCCCACAATAAATCGAATACACAAGTGTGACCTATACTCTCCCGCATAATCTCCCCTTTTCTCGGTTAGCCTTTCGTCATTGGAATATACTGTGTTAAGAACAAGCAGAATGATGCTCAACGGTTGACGTCTGACACAGTCACTGAGTTGCCGGGCGTTTTAGTGAACGGTGTCTCCGAGGTTTACCACATTCACATCGTCCGTCTTGTATGTATTATTTGTTTCAGTCCTCTTAGGGCATTTCTGAGGAAAGTGAAGGGACGTACAGGGTGTTAAGACTGGTGTTTTTGCACACAGAAGGGTGTGCACATCAACAAACGAATGGCTTTTCCCTCATAAACTGCACCCTTATATCGCGACACTGATTTCAGGACCCGAAAGCAAGAGAAACACCATACAGGTCGCAGTCCGATGGAGGAGTTAAATTTTACCATGACTGACGGTTTTCCACCAGATAACATGTACAGTGTGTACCTTGATTTGACGCGAAAATTCCTCACCTTACTCCGAGCAATGCCAGTTGCACACAAGGCTAGACTTTCTCTGGAGTCCTGGAACATTCTGAATGATACCATTGGGCAACAGTGTGTAAACTTAATGCAGAATACCCCAAAAAACGTCAAAGCGTGGTGGTCTGGGACTCTTGGAGAGCTTCTGAGCTACAACAGTTTCTTCTATACATAGGACCCATCGTCTTACGAGGTATTTCATATGCTGACGTTTGAGAATGCTTCATGTATTTTTCTGCGAACACTTTTATAGACTGTTCACCTTTTCCACAAAACTACGCTGATTTTCAGTCGACGTTTCAAAGTTTGCTGTTTCAAAATTTAGTGCTATTTTCTGACCGAGCCATTTAGTCTACAACATACACTTTTTCCTCCATCTGTTTAATTTCATCGAGCTCTACGGTTGCTTAGATCGTTTTTCTTGTTTTCCCTATGAATCGCAGCTGGAGCATTTAAAGCATTGCACACATGGGCCAAAACCACCTGCTGTTGGGCTGTACCGCTGACTGGTGGGGCGCGTGGAATTGTATGCAAACGAAGGTGGAATACTTTTGGATTATGTGGGCTTACCACTGAGGCCATTAGCTACGAGTGGATTCCACAGGGTTATGCATAGTGGTGTCATTTTTTCGAAAAAAATTTTCCAACTGCATTTTGCTTAACGATCAAGCCGCTGTCATTATATGCATTTCTACGGATACCATTGAGTATCAGACATTCTAACCACTCCTGCAATTCTACACCCACCTAGCGAAAGTGACGAAAGTTTTGATTTTTCGGTGCTGTGACTTGCAAGACAATTGGTTGTTTGCATCAGTCAATGTAATATCTTGTATTTTTTAAAGTTTTTCCAACAGAGACTGCCGAATATACTTCCCTGTTTCGCATACCCTTATTGAGAAGTCATTATTTTCGTCGCCTGTATTTCATAAAATAAATACATATACTTGTGTTGGTGTTGTGTTATTCATTCAAGGCTTTCATGTGCATGTGGACATTTTCCTCTGGGGTTTTGTATTCGGAACATGTTTTTTCAGCCATGTGCGCTGTTCTGATTCTCGAGGTTAACTCTTTTGGCATGGCACATGGGTCATGGTTCGTACCATCTGATTGAGTCCAATGGCCCTTGTGCTTACTTGCCAAGGGGAACCCTACCCAAGTTTTCACTGAAGTCGTGCACTTACGAAGTGTCCTGGCGTTCCAGTAAGTTTGTGTTCATTTTTAATATTGTTTAGACACTTTTGCGAATGCAGTGATTACCCAGCAAAAAGCATTTGACCCAGGGCATGCTTCCTCCGCAGAGCAGCACATTGAGGGGCTCGTATGGGAATCTTAGCACTAAAAGTATGTTTATCAATCGTATTACGATGGTTGCAGTGAAAAGAAACATCTTCCGTCTGACTTCGGAGACAAATCGGATCATAGTTCCAGTGGTAATACCACTTTGTTTGAAAACGTAGTCATAAGCCCATCAGCTCCAAAAAGACTGCACGCTCCTCGCGCACCTAAGTATGTTAATTCCTTATCTTTGAATGTACCAGTACCACGGCCTCAAAAATTGTTACTTTTCTGTTTCTGATGCGCCACCCGTCCCGGGATATGTCTCGATGATAGGTGGAACGTACGCTTTATTTTGTTATCACCATCTGAATTCTCTCAGCAGTTCCACATATACAACATTTCTTGCCGCGGCGATCCAGAACCACGTGGTTTGACGCCGCTTCTCAGGTTTGTTCTACGTACTGTGTACTTTGCTTTTGAAAATGAACTCTCCAATTTCAAAGACCAATGATATTAATTAAGAACTGGCAAACCTCATTCTCAGTGGATAAGTTGCGATGTTTTAACTTGATTATGTTATAAGGAATTTGGAGTGGATTTACTCGTTGCTTCAGAGAATTCATATGAAACCGAACGCTTAAGCAGCCACAAGCGGCTCTCCGTTGCTAAATGAAGCCCTTTTCCCCTCTTATCTACGGAAGAGCTCCGGAATTAGGATGAACACTCCCGAGATGATCTGCGCTATGTGCAGATGGTACGTAGTTGTCGTAGCCACGATTATTGATGTCTTAAAGGTCAAAAGGTGTCTCCTACAGGAGACTGGCGATGTGCAGCTGTACTTTACCAACCTGCTTACACGTACATTGGCACGAAGACCCGCCGTACTACTCAACCAGCGCGGGGTAGATGAGAAAGCAGCCTTCGAGTCAACAAGGCTGGCCCAAGGATTTAGGTTTAAGTCTTTAATGGCTATTTTATGCTTGGTTAGATGGACAAGTGGCTGGATGAAGTTCAACCACTATCTTATCTCATTGTAGATATGACAGCTGAGAAGTTTACAAACCCCGGTCTATGACATACCAAAAGAATCGTTCATCATTTACTGGAAAACGAACAGCAAAATGTTCGAAAACGCATTCAAAGAGCCATCAAGAATGGCAAATGATTCCCTCGTAATTTTTTTTACTTCATTACTATAAAAAGTTTTACTTGAAAACACATATATATCCAAGAAGGTAATGTTCTGAGGAAAGGTGTGTGGGTAGACGGGTATCACGGCAGGGGCGCATAGTATTTAGATTGTTGGCAAATTGCGCTAGGTGAAGAAATGGATGCCCATAATGAGATAAATTTGCGCACCGGCCGACTTAGGCCAAGGGCGGACTGGGTGCAGAAACCTGCCGACACTGTGAGGAAGTTTCCGCACATGAGTGGAGACATGCTGCATAAATTTCTGCACCGGTGCTAACTGGGTTAATGAAGCGCCATCCACCAATGATATTTGTGAACAAGCCGAACAGCTCACGTAAAGGCGCAAGATCCTCGCTTTCGGCGATGGTGTGCACGATCGGCCGCACAAATCCCGTGTCATGCGTCACAGTAAGCAGCTTCTACGTGTGTGGCAAAGGCCGTATCCGGCAAAAGATGTTATCTAATACGTTTCGTGCTGTACGTAACATCGATGCTCATGGCTTTTACAAAACGTCGGAACAAGTTGTGCGGACAAAAAATATGTTGCTACAAAAATACCGTCTGGCGCCACAATATTTACGGAGTTTTGCAAGAACCGACGCCACGTCACCCGCCTGAGTAGGCAGGACGAAAACACTGACCCACCTAAAAATGGAGGTCGAAACTTGATGCGGTGGATGTAGAAATCTTAGACAGCCAACACCTTCCTAGATTTTCCCAAACATCTTGTCCCATCTCCGATGACGGGGCATGCAGTCATCCCTTCACCCACGAACATGACTGTACAGCTCACCGCCGCTCATGAGATCACGATGTCTGTCTTTTTTCTTAAACTCGCAAATCCCGACACACAAGGGTGACCCACCCGACACTGACTGTCTGCCGTAGCAAGTCGTGTGCTGATACCTACGTACACGCAGACGTAGCTACATTTAAGACCGAACCAAGCAACACCAGACTCGCGCGCAGGTAGCAGGAAGCCAAACCACTGCACAAGTTCACGGACAATTGTGAAACACGTGCAGCATCTATCCTGCGCAGAAAACGCGTTCCCGCTGCCCGAGCGTTCATCAAAGAAATCCCACAAACGAGAAGTTCCTCTTTTGACTTGTTCCACATTTCGCACTGCATTTATTTTTATGTGTTGCAACTCACCACTGTCAACCATAGTGCGTATAACCTCTGAATTATAATAATAACAGTAATGTTTATTCCCAACTTGTGTGTGGCATACCGTCTGACATGATCATAGCTTTGCAGTAAGAATGAAGCATGACTGGGGGATCTGTGGGGCGCGGATTGCACAAAAAGGTGACAGGGTCAAAAACAAGGGGAATACCCGATAAAATTGTAATAATAGATTTCTCTTTCAACTTGTTGGGAACGATGTTCATGAGGTTGGGCTAGTTCAAAGACAACCAGCTGGCATGAACTAAAGCTGGAAGCCATTGATGGCCATGAGCGACCTTAGGCGGTTAGGTAAATGCCCGGAGTCACAACGAGCAAAAGTAGAGATGGAGATGGGATAAATCAAATTGGGAGCACATGACGAGTTTTGTCCCACAAATTTCGTTCAATCTGAAAGAAAGCTGACTCACCTGTTGCACTGTTGTGAGGAAGTCAGGCGCAGGGGATAGGTTGGATGGGGGCAAGTTGCCAATACATACAGTGACCCGAGCACCGTATACGGATTTGAGCTTGTGAAGAAGGCAAGCCGAAATTACAGCGGAAAAACTAGGCTAGCCATATTTGAGCAAAAATTCTTCGGGTACGGAAGAACTCATCCCAGAGAGGGGGCCGGATGAAAAAATTTGGTCGTAGTTGTGACTACATGCTTGAGTGGGCGGGGGGTTGCGGTGGAGATTCTGGAGAAAATAGTGGAGGGAGTGCCATCTCACTGGGTATGACAGTGCCATGCCATCATTGCACTCACACACTTCGGTTTGTGGACAGCCCCGTAACAGTCGTCAAGCTTCGGAGAAGGGACACGCAGTTCCGTGGCAGCTGGTTCTGGGTGAGACGGAGATTGACACAGAGAGTCATGCGACTCACGTATAATTTCCCTTTCGTTGGAGGTGTGTGTGAGTGTAGACCGGACACCAGCAACTGTGCACTAATGAGTCCTGTACTTCAGCAGAGCACTGCACCCATTTGATTCGTCATGTGTGAAGTGTTGGTTGATGGGGAGCATGTCGGACCGGTTGGTTTTGCCCCATGTGGTAGGGCGAATTCACCACGAAGTCATTATACAGGCGAAGATAAAATATCACCGTGTACCCCTTATATGGTGTGCTCTCTGCAAGCGAAATTCGCGAAAATTACTAGCTGCGACGAATTCTTCGGCCTTAATCCTGTCTGCCTCGGGGGTTTACGACCGCGAAACCAAAACCTCAAGGTCAGGTGTTGTAGATTTTTTTCATTATTCTAGCCCATCCATAGGTCTTTTACCAGTTTTTTTATACTAGATAGCTAGTTTTCACGGTGCCAAACAGGCTTTCATTTCTCCAGTCGGCCTAATTAGTGCTAGCCCCAGTTTGTAGAGCATGCTTAGCCCTCATCTACATAGTGGTTCCGTCCAACGTTCAGCCACTGTTCCACGCTTCCACCGTCCCATCTGAACTACCAGCCCACATAGGTATCTGAGGCTGACTGTGACTGTGACTATCTTAATACAATCCATAGTTCCCCTACTACCCTAGAACTCTCAACTGTATTCCACCAAATAAATCATTCCTCAACCTGCTCCGAAGTTTCTCATTATGTCACCGGTCCCGTCTTCCTCAAAGCGGTCGCTAGACCTCGAATCCCCATCAGCTATCCTCCCGGCATCTTCAAAGAAGCGGTTTAGATCCAGAAGATCCAGCTCCCAACCCCCTCACCTCCCGAAGCCGGCAAAGACAGCATCCCAGGCAAACTTAGATTGTTCAGTTGTTCTAACTGACATATCCTTGCCTCCTCAACCCGGCAACACTCCCTCACCATTGCCAGTAGGTTCTGAAGTCCTAAATGACCTAGAAAATCTCAAAACACGTGTGCGCCAAATGGAGAACGAAATGTCCTCCCTCCGGACAATACAATCGATTGCATGCCTTCTGAATCCTGACGCAACATGCAATCAAACAAACTTAGAAAAAGCGTCACTTCTTATTGACACCATAGCTACTGAGATTAGTCAACGCATCGAATGCCGGCATCAAGTATTAATATTCAATGCATCCGATCGAATCCCACTTGAACATGCCAAAACTGCCATCCTGAATGCATGTGGCATGCGGGACACCATATGCAAAGCTCGGCGACTCCGGAAGTCGAATCCATCCATGTGCTGCCCGATAGTAATGCAATTCCGGGATGAAAAAGATGCCGCGCGTCTGATAGCAGCCCGGACTCTTCTCTCATCTACCAAAAAATTCCATACCTTAAAACTTAAAGCTGCTCGTACAAGAATGCAAAGACAGCTTACCAAAAAGTCACCGGAACCTGTTGCATCGTCACCCACCAGTACTTGCGCTGACGAGTGCCACAATGCCACACAAAGCTGTCTGTTGGACCCAGGTCCTGTACCCCACGCTCATGACCATGAGCCCTCCACTCCTATCTCTGAGCATCCACAAATGTTACCTCTGACCTCCACCACGCCAACGAGATCGACTGCTGATTTAGGAGATATGGCAACTAATCAGCCCACACATGAGGCTGTGGTGGAGAATGATAGCACAGGTTCTCACTCTAGACCTCCTGACCTAATGACACTTCGTGTCTCCCCACCAAAGCGCTTCCTTGGACTCAAGCACCTGCTATCCAAGCCTTGCACTGTAACCCATTCTCCTGTACCAACTCCCCGAGCTTCTGCTCTTCGCCCTTCTACAAACCTGACTAAACCCGTGATTCCTCATAATCACATCTGTAGCCCCTCTAGCCGTGCTATCCAGTTCCCTGGCAGGGTCTCTAAACCACAACCACCGTTACATAATCCTAGACCCTATCAAGTTCCGCCCCTCTGGAAACCTGCGTACTATATGCCTGGGATCCCTTTTCAGCAACCACCTACTCCACCACAGCCTCCACCCCATCCGAAGCCACGTGCACCCCCACCTCTACGACCTTTAGCTGTACCTCGACTTCCTACTCCAAACCCCCTTCAACTACAGCCAACGCAGAGGATTCCTGCTCACTCCCAACGGAGCTCACCCCTCCCAGAGAGTTTGATTATACCACTAACTTCCTCACTGCACCATGTCCCCTCTCCTCACCTTGCATCTCTTACCATAAATCTCTTATTCCATCTCCTGCAATCTGCCCAGTTCGGTTACCCGTTCCCTCCGCCCCCTACGATTCGGTGCTGAAGGCTCTACAGAACAGATCCACCCGACCTCTTGGTGCCCCTGTTTTACCCTCTCATTCCCTGTCTCTTGAACACTTCTCCTGCCCTTCCACCCCGCGTGACCTAAATCCCGCGGTTTCTGTTGAGCTACCACACACGGTACCACCTCCTGACTATATCGATTACATTATTACAAACGATTGTCCGACCCAGCCTGTTACTCTTTGTCCATGGAGCTCCGCTACCTCCCCTGCCATCCAAACGCTGCCTCGGTACCCATCGCGGTACGCCCCATCATCTTGTTCTCACGTATCTTTACCTGGTCCTACTTCACCTACTAACTCGAGAACCCCTGATTCCCCTGTCTCTACTCCATTCCATACTGATCTCCTTGGGCTTGTCAACTTCTTGCTAGCCACATTACCCACCTCCCCCGATCCCGCTAGCAATCTTTCTGTCGTTCTAATCAACACCCGCTCTCTCTTACCTAAATTGCACTACATCCAAGCTATCTCCACTATAGCTTGTCCAACCTTCATTTGCATCACAGAAACGTGGCTCTCTCCTAGCACACCTGATGCTCTTATCTCCCTACCGGGATACACTATCTTCCGTTCTGATCGTTCCCACCGCCGTGGAGGTGGCTGCCTCATATACGCCAGAACTGATATGGAAGTCTCCACCATTGACGATCCACTACTGGCGGACACTCCAGACTCTGTTTGGCTTTCTGCCTGTCGGGCTAATCCACCGTTCATCCTCGGGTGTTTGTACATGCCCCCTCCACACTCCATTAGCTCGATTAATCGTCTCTCTACGCTTCTTTCTCACACTCAAGCTCTACCTCATCCGAACAAACTAATTGTTGGGGATCTCAACCTTCCTGAGATTGCCTGGTCTCGACAAAACTCCCCTTTGCGCCTTTCGCCCCTGCTTACCCAACTTAATGTCGAAGGCTGGTCCCAGCTTGTAAGGCAACCAACACGCGGTACCCACACCCTGGACATTGCCCTCGTCAACGGCTATCTGTGTCCCACCGCTGCAGTTGGTCCGAAGTTTCCTGACAGCGACCATTGTATTGTAACTTGCAGCTGGACAAGTACTCTACCTTCAGCTACTCTTCCTCCCTTAACCTCTTTCATCCTTTCCCCGGACATTCTTGAAGCCTTTGCAATCTCATTGCGCCATAGGACCTGGGACGAGTTCTTTCTCTCTGATGACACGCAAAGCGTGGCTAACATCTTTTACGGCAACTTACTATCGTCATTATACCTAGTTGCTCCCACACGAGCTTCCCGTGCTTCTGGTCGTCATCCAGCCACACGGCTACCCGCTACACGCCATAAACTCAGGAAGTATCGTAGGCTATTCCTTGAATCCCATGATCTCTCCCTCCTTATTGTAATCAACAAACTTATGACTGATATTACCACGGCCAAACTCGCCCTTGAAAAGCATGAGGAGTCGACCGCCGTAGCCCATTTCCTACAGCCTAAGATGCTGGGGCGCCTCTTCCGCCGGCGTTGCTTCTCAAATTCATCTGCAGTTTCAAATATTGTGGCAGCTGACGGGAAACCTCTCTCAGACCCTGCTGACATTGTGGAATCCCTAAACTCCTACTTCGCTAGCTGCTATGTTCCCTCCCCATTGACTCTATCTACATATTGCTCCCCACCTGGCTATGAAGTGGCCACATCTGCTAACGAGACAAGCCCCAACCTCTGCACACTCTCCGTTACTTTGTCTGATGTAACTTCGTCTCTCGCCCGCCTTAGAGACTCCAGTTTCCCAGGCACTGACGGCATCCCTTCACTTATCTTAAAAGCTGGTGGCCCGGACGTCCCCACCCTCATCCTTAATCTCTTCAATATCTCCCTTATCACTGGCACAGTCCCTAGTCAGTGGAAGCACTCTACGGTTGTCCCACACTATAAGTCAGGTCCACGAACTGCTCTAGCCAGCTATCGTGGTATCCACCATACCTGCTTACTACTTCGTACCCTAGAGCGCCTCATCAAAGTTCCTGTCATGGAATACCTGCTCGCCACCAAAACCCTTAGCAATCGGCAGTATGGGTTTATGGCACGGCGGTCAGCTAACACATGCCAGGTTGACTTCTTCAATCATATTTCGTCCGCCTACGATACCGGACTGTGTATTATCCTTATCTATCTTGATATTCGCAAGGCCTTCGACCAAGTTCCCCACGGTGCACTCCTCAATAAACTACAAACTGCGGGGATTGGTGGCCCACTACTGCGATGGTTCGCTTCTTACCTCACCGGTAGAACCCAGGCCACCAAAATCGGGGATCTCTGCTCCTCAGCCCTCCCCATTACCAGTGGAGTTATTCAGGGTAGTGTGCTTGGCCCTCTACTGTTCTTACTGTACGTTAATAACGTCACCGACTCGATCACCCATGGATCCCCCTTTCTGTTTGCTGATGACATTAAGATAGCTTACACGTTTAAGGCCAGTGATTCTGCTTCTACCCTTCCTAACATTCAGTCTGACTTAAACTCTTTATCACTCTGGTCTTCCAACTCCTGTCTTTCTTTCGCTGTTCCAAAATGCCAAGCCCTGTCATATCGATTCCAAATTCCTCCTGGGACGCTTACCCTTAACGGTCTCTCCATTCCTACTCTTCCTGAAGTGAGAGACCTAGGCCTTAGGTATTCCTGTACATTTAGCTTCAACCAACATGTAAGGTACAGAGTGGCTAAAGCTCGCAAGCTCTGCGCTTACATTCGCCGATCCTTCCATAACAAATCCTGTTTAATTGCCATTTTTAAACAATTTGTAAGACCAATTCTTGAATCCAGCCCTGAATTCGCCTCACAGTATTCACAAACATGCCGGACTGCTGTGGAGAATGTGCAGCGCTCGTTTACTAAGTCCCTGTTTCCGGTGTCATCTACACTACCGTATCGTCTTCGCTGCTCATCACTTGGGCTGGATCCATTATGGCTAAGGCGCATCAGGTTGAATCTAGGCCTCCTGCATCGCTTAATCTACCGGCGGGCTTACATAGCTGACTGCGGCCCTGAATTTTCTTCCCGTACTCCCTATAATATCCGTAATTCAGGATGTTTACTCTCACTGTCGACGTGCCGAACTGTCTTCAGACAAAACTTTTTCCTTTGCCTTTATTCTAAACTGTGGAACAAGCTCCCCTCCCATATCCGTACTATTTCATCTCACGTTGGCTTTCGAAAGGCCATCGATTCTTACTTTTCTATCGAGGGAGCTGAGCGCCTTTTTGCGCCTCAGCTTACACTAGATACTTTTTTTGAAATAGGCCCTAAGCCTTTCTAATCAGCGCACTCACCTTGACTGTCCTGTTATTAGGTCCTAGAACTTACACTTACCAACCTGGAACCCTTAGCATTAGTCCGCAATTGCGACAACTACCCTCCCAAGTGTTCTTATCTATAACCCGCCACTCTATCTCTCTCATGCCTGTCTCCACTGACCCGGTTGCATATCCCTCCTCCGACCTTCAGCTTTTGTACCCAGCCCAATTATTCCTAGTTCTTCAAGCCTGGTCCCATCCCTGAGTAACTCTGTCAGCTCTATTTAATGTCTGGTGCTTTGCTTTGGCTGGATTTAAATAACCTCAGCCAAACTAAAGCCTCAGTTCCACACTGTTCCGAACCATTCTGCATCCCCTGAATACGTGCGCCGTACACATATCAAATGGTGGGTCTGGAGATGCGCTATGAACGAAATACTTGTTTGGCCCCACAGCCCAATCATTCACACATACACATAGCACCGGTGCACCTCTACTTGACGAAGTGGTTCACACCAATGCTTCGTGTTCGTTTAGCCCTAGTACACAGACTCTGAACATCTCCATTCCACTCCCATTGCCCAAAAGGTAGTTGATGATTCATTTGCTCCCGCGACTTGCCTCTTCCAGTGGCTGTTTGCTGTTCGCTTGTTCGAAATGACTGAGCTGTTTTACTGGCCTGACTTTCCCCCGACCGGATAAAATATCTGGTAGCTGGAGTTATTTACGAATGCACAAGCCGCACTTATGACTGCTTGGATGGTTTTCCACCTTGCAGATCTGGCAGCATGCACGAGGGATGAAAACCTCGTGTGGTGGACGGGTACGCCCTGCAGGGAGGGTCGCCCTGTTACGTTGCACCATGGTGCGTTCGTATACTCGCCACCCCTCCAGTAGCACGGGTGTATCGCCCATCGCCGGTGGTTCTGAGTCTGGCCTTTAATTCAGAAAAAAAAAAAAAGAGCAACGTTGCTGTTTGTCTGTAGCTGGATTGGCCTTGTTCCGGTTGTCACTTGTCCCACAACACCAAGAAATACAAGCGGACGACAGCTGTCCTCCCGTTTGTTTTAAAAAAAAAGAATACATAAAAAAAAAACATTCATGCATGGGGTGGCCTGAGAGTGCCTGTGAGGCTTACGGCTAACGTCAACGTGCAAGGTGTTGCCACTCTCGTCTTAGTGGGGTCACACCAACCCTAGCCCACTTCATCACTCAAACATAGCACACATGTTCTTCCCTCTTGTCATCTAGAGCTATCATATGCGCAAAGTGCTAATAACTTATGATTTCTTGATTACAAGCAGTCACAGCTAGCACTTAATGGCTTTTTTGCCATGCACCATTCGTTTTCTGGAGATGACAGCATTGACTCGGTGACTGATGATCCTTAATCTTACTTTCCTGTTAGATTGATTTAGTAGACCTCAGTTAAGCTACGATTCTTACCACTTATCTCGGAAACTGTTGCCCGTCCGCTTTTCACTTGTCCACTGTCACTGCTGACAGTCATTCTGTTTCTTTCTCTTCGCCCCTCTTCCCAAGCTTCAGTCCTCGACCGCAGTTGCCCAAACGCCTCTCAGAACTGTTATTCATTCAAACTGGCTGGTGCTCGGTCTACACTCACACGGTCCTCTAACAAAAGGAAAATTGTCCGTGAGCCTACATCTGTATGACTCCCTGTGTCAATCTCCGCCTCACCACGGAACTGCGTATCCCTTCTCCGACCCTTGACGACCGTTACGGGGTTGTCCATAAACCGAAGCATGTCAGTGCGATGATGGCATGGCACTGTCATACCCAGTGAGATGGCACTCCCGCAACTATTCTCTCCAGAATCTCGACCGCAACCCCTCGCCCGCTCATGCCTGTAGCCACAACTTCGAGCAGTTCCCATCCGGCCACGTCTCTGGGATGAACTCTTCCGTACCCAATAAATTTTCGCTCAGATTTGGCTAGCCTGGCTTTCCTACTGCAATTTCGACTTGCCCGTTGCACAAGTTCAAATCCGTATACGAAGTTCAGGTCGCCCTATGTATTAGCAACTTGCCCCCATCCAACCTACTCCCCTGCACCTGACATCCCTACAACACTGCAACCAGTGAGTCTGCTTGCTTTCAGATTAAACCACATTTTTGAGACAAAACTTGACATGTGCTCCCAATTTTAATCAACCCATCTCCATTTCCACTGTTGCTCGTTGTGACTCCGGCCATTAACCTAACCGCCCAAGGTCACCCATGGCCAGCAATGGTTTTCAGTTTTAGTTCATGCCACCTGACTGTCTTTGATCTAGTCGAACCTCATGCCCATTTTTCCCAAAAAGTTGGGAGATAAACTATTATTGCTATATCTTTAGGAGTTCCCCACTGTTTGTGACATTGTCCTCTTTTTGTGCAATCCGTACCCCCACAAATCCCTCAGTCATGCTCCATTCTGACTGTAAAACTATGATCATGCCAGACGGCATGCCACCCACAAGTTGGGAATAAACATTATTATTATTATTATTATTATTATGGTTGATAACTTTTCTCACACAAGTCACAAGTGTTTCCTCCTTTTTGGGTTTACGCAGACATAAACAACGTAAAAATTGTCTACATACTCCCTCAAGAACCATCAAAAAAATCAAGTAGTATAAAACTAGACGCCACGAAAACTCCCGCCAACCTTACTGACGGACAACACCAAGCCATGGTGTCCATCAAAAAAGAACCTCCTCGCCAACATAAATCATAACGAAACCTTGAAAAACTGAGGAGATCTTGAAGTTTGGAATGAATGCCGTAAGAGGCAACGAGTTTATGCAAACTTTTCTTTTTCAAATTTTGTTTCCGCTGAATTTTTGGTGGACATATAACCGTCATCGTCGCTCATACCGGCAGAAACACGACAGTCTGCGAGCGTGCACGCTGTTTTGCCGAATACTTAGAGCAACATGAAATTAAGTGCGAAGCCGGTCGTGGGCTGTCGATGGATTTTCAGTAACCTAATGAGTAATACATTACAAAGATAAACATAAAATTAACTTCGCCAAAATTTTGGGGTTACCAAAGATGAGGACTGTACGGGGATTTAGTCTATTCCAACCACCTGTTTCAGTGTTGTTCTGCTTTTTGTTTAAGTGAGCAGTACTTCGGATCACCCACCTACGCGGATAAGCGTGAGATTATCAGTTTACGAGATAAATCAGCGCATCGATTTGTAGCATATTTAATTGTCTAACGTTTACCGAATTTTCAACGTGAATTCCACACGGGCGATGAGTATGGCAACGGTTAGATCCGTTATACTCATCTGCTGCAATAAAGTAGTGAATTTGTTTATCAAATTTCGTCACAACACTTCCTTGAAAGCCCGCCCTGAAGCAGTATAATGACCAGGGATAAATTAGTGCATCGTGCTGTAGGGGTGCAAATACGCATCTTTGTGAATAACATCCATTTTTGGTTACGAGCATCTGGTCAGGAGATGATGCAGCGCCTTCAGATATCTGCACTTGAATTACGACCATCCCTGCGAGCGATTTTTCTCACTGAAAGATATAACATCATTGACCTCGATTACTTCATAAAACGCATCAAGATCGCCGGAAAATACGGCCGAATGTTGTCGTTTATCGTGATAACTGCAGCTATTGTCGCTTACCGTGGATGCTTGTACTAACTATGGGCCTCTACCTGTGCACCTCGACTAAGCACAATAGCCTAGTCCAACGGCCAAAGGCGTCCCTTCATAATCACAACGGAATCAATTTTTGCTTCACCATCCGTGCCCAAAAATTATGAAATACCACCGGCGAAGTACGCTTCCGTTCTTTTAAGTCGGTGCCGAAACTGTGATGGGTAGTCGCTTCGTTTCGCTTTCGGTAAATAACGTTTATTGTACGGCAAATCTGAAATGAAATGCGTAAGTCGTTCGATCTGGTTTATGCCTTCAATAAACATGTCCTGACGTAATATCTTTGTGAAGACAAGCCAGCGGGTCCCTCGTGATAATGAAGTGGCCAGGTCAAGATTCAGTCATCATACGCCTTATTGGACACAGCGGGTTAAGGTTGATGACGGGTGTATACAAGATAATTGTAAGATTAAGCGGTATAGACTTGAGCCCTATGGTTCGAGAACCTCAGGCTTCTTCGAACAAGCACACATGGATGCCGCCATCGTGGAGATCTTGTGAGCGAGTGGCACTTGGTTTCAGTTCTGTTCCTCTAGAGTACTAAATCTCAACTTCGCTTCACTTCTGCTTCCTGATACTGATACTCTGTAGCTTTAGAGAAGAGCAGCTTCGTCATTCTCATCACAACTTGGGACCGTAACATGTTAAACTGTACTGGCATCCTTACAAACCGGGAGCTCTTAATAGGACACCAATCATCAGCCAACTTGCTGCCGTCTGTAAACATACTCCTTTGTCATCTTCAGCACCCGTCCATAGCTGAAAACGCTCCCACATCTCAGACACACCAAACACGTCGAAATTTGCTTACTGTTTTGGGTTGCAATGGGGCTCTTTACGATGTCTGATGTATGTGTTTCGATCCCATCACAACTAATCAATTATGCCATCGTGTTTCCATTTGTCTCTACTTCCACAGCCCTAATCGAAGACAGCCACTCCTGATACTTTCTAACTATCTCTGGTGGTGATCCGGCTAGGTACTGCAGGGTTCACTCTGTTTCGCTGTTTCATGAACAAGCATCATTCAAACTAAACCCAAGTAACATACGTCTGCTCAATGTTGCCACTGCTGTCTTTGTCTTCTAAGCTAATATTTGACCCTGACTAATCTAACCTCTGCGTTCTCTATCGCCTTGCCTGCCCACCCACATTTGTCCCAACGGATTGGCGTCCTTAGCCACTACCCATTCCTGAACATCCACCAACTCTTTCTGCACAATACTGTTTCCTTCCGCAATCCACAGCCCCGTGCGGTGCAAGACTGCACGCTTGACAACTCTCACATCAAATGTGTGCTCTCCTTCATAATACACTACCCACCTTGGTTATCTCATTTATCCAGGAAATCCTCCTATATACCCAAATCGTCAATTCTAGCAGAGCGCAAATTTTGTCTCGTCCAAATTGACAAAACGCACGCGGCGTGATGCCTCTGACGCAGTTGGTTCGGCAAAACATCTATCCACCTCTTCAGGCTGCAACTTTCCTATGCTGTGGTTACCGCTTCATCCACATGTGTAAAACGACCATGTCCTCATGCTTTTCTCCGACCAATTGACCTAGCACGCAATTAACTTTTAACTTTTATAGACTCATCCATCTTCCAGGATTAATTAGCACCATTTTCTGCACAGCATGTGATAGTAGAGTCCATTGATATCCACATTTCGTGTGCTGCTGTCCAACGGAACCTCGTGGATGTCTAAGCAGCTCTCTACGAACTTAAGCATGACGTCATGCTGACGGGACCATGGCTGCCATACCCGGATTGATGGCTTGCCAGTAGGTCACCAAGTGTGTTTTATGAGTTCAGAAAACCGCCTCGATCCGCTAAGTTAGTGCACAAACTGCAAGGTATCCATCATTCTATTGTGGGGCCTGGTCGTTTTGCAATCAACTGAATAGTTATCCCCATGGCACTATGAAAGTGTCCTTATCCCAGTTAGTATAGAATCTAGCCGGGAACCCAATGCTGCATGTTCTACCTGTCATAAAAGTTCACGGAACGCACCAGCTGCCTTGAGTTCCCTGTATTCGTCCCTCGGCCTGCTTCAACGACAGGGAATATTCTTCTACATAATTACGGACCGGCTGCACCATTTTGACATTGCGTGATTAAAAGTGACGCATTTATTTCTCATTTTGGCTTTAAAAAGTTTGGAAATCCAATACGGGACAAAACACGCAAATAAACAAAATACCCAACAAACATTCCACCGTCATCATAGGGACGCTGACGAATCACGGTAGCTATTGAATTGTGAATTCTGCAGCCAAATTAGAACTTGAGTATGCTTAAACATATTTGAGCAAAAATACGACCATTTGAAGATATTTTAATGCTTCGTTCATGTATTAAAACTTTATGCAATTCTCTTTTGTTCAAAATACGGCCTCAGCGAAAATCTGTATGTGCATCCACGTGTCGGTTGATTTCCAAAGCTTTGAGGGTTGAGCTTTGCGCGCTTAGAAGATAGTGCTGTTGTCATTGTTGTTTATTTGAAATTATTTTTAATCCATCATGCAATAGACCAAAACCCGCAACAGGGATCTGCGCCCGCTTAAGTTCAGCCAAAACCTTATATTTTTCTGTCACACAACACCCAGGGCCCATTAGGTTTTCGCTTGAGGATCAACTATTCCTTTTAACGTCCTGCGTTTTAATAGGCATTTCCCGGTCTTCCAATGAAGATCCAAGTCCGGTAAATAATTGGTCCAGCTTCAGAATTGGTATCGACGATGTTCAACGCCATGAACACATAAAGATCAAACAGTTTATTTAGGCTTCAGGTTAAAGGAAAATGACAAACACAGTAGCCAAGCCACGGGTGTCGGGCCCCCAAGAACCTTCACCTTTTTGCACGTACGCCAAAACCGGTACACCGTTTCATTCGCGCATACTTGCTGCTGAACCAGCGACCATCAACATAGTGACACTGCTTCATATCAGTATTCGAGTAGCCAATCTGTGCGGAAGGTTACAGGAATAAAAACAAATGCCAGTTGAGGGTAGGAATATGTATCCAGTGGTCATAAACGGGGTCAGTAATCAGATAAGAATGGGCAGCGAATTTTCAAAATCTTCTGCGTTTCTGGTAACCATTCTTTCACAAAGGCTTGTTCTAGGGTGACCTCCTATGCTCAGCTTTTTGTTTAGGTGAGCAATCTTCAAGGTCACCAAAAAGCCTTCGTTTGAATCCAAGTGTCTGTCACTCTGCTGTCAGACGATGGATTCCAAGATCTACAAATTAAAAAATTCCTCAGTTTTCTCAATTTCGTGACGTATATAGCGCACTATTTTCAATGTGAAGCAAACTCCACCGGACACATACCTTATATTTGAATCCGTATTCTCCCGCTCACCTTGAGAAAGTTGGTAAACTCTCTAATCATCATCTGTTAATTTGTGTAAAGTCGCGCGGAATTTTCGGAGTAAACTTGGTCTGCGATGCGATCTACACACACTGTCATCCTGCCGGAACAAATAAAAAGGTCAGTGGCACCCAATACCGAGCTGTGATCGGTTTATAGCCATCCCACAAATGGATTTTGTTCATCATGAAGCCAAATTCATGTGATGGTGCCAAATAATCCGTACTTTACGTTCATAAAACGAGCGCTTGATGCGCAACGACATCTTTAAAGAACTAGTCTAGTGAATATACACTCATTCGCAAACTAATTTTTTTCGAGAGACCCACCTGAGAACATTATAAACGAGAAATTCAGCTGGGTTCCCGGTGAGTCTGTCGAAAAAACCAAATTTGATTGCAAATGAGTGTATATTCGCTAATTTCGTGCAATTCGGTTTCGAGTGGAACATAAGGTTAACGGAAACCCGGGGGCCGCCTTCACCTGATGAGCGCCAAAAAGAGCAAAACCGGTCGTGGGCTGTCGACGGATTTTCAGCAACTTCATGAGTAATACATTACAACGAACTAGTCTATGTTGAAGCCGGACGGGTGAGGACATAGCCTAGCAAAGTGCTTTATTGTCGCGCCAGATCTTGAGTAACGCGACACAAGCTTGGTCACGTCTGACCTATCAGAGAATTCTACCACGATGTTTCAAAGACGGGTTTACGTTATCGCTAACCAGCTTGCTGGTTCATGCCCAACAGTTCAGTAAATGTAGTCAGGGCAGCTTGGCTGAAGGCGGCAGGCCCGGCCTGATGGGGCGAGAGCAAGACATACTTCCTGGCTCATAATGCTGTTGTGCATAACAGGCGCCTTTTGGGCAGCATCAGGCTCTGGTCGTAGAAATATTTAGGCTATGTTTATTATTGCGCCTGGGCTTATAGTCGAAAGTTGGGTGATCAGAATGCTCAGGTTTCAACGCCGAGTTTTTCTAAACTGTACTTTTTCGGGAGAAAGCCGCCCTGTAGCTTCCATAAATGGAAACCAGCGGATCCTCTCGCAATAATTGAACTTTTCTACACAATGACAACGGTTAAAAGTTCCTGAGGCTTTGTATCATCTGGTGGGGATGGGTGAAGGTGCAGCAAGTGCTGTCTGGTGGCCCGTTTTCTAAAATAACCATGGTTGTTTACAGTATGCAGGGGGCTCTTTTTCCAGCAGTTATTCATCCCCGCGTGTCCCTGTCCACTGGTTTTGGTACATGATGCGTTGTTGGGATTGCATTTTCCGTGCCAACCTCTTAAAATCACGGGTTGGAAGAGCCCGAAGTGATATGCCATCCTTTATGCCAAAATCCGAAACACGCAACAAGTCGTCCAAAGACAACCAAGTAGACGAGATACTTCTGTCATAGACACGAGTGATGGTGTTGCACTATACATATTGCCTGATCCAAATCGTGAACATGAGCAATGCCCTCCCACTCGGTAACCTGACAACGAAAGCTGACAAGACCTCGAGGAGTTTAAGAGTGCCAAAGCCCAACACCAGCAGACACCGCGGGCTCCAATACAGAACATTTACTTTTGCGAGCTTTACTGAGCGTATGTTGATTCCATCGAGTCGGTCATCTATCCATCCTTTTGCACTCTCAAATTCGCCATTGAAAACTCACCACCAGTTCCTAGGGTCTCTGCCAATAACATTTGATCCGATTAGTCATATTGCAGCGGTAACATCCTGCAGATTCGTAGTAACAGATCTTCTTGACCGCTTTGAAATCAACACTGATAGTCATCTGCCCAAACTCGCCAGGCGTTCTGCCAGTCTAACGAATTCTTCAAGAGAATGGTTTCAGTAACGTGAGCTATATCACTTTTTGAGCTGCCCATATGATGATTGCAAACTAACCGAGTTGAGAGGTATCGTAGTATCAACTCTTCCTCACATCCTCATGTTGGCGAGATCTGGCCCTGTATAAAGATGGTTCCTAAATTAATTACAGAGGCTATGGTATCTTCCCCTGTCAGCTTCTGAGAAGGAATAAGTTGTGCGCATACATGTTGCCATCCATGTATCAAAACTATAACCCCAAATTTTGTCACACCATACTCGTCAACCGACACAATGTGGCCAACCCCAAAGGCCACTAATCCTCAGAAAGCCCGCTAATAAAGCTCGTCCATCGTCCCAGTCGAATGCATTGGATGTTGACTTTCACGGATTCACGGATTGGTACACAGGATCAAGGCTTTTGCCCAGGTTTCCCGGGTCTGTTTTGTTCAAGTCGGTCAGTGGCTCTCGTTCTCCTGAATGACACAAGTGGGAAAAGGGTGTAGGTTTGCTCTTTATGTTCTCAGCGCGGGGCAGTATGCTTGCCAGCGCGGGGATTTGCATAAATAAATGTCTAACAGTGCTTTAAACTGGGTTCTAGAAGGAGCGTGGACAACCGTCGGAGGAAGTGCATTCCACGCAGCTGCTACCCGAAATGAGAAAAAATTTTGTCCAATGAATGTGTCTGCTCTGAGCTTGAAAATTTTCTTACTATGCCCCCGCCGAGTGTTTGCTGGGTCAACGGTAAAAAACCTGTTTGCCAAGCTTTGTTCAAACTGGGCGTAAGTGAGAATTTGGTCCCCTCGGAGGCGACGGTACTCCAGGGAAAAGAGATCAAACATCGCGAGACGCGTTTCGTAGTCCACGGATTTTGGGCCGGCAACCATTCTCGTAGCGGCCCGCTGGACACGATCAATGAGGGTACTCCTGTAGTGGTCTGGCTACCCAATAAGTTAGTTTACCAGGAGTGTGTGGCAAAGAAGTAAAAATGATTACGCTATGTTGGGTATACAAAAATAAAGAGATCAGACGGAGCAGACTCACCAACAACTGTTCTCTTTAAAATAGCTCGTTGTTGGCCCAGATCAGCGAATAAACAATAATCCAATTATATTGGTTCAGAGGTCTTCTTCTGAACAGTTCTCACATATAATAGATTCCGAAGATGTCTGAAATGTTTTGGTACCAGAGTTAGTACATGATACTCGCGAATGACCGCTGCAAACGCGAGCGAAATCAGAAGAGAGAGTCGAAGCACGTGACTACGCTTGTATTATGTGAAATTATACAAGTGCGCGTTTTTGTAGTTTTTCGCATTTAAACAAAAAACGATTATGCAATTGATGAAATACGTAGTGTTATAATGGAAGTAACCCAAAGGTACAAAACGCCACACTCCCCACCCACTGTGTCTTTCCTTTATACCTTTACCAGTGGCCCAGGGATGGACTGGCTATCCTTTAGGTCTCCCTTCATAGCGATGATCACATGGTCTCCTGCACCACCCTCAACGTCGTCTAATGCCAGCGATTCCTATAGGTCTGTGTTACTCAGTCCTAGACTTAATCTTGACCTAACCTACCACATGGTTGGTTATGCAATATTGCATGTGCCACTTGGGACAAGCCACCATTGAGTGCTTTTTCTGGGAAATTTTTAACTGGCAACCCACTTCTCCACAACGTTTCGAAGGTCTGTCAACTGTTGTATGATCATACACACAAGGCCTGATAATTAGAACCGGGGTGTGGTGCTCAATCTTAGTCCACAAGAACTGCGAGCCATCCTCACGGACTCTGCACCACCTCACTCTTTGATTTTTAAACATTCTCTTGACACACCAAGGTTTTGTTCACTACATTAATACTCCTCTGCACCACGCAGTTAGCCACACAAGGTTTTCCGGACAGCCCAGTGTCAGTCTTTTTCACATGCGCAGCATTGAAGGTCATTAGCCGTCTTGAAGGTCACGGGTGGTTCGGTTTTGCATCAGGTGTAGCCGAACATTTTCACGCAGGCACTTTTTCCGGTCGAGCTAAGTTCCCGGCTAGTCCTCAGCCCACTGCCACTGAGTAGATCACGTTTAACCGCGGACTTCCGTCCTGCAGCAACGCAATCAAGGTGGAAACCGAGCGCTCAGTGATTTGATCGAAGCGCATTTTGCCAGAGGGATGCTCGGAAGACAGGAAGGACCCTAACGCTGGTCCCCCATGGAATTGCTGGTTTATATTGACACTGGACGAGCAATCTTCTTTTGTGTATTTTGGCCTTCGGCCGTAGGCCAAGAACCCGTACAGGAGAAGCTTGCGCGGAACACACTGGATTTTCCCAGGGAAGTAAAAAAGGAGGGTAAGATATAAAATCCGTGTTATGTGGCTCTATCAGAGCATCCATAAAGCGTGGCGAATTCGCAGCTCGTGATCGATTTGTTGCGAGTCTGTGCTGGGCTAAACTGTTCGGGTTGTTCTGAGGCAGATTATGGAAAACGGCCTTTTCAATGATGTGTCCAAAAATTCTGCGGGGGCTGCTGGTCAGATCGATCCTTCTGTAGGCGCTTGGTGGCCACCTTATAGATGTCGACAGCAGTTTTCCAGGCATATGAAAGAATTCAACAGGTAAGGTTACATTGAAAGGATCGTGAAGCTGCTTTTCCAGGGTCGAAGCCGTTTTCTAGAGCGCTCCGGTTCCACCTGATTGAAGTTGTTCTCTGCGAGTGATTCCAATATAAATTGGGCGCTGTAGTTTTCAGGGCCCATATTTACACCGGAGTGTGGTAGGGTCTTTCTGCTGTTAAACATCGACAAAATAATCCAGGAAAGCATTCACCATATCCATTGGATGTCCAGAGACTACCCAGATTGATCGCGAAGAAGGAATGATATGGACTGGTTTCTCTGTTGGCCAAGGTTGGACGAAGCTTGTGTTGTCTTTCCACTCAGTCTTTCAGTAGCACTTTACACTTTGCAGGTGTGAAGCGCATGCCTAGCCGTGAGGCAGAATCATTTAGATCATTTAGTATTGCTTGCATTACCACGGCGTCAGATCCAAGAAGAGCTATAGCGTCTGTGTACTCGATATCTATGAGCGGACGCCCCGCGGGCACTTCGACCCCACAGGACTTATAGGCTGTTAGTGAGTCTTCCATGTTGGTATCAGTGACGAAGTTGAAGATGATAGGTGAAAGAGGACAGCTCTATCTGACACGAATTGATGTGGTGAACTCAGGCGGGAGCTTCCCGTAGACCTTCACACGGCCGCGGGAGTTGGCTCACAGCACCCTTATGAGGGTCAAGTATTTATAGGAGAACCTTTGCTCCACAAACACTACCATAGTGCCTGATGATTCACAGAGTCAAAGGCATCTTTCAGGTCAAGATACACAACCGTTGTTGGTTGCTGGAAGGATTGTCGCTGTTCCAGCCTCTTTCAGAGGTTAAAGCTATGATCGATACATATCCTTGCAAGACGAAACCCAGATTGGGTTTCACGGATCTGTCTCTCCCTATCGTCAGTCAAACTTCGAAGAACAAGGCCAGAGAGCAGCTTCGATGCTACAGCTAACAAGCTGATGTCATGGTGGTTTTCATACAGTGTCCACTTACTCTTCTTGAACTGTCAACATGCTCCATTCCGCAAGCAATTTCCCTTCGTTCCATATAGTACCAATAAGCTTTGTCAGATAGGTAACCAGGGATTTTCCACCTTTATAGAGGGCTGGATACAGACCATCCGGTCCTGCTACCTTCCCACGTTTTAGTACGGATAGTTCGTACTTTATTTCTTCCGATGGGTTATCAGGGCTTACATTCCATTCTCCCGTATGCATTATTTCCACAGGCTGTGTTGCAGGAGGCCAGCTGAACTGCCCTTCAAAGTGTTCGGCCCATCTTTCCAGTCGACATTTTTGCAACTGAATTGATAAGCCATCTTTTTCACGTATCGTTTCGCTGACCGTTGCTTTCCTAGAACCAGTTGGTCGTATCAGTTGATATAGGGCACTGCTGTTTCCCGTAGTAAAAGCCTTCTCAATCTGAGCTCTCGATGTCCACCAGAGCCCTCGGCCTTTCCCCGAAGCTCTTCACTATTTGGTGTTTGTGGGATTTGCGTGCGCCGTCGTACTTGTTGACTACTGGTGTGGCTTTCCTGCCATCAATCATAGACAGTAGTCTCGACGACATCCAGTGGTCTTGTGGTCGAATTGGAGAAGTTGGACAGGCAGCATTGAATGCCGCTAACATGGCTCCTTTCACATTTTGCCACGCTTCATCCACATCCTCACTGCCACCACAGTATTGGTTTACTTTGGAGAGTTGTTGGGCTAGCTCGGATCAACACTGTTGAGCTATGGTAGTTTTCGAAGATGCTGTATGCTTCCTGCTAAGTTGCGAGGTCCTGAAGGGAAGCGAACTACCAGGCGTGCATGCACCATGGTGTGATCGAAATCAATTAGTGTGCTCCAGAAGTAACGGTAGTCTTGAATTTTTACTCTCCACCGGCAGCTGATAGTCACATGGTCTAACTGGGTCCACAGACAATTAGCAGTTGGTGGCCGCCAGATTAAGCGATGCAAACGTTTATGTTGAAAGCTCGTACTTGCCATAAACAGTTCATGCTCAACACACGATTGAAGCAATCGACCTTCACTGTCTGTGTGGCGAGCATCGACTCCGAATCGATCGCCCAGATATGATTTCAAGGAGCTCAGATGACCGACTTGGGCATTCAAATCACCTGCAAGGATCACCATGTCAGTGCTTTTTGCTTGACGAATGATCCCGGATAGATGTCGATAGAAATTTTCCTCAGCTTCAGAACTGCGGTCCGTTGGAACATAAGTCGACACTACAAACAGGCACCGCTTTTTATGCCTAGAGGCATTGTGCTTGATTGAACTAGATAACAGGACGGCGCTAAGACGACTGTTCACCGGGATCCAGTCCAGCAAAGCGCGTTCAGCTCTGGGGCTGAGTGCAACTCCCACGCCATATATTCCACGAGACATTGCTTATGGGTCACCGGACACACGGAGAGAGAAATGGGAAAGAGCTGAGTTCATTCTTGGCTTCCTGAGATGTATAACCACGCTCGGGTCTTATGTGCGTTTTTCCGAGACACAGCATACATCAATTTTAAGGGAGTACAAGGTTTCAACAAGCAGTACCTGTTTGCCAATTTGACATACAGTACGGAAGTTAAAAGCTCATATATAGGAATTATTTTTTGGGGTTATAAGGGTGTTATTTTGTTTGTTATTGGTAGGCAGCGAGGAGCGTAAGACCCTTCAGTCAGATAACTGACAGTCAAATGACCCAGCGACGTTCGCTTGTGTGGTGGGAAGGGGTTGCGGAGGGACATCTCTGGACACCGAACTGCGCGGGCAAATGTTACTTCCCGGTTGCCCAGGCCAACGAACGGGGTTGGGCTGAGGTACCCCACCTTGAGTCTTTGGCTCGAAAGTCCGACCCACAAGGCAGTGGGAGGGTGTAGGTTTTTGTTCGAGGGCCCTGCCCCTAGCCTCTGATTCGAAAGTCTGACCCACGAGGCAGCGGACAGCGGGGTTTTCTTTGGGCCCCTGCCCGGAGCCGATGACTCAACGGTCTGACCTGCTCGAGTGCAGGAGGTTGGCCTAACCCTAGGGTTGTGTTTTTGTGCAGTTTTGAAGCCTTCCTCGGGTAAAGGCAGCATCGCTGCTTCCATAAATATGGACATGCCGGTCATCTGCGGGAGGGGGGGGAATATCTTACCACCTTCAGACTCCTATCGCAGAGGACAATGCGACTTTACCCCCAGGCCGCCTCGTAGCACGAATACTTATAGTACGGGGTGTCGCTGTGAGACGTTTAGAATGAGTCCGAGAACGAGGCCGCCTCCACGAATACTTATAGTACGGGGTGTCGCTGTGAGACGTTTAGAATGAGTCCGAGAACGAGTTAGAACAGAGTCCAGGTTTGTTTTGATAAGCAACATTTTATTTATCATTTATTTTTGAAGAGCATCGTCACAAACATAAAAAGTTAGTGCAAGCGATGAATGCGAAAGAGTAACAGGAGAATATGGGAGAAAAGAGAGAAACGTCTCATTCGAAGTCATGTCTAAGAACAAGCGTACATGAGCTGAATCATCATCATCATCATCAAAGACAGCAACATCAGTGTTGGCACTGATGCTTCACTGCCGTATAACCATAAAGTTAGTTTAGTTATATATATATATATATAATTGTATTAAAAGCCCTACAGTGAAGAGAAGAGAAAAAGAGTGGGTGAGGGAGGGGACCTATTATATGGTCGATGTATCCTCGACCAAGGCGGAACCCAGCTTGATTCTCAGGAATCTATCTCTCCCGCGCAAACTAATGCCAGAGAGCACCCTAGCTACCACGATGGTTTTCTCATGGTGTTCTTGCTCTCCTTTTGAAAGCTGTGATGACGGTCGAGGAGCTCCATTCGGCTGGTATTCTGTTTTCGTTCCAAATCTCCTGCAGAATAGTCGTCAGACTGTTCACCAGGACATCGCTACCTTCTTTAAAGAGCGCGGGGTGTAGAACATCCGGGCCGGGTGCCTTGTCGCGCTTGGGGATTGAAATCTCGCGCTGGATTTCGGTTGCTGATGGTGGGTGGGTGTCAATGTTCCGTTAAGGCCCGCTTGGTTCTTCCAGCGGTTGTGTTGAAGGTGACCAGGTGAACTGCTCTTGACATTGCTCGGCCCACCGTTCAAGACTGCGATTGAGGGTGTGAATTGCTGTTCCTTCTTTTTCGCATATTGTTTCACAGACACCTGGTTCGACCAGTCGAAACAGGGCATGGCTGTTGCCTGCAGCGAAAGATTGTTCCATCTCCTGGGCTTTCGAAATTCACCAGCGTTCTCCGTCATTCTTCAAGCTCCTGATTGTCCGGTGTTTGAGGAATCTGCGTGTGCAATCGCTAGTTGCTGGTATGGCCTTTCTGGTAGCAGTAAGATCGGCTGATCTCAAAGATATCCTATGTTCATTGTTTTGAGCCGGATGGGCTTGACAAACAGTTCTGAAAGCTGACCGTATCACCCCTTTAACTCGCCTCCCTTCATCCTCCAAGCAATCTTCGTCGTGCGTGCGTTCCCAGTAGCTTTCTAGTCAGATAGGTAATCTTCAGCTATTGAAACTTGTCGAAGTTGTTGAACGGAGCTTCTCTCTCTTGGTACGCGTGGTGCTGGCGGAAAGCGAAGTGCTAGACGGGCCCGCACGACGGCGTGATCAGAGTCAAGTTGTGTACCCCAGAAGGAACGACAATCCTTAACTGAGGCTCTCCATCGGTAACTGATACCCATATGGTCCAATTGAGTTCATGACTGTCTTGTGGCAGGTGACCTCCAAGTAACTCGGTGTGTGCGTTTCAGTTGGAAGTTCGTACTGGGCAGGAGCAGACGATGATCTGAATATAACTGAAAAACGAATTCTTATCGCCCTAAATCACCAGGTGAAAGGTGAGACGTTTAGAATGAGTCCGAGAACGAGTTAGAACAGAGTCCAGGTTTTCGAGGATAAGCAACGTTTTACTTGTCTAAGAACAAGCGTACATGAGTTGAAATGTACATACAAAGGTTCAGTACGAGTATATGTGGTAAGTATAAGAATAAGCACACAAAAATCATGACATTCACCCCGACAATGTTTGAATAGGCACATATGAGCTGACGTAGACAGGAGGTGATATACTGAATCAAGCTTCTCTGTTCCTCAAATTGTAAGGATGAATGCGTCGCTGTTGTTCTAGAATTTCGAGGTAACTCGGTTGGTGTTCGGAGGACGGTACCGAAGAAGATTCACATGCTTGAGAGCTATCGGGCCGACGTCCGGTTATTTCAGTCGTATCTGGGTGTTCGGTATCCCCATTGGATTCAGACAGATTGAGAACATTGTCAGTTGTATTCTAAACCGCTGGGGCTAGACGGCGAAGGGACACGGTTTCGACTCTTCCGTCTCGATGAGCAATGTGTGCGTAGTGTGGGTTGCAGTTCAGAAGGTCAACTTCTACTAGTGGTTGGTACTTGGATGACCTATCACCTCGTTGCAGCAGAACTGGACCAGGGGTGGTCAACCAAGATGGCAACGATATTCTAAATGTTGAGCGACGTACGTATTGGAGCAAACGTTCTTGTGGAGTACAGTTAGTGGCTGTACATAACAGTGATCGGAGGCTGTGTAGAGCATCAGGGAGTACCGATTTCCAAGGAGAAGTCGGGAGATTGTGAGATTTCAGCGCTAAGCTTATTGTTTTCCAGAGGGTACCGTTGAGACGCCCAACTTAACCGTTACATTGTGGATTATGAGCCGATGTATGACTCATAGCAACACCTTTTTCCAGAAGAAAGCTATTGTTGCTCCCCATGGAAGCACATACGTTTCGTGATAGAGTGTCTGCGACATGATTGTCCTTGCCAGGTCGGTATATCACATCATATTTGTACTCGGACAACTCAATCCTNCTCCATCGTTGTATCTTGTCGTTTTTCACTTTACCCTTCTGTCCACCGCCGTACATGAATGTGACTGAACGCTGATCGGTGATCAGTTTGAAGGGTCTTCCGAGTAGATAGTGCCGCCATTTCCTGATGGATTCAACGATAGCGTAGGCATCCTTCTCGACGGCAGAATGATTCTTCTCGCTCGGATTGAGTGTCCTCGAGAAAAAGGCCACCGGTCGACGGTTTGGGCTTAGGGATGCGGCTATAGCCACATCGGAGACATCCGTTTCAACAACCAAAGGCTCGTTATAATCTGTTGTAATTAGTGTAGCATTTTTTAGTTCGTTCTTTAGGTTGTCGAAGGCCAGCTCGACGTTGGCACGTAGAGGGAATGTTTTATTCTTTACCAGTTTGTTGATTTTGTCAGAAAATGGGGATATCCAATGAGCGTAATATGCAAACATACCGATGACACGTTGCATTTCCGTGGTAGTACGCGAAGGAGGTAACTGACGGATGGGTTCCATGTGCTCATGGTCTGGCCTTATGACACCCTTGGAAACCTCATAACCTAGGAGGCGGATGACTTTTGAAGAAGTGACTGTTTTGTCATCATTGAGAGTGATCCCATACTTCCTCGTAGCTCTCAAAAATGACTGGAGATTGAGATCGTGTTCCTCTTGGGTCTTGCCATAAATAGTCACATTTTCTATGTAGGCATACGTGCTTCTCAGCTTTGCAGTCGTAATGATATTGTTAATAGTTCGCCGAAAACACGCAACACCGTTTGTGAAAACGAAGGGTATGCGACAAAACTGAAACAGGCCACATGCTTCGAATGCTGTAAAAGGTTTGTCGGATGCAGAGATGGGGACTTGATGGTAAGCAGACAAGAGGTCTAATGTACTATAGACCTCGTAGTGCGAACTTTCCTCAATCATTTTGTCCAAGCGCGGCGGAGGGTAAGCGTCCAGATATGTGAACCGGTTGATAGTTTGGCTGTAGTCAACAGCCATCCGGCGTTTGTGATTGATACCCTTGGTAACCAAAACCTGCGCTCTCCAGGGAGACGTTGACGGTTCGATGATGCCTTCTTGCAATAAGCGGTCAACTTCGGCGCGAATGAATTTTCCATCATCCGAGTGATGCCTTCTTGATTTGGTTGCAACAGGCTTGCAATCTGGAGACAAGTTGGCGGAAAGTGGTGGTGATTCAGCGTTTACAGCCGTCAGGCCGCGCATCACGATCTCCGCCGAATGAAATTTCTACCTTGCCATGTAAACCTGAAAAGCCATGCCCGAGTAAAACGTCGTTCCAGAGGTTTGGCATTACAAAGAGCTTCAGTTCATTGTATGAGGTATCTCTGTATCGGACAGAAACACAGGTGTAACCAGTCGTTCGACAGGATAGGGATGTAGACGCCATTGTGACGACTGAGAAATTTCCAATTATGCAGTTTCACGACCTTAGCTTTAATGAAACTGCAAAAACTCCCTGTGTCCACCAGAGCACGGAGAGTGATGCCATTGACTTCGATAGTTGCGATGGCATGTGCCAGGCAGGTAGGAGCTGCTGCAACGAATAATGACGATAATGTAGGCTTTGTTGTACAACTTGTGTGGAACTTGGAGGTATTTTTTGAACGGCACACGCGGCGGATTTGACCGCGTTTACCACAAAGATTGCAGACGGCTTCTCGAGAGGGGCATTTTGGACGAAGATGTGCATCATAACCGCAGAAATAACATGTCTGAATGGATTTTACGGCAGCAGTGGTCGGATCAACACGCAATTCGGGATTTTGTGAAATGGGTGGAATCGTAGAGTAAGATATGTGTTCGTTACTAACATATGACTGTGACTGTTTGTGAGCCAATTCGAGGGATCTAGCCAGCTGATATGTTTGGTCCAGAGTGAGTTCGCTCTGTGCTAGAAGTTTCTCGTGGATGGATGTGGACGCCAGGCCGTTAATTATAGCATCAAGCACGCACTCATCTTGATATTCAGTTGCAGACAGATTTAAACTCACAGTCTTTGGCTAATGATTTCAGTTTTTGTACGAACTGATCGATATCTTGTCCACTCTCCTGCTTGTAGGTCTGTAGCAGGTAGCGTGCATATATGACATTTTTCGGACGGACATATAATTTCCGTAACGTGTCGATTGCAGGTTCATAGTCGGTGTGGTCAGCAATGTGATCGTATACTAACGGATCCACAAAGTGGATGAGAGTTTCAAGTTTGTTGGGTTTAAAAGATTCGACAGTTTTCAGATAGATTTCGAAGGTACGAAACGAGTGATTCCAGCGTTTTGCTGCATCTCCGGAGTTTGGGTCAGCGTCGAAGAACCGAGGTCGTAGTTGCGGATCCATTGTGTTCTTAGACAAGTAAATTGAGACGTTTAGAATGAGTCCGAGAACGAGTTAGAACAGAGTCCAGGTTTTCGAGGATAGGCAACGTTTTACTTGTCTAAGAACAAGCGTACATGAGCTGAAATGTACATACGAGTATATGTGGTAAGTATAAGAATAATCATGCAAAAATCATGACACGCTGCTCTTGGTTTAACTGCTCCCCTTTGGCCTTCCTGGCATGGTTGTACCTTGTGGAACGAAGCTCCAGCTGGTGTTGCCCGTGGGATCATTGCAGCACTCAAGCCCGTCTACCACGCCAAGGTGTCAGCTTTAGGTTGGGGTCAAAGTGAATCTCTTCAGTATATCTCAGTGGGTCACAGAGGTACACAAAGTTTCACACGATAAGATCCGGTCTCTTTGTAGGAGAGCGACGGCTTCATGCGTTCATTGGGAGTTGGCGTGCAGCGGTTTAAGGAGACTCAATAACTTTTTGGGGACACCTTTGCTTTACAGACACTACCATAGTGTCTGACGGTTCACAGGGTCAAAGCAGCATTTCTTTATCGTTGGTTGATGGAGGCAGCGTCGGAGGATGAAAGTGTGGTCGATATATCTTTTTGCAGGACACAATCCAGCTTGGTTTTCACGGATCTGCCTCTTTTTCGCCCATCCTTCGAAGGATGAGACTAGAGAGCATTCTAGATGCCACAGCTAGGCTAATGCTACAATGGTTTTCACACAGTGTTCACGTGCCAATGCAGGACACAGCTTGGTTTTCACGGATCTGCCTCTTTTTCGCCCATCCTTCGAAGGATGAGACTAGAGAGCATTCTAGATGCCACAGCTAGGCTAATGCTACAATGGTTTTCACACAGTGTTCACGTGCCAATTTTGAAGAAGGGAATGACTGTCGATGTACCTCACTCTGCCCACGCTTTTTCTCCATTCCATATAGCACCAATAACTTCCGTTTACTAGGTCACCAGGGATTCTATGTCTTGTTTGAAGAGGGCCTCCTCACGTTTTAGAAGGGATGTTTAGTATTTTGTTCCTTCTGACGGGTGACTACATCCCATATGCTTGCGCGCACTGTCTCCACTGGTTGCGTCGCAGAAGGCCAGCTAAACTGTCCTTCGAAGTGTTTGGCTCATCTTTCCAGTGGGCGCTTTTGTGAATGAACTAACGAAGTGTCTTGTCCACATATCGTTTAGCTGACAGTTACTTCTTTTTTACCAGTCGATCGGATTAGTTGGTATGAGGCGCAGTTGTTTCCGGTAGCAGGTGCCTTCTCCATCTCTTGGGTTTTCAATATTCACCAAAGCTCACGGTCTTCACTTAGGCTGCTATTTATTTTGTGTCTGAAGGATTTGCGCGCGCTGCCGTACTCGTTGCCTTTTGGTATGGAATTCCCAGCATTGATCACGACTAGCGACCTCGGCAATATCCACTGACCATTTGATCGTATCGGAGAAGTCAGGAGAGTGGAAACTAGTGTTCATCCAAGCCTCCTATAGGTAGTCGGGATGTGGTCTACCTGTGTTGGAGGTTGACTCACATGCGGGATCATCATGTGGACAAGCGGCTTTGGATGTTTCAGCAGTCAGTACTGCACAGAAACAGTCTATGGTCGTCTTATTGCTGCAGCAGGAGCCCGCCGTTTTCCGTGCGTCTCGATTTAACTACAAGACAAGCACCCAATTGAGCCTCACTCACACTAAGTCCACCTGCTTGCACAATCATATCCTCGGCAACCACAACAATTTCCGATCCTTTAGCCTGCCGTAATAAGGCACTCAAAACGTAAAACCTTTCTGGGTGAGTATCAGAGCCAGCCTGTTGTGGTGGAAGCAGATACAATGAACAAACAGCAATTATCGGCGCTTTCGCGGGACACTCTCAGACATTGCTAGACGAACGCCACAGGCGAGAATCAACAGGTAGTCATTTAAGCAGAGACTCTCCAGCCAGGTAGCTTAAAATGTACCGGTCACAGAAAGTTGCTTGGGGTTTATTACCTTGTTTCTAGGGCTTGAGCAGGTACAAAAACACTTTGGAGTCAGTTCACCCGGGATAAAAACACTAGAAGAGGGAGTCAGTCATTTTGGCTGGTTAATTGGAATGGTACTTATGGGTTACCTGCAAGCTGATAGTCATCCATCCCGGTGTTGTCCTGAGGAAATGGCTCACAGGTCGACAGTGGTCAACTTTTGCGCTGCCATCAAGTTATTCCGTAGATCGGTTTCGGTCGCTAACCGTCCTGTCCCACATCTTCAGTTCCTGGTGTGTAGTAGAAGGAATGGATTGTGATGTGTTGTAACGGACCATAACAGGTTTCGATCTCTCTTGACGGGGATAGAAAAAGACCGGGATTTGTGTAAAGGGACTTCGAGAACACTTTGATAGCGTTTCTCAGGTTTCCTCAATCTCTGCAACAGATGCGCTTTCTGAGTGCTCGAATCTTCATCTTTTAGAGCAGTAGTCGTGGTACACTTTCTGCAGCCCTTCAGGAATGCGTCGGGATGCTCATAGGTGAAGTGGACGTCATTGATTCCATATGTGTCGTGTTCAGAGAAAGTGTGGTGTTCACTGTTTTGAGGGAGGGGGTCATCATGAATAATCCAGGTGTCTTAGCACAACATGTGTTTATTGTGGTCTGGGTCATTTGATCCGTCCAAATTTGTTCTTAACCGTCTCCCTCCTTGGCTTTGGGAAATTTGTCCAATGGATCGCTTCTGCTTAGGATAATGAAGGACAAGGGCGAATGTCCTTTCCTCTATGCTTCTGATGGGGAGTCTGACTGCTGTGCACAGGGAGGAAGCCGCGATCCAAATGTTCCTGTTGTATTCATATATGCTTGTGTATACCTATGTAATGGATAAATTTCTATCTAATCTGTGCATACTATTTGACCAATATAGGGATGATGGCGAATCGTCTACCCCACTACTGTATTGTCGGTGGAGGTATAGCCGGCCTGAGCACAGCTTACTTTATATCACTTGTACGACCGCCTGGATCATGCCGTTTGACAGTACTTGAAGCTGGAAATAAATTTGGCGGTTGGATTCACTCGATGAAAAACCCACGAACCGGTGCAGTCTATGAGCTTGGTCCACACAGTGCTCGCGCTGTTGGCCCAACATCCAGGTTGTTGTTACGCTTGGCGCTCAGTTTGGATCTACATAATTCTTTGTTATGGATGCGATCGAACGAGGATGCTGTCCGCCGTTTCATCTATGTCGGGGGCAATTTAGCGGAAATTTCTCCTTTTCGGCTGCACAAGGAAAAACCATTTACTCGGACGCATATTGGAATGTTTGCTAGGCGTTTGTTGGCATCGCGCCCTCCTCATAAATCGGATTGGTCAGTCGACGAATTCCTACGAACTCGTTTCGATGATGAGTTTGCTGATTATTTGGGTAGTGCCATGATGCGCGGAATATACGCTGGCGACTCACGTGAACTCAGCGCTCGGGCGTGCTTACCAAAAGTGAGTACAAGGCTTTATTGGTTAAGATTCATCCTTGCTGTTAGCAGTTCTCGTGTTTAGTAACATACGCTACTGGTGTCAGCTGGACATTATTTCTAGGTGACATTCGAATAAGTTTACGGAGACGGGTGATTTTTCTCTAATCTAACGGCGATTCGGCCCATCACTTTGGTCGAAGGTAAACTCACTATGGCACTGTTACAACCAGGTTGGCCATTTCGTGGTCAAATTATGTGGTTAGGGGTAGCTCGGCGTTCACTGTGTGACCCACTGACCCAATCCTGGCTTCCCACTTGTCCGCTTTCGTGATTGGACAACTTCTGGGTTGCATGAAAGACGCACCAAAAAGTGCGTAGGCTGAAGATTCCTCTTGAAATATCTTGATATTCATAATTGCTGATTTATCCTTAAACACCCTTCAGCTCTTGAGCCGTATTCCCAACCAGAACCACCTATTTCTCGAATCAGTTTGTTGAACTCCACTCGGTCGGCTTGGGTAGTCTTGATTCATTGCTTAGTGGATGGACTAAGAGTTCATTCTCACTCGTCAGCCTTTCAAACACTGTTTCTCTAACGAGTTCAGACAAAGTAGTTCATAAACGTTCTTCATCATACGAGTTCGGTTTCACAGTTATGCTACACATGTCCAGTGAACAATTATCTACCCTCACGTCGTCTCAGAGTGCCGTAGTTTGCGGTTATTGGTCTGGCGGGTTTACTCCTGTGAGGGTTGATTGGTAGTCCGTATCTTCAGGGGTGTCCGAACTCTTTTTCCGGACTCCTGACGTGCGATGCGACCGTGGTACTGCCATTGCACCAAAATGCACTGAATGCACTTCGATCATCCTCTAAGAACAGGCAAACACGTTGACGACTTCAGCGATGTTGATTGGTTTGCTCGATGTGATAACCCGTGTTCGTCCAATATGCGCTGGTGGAGTCGTGGTAACACACCCACATCTCATGACAGATCCGGGATGACAGGCGGACTGTTCAAACGAGAGCGAGGTGGGTGCAAGTTTCCATCCATCCAATCATTGTGTGCGAAAATTTTACTATAAGACCATTCAACTTAAGGGTAAAGAAGTGCACCAACAAGGAGGCATCATAGCAGCCCGTCTGGGGATCTTTGGGTTAAATAACTTCCCCATTATGTTCATGCCATGGGTGTGCGGGAGAGTGTCCTTTCCAGAGGAAGTCGGATGCCAGAAGAACTGTTTCTTATGAGGAGTGAATCATATTTTTCTGCCAACACAGTGGAATTTTCTTCTTACTGCCTGCATTATCGGTGGTGTTTGCAAGTCTAATCAACGCCCTTTCCTTTTCCACTCTGTATAGCTTGTAGAAACCGAAGAAAATGGCCCAAATTTGCTACTGGGAATGTTGCTGTCAGCCATTAGGCCATCGAAATCTCCATCTTCTTCGGTTACCATACCCTCACAGATCAATTCAAAATTGCCTGAAATCGGCTCTATTTTACCTCCGAAAACATTTGCGTGGTCTCTTCACAACGGTATGCAAACGATCACGGATAGTCTTGCAGAAAAAATCCGCAACTTGGGCCCTCACGTTACACTTCAAGCCAACGCATGCGTTCGCGGAATTTCTCATTCTGGCGGCAAGTTTTCTCTACAGTGGAGTGACGAACAAAATCTCCACGCCAATCTACAAGATGTCGATGCTATTTTCCTTTGCTGTCCTTCCTACCGGTCTGCGGAATTGCTCAAAGAATTGACCAGTCCAGAAGTGATTAGTCGTCTTCGAAAAGATAAACTCCCATGGGCCAATGTAGCGGCTACTGTGGTGGAATTGGACCGGAAGTCAGCACAACCGCCAGTGCGTGGTTTCGGGCACCTGGTTCCGCGAACCGAAGATCCTCACATTTTGGGAATTGTGTATGATTCGGTGGCATTCCCGGATTTAGACAGCCCCGACGGATCGTCAGTAAGATACACAGTGATGCTAACTCCACCTTCTGACTGGTTGTCTTGTGGTGAATGTATTGATGATAAAATCGAAAAGAAAGCATTAGATGCATTGAAGGAACATCTGAAGTTTCAGAACCTGGAAGTTTTGGGTTTGACGTCCACGTTGCTTCGCGACTGCATTCCACAATATCCACTCGGACATATAGATAATATTCGAGCGGCGCGCGAAGAGCTTCGTTCCTCCTTGTGCCAACAGTCTTTCAATTCCAATGCTATTCATCTAGTCGGTTCCTCTTACGATGGTGTCGGCCTTGGTGATGTGGTATTCAGTGCCTTAAAGGCAGTTTGTAGTGAACTGAATCTTTCAGTATAGATATAGTTGTTTATAATGATTGTTTTACTTTGTACAAACTTACTTTCCATTTTCTAAAAAGTTTTTTTTTCAAGATGGCTGTTCTACCTCGGCCTCCCATTTGGACGCACATTCATCAAATATGGATAGTTATTCAAGAATAGTGAGTTTTCGGTCCCTAACCAATCCTTCATGTTCAGTACCCGGCGTAGCTCCCCAACCTTACCCAGTTTTGTGTGGTGGGAGACCTCGCATGGAAGCATTAAGATTTCCTAAAATTATGGCTGCGTAGAAAATAAAGTCTTTGGGTCGCTGCCATGAAAAAGTTAAAAAGAAAGCCTAAATGCTGCACCAATGGAAAAAAAAGGACCCAGATAATCACAGGGAATGCAAGTCCGAACCGCTAACATCTCGATTATGCTGTCTGAAAATCAGCTCCTCTTTTGGTTTGGTTTTCTCATCTTTATCAGTTCTGTATGGCTCTGAAAGCAGCACTACACGACTGTTAGTTCAAATCAGCAATGCTTAAGGGTTTCCTAATGAGACGGTATGCGAATAATGGATCTTTTTGTCGGTGTGGTCCGCTCGCTTGCCCACTTGCGGTGTTTTTTTCTTGCTGCAGTATACGGAACAGTTTGCGTGACAAGCTGGATCCTTTGTCTGCAATAAACGTGTCGCCAAGCTGATTCGGTCAGTTGACGTTTTGGAGACTCTTCTATCATGCGGTTTGTTATACCGGAATGTCGACAGCTGCCATACACTACTGTTTTCGGACAAGAATTTCACTCCTGAGTATCACAGCATTACTGTTCCAAGGGAACAAATTCCAATCAAACCGTTATTCATTTAGGTAGTTAACTAACCGCAGTGAGGACTGGAAAAGTTTCTACGGCGGTAAATAAACGGTGGTTCAGAAGAAGTTAGGAATTAACCGAACAGTACAAACCCGACCACAGCGGTCTGCTTGATTGATTGTATACTACTCAAAGACTCCAAGTAGCTTGATCAATGCATCACGTCTGGTTAGGTGGACTGATCTCCGCTGCGAAAGCAGTGAACAGTCCAGAGATGGTTTGTATCCTGGTTCGTCGTGTTGGTGATGATAGTGAATTTAAATGAAGTAGGTTCCATAATGCGCAGGTACGACTGACGTACGCCCACTTTTATTCCCTGACTTCGTCGGTAAGTCCTAGAATAAAACCCATTTTTCTTCTTGCTGTAACAGCTCCTCCGGGTGTAACCATGCCGATCAGTGACCAACAAACCTTGCTGTCCGTAGATGCGGTCTTCTCTTAGGCCATTGACCCCTAGTTAGCCGACTCTTCGCATGCCATCGAGGCTTGCCGTGCGAAACTAATTTCATGTATTCTCCGCGTAATATCATTGATAGGAAATAGAATTGCGAGTCTTCAATACAGCCGTTTCCTTCTTTCAATGTGATCTTTACTATGATATGAAATTCAAACTTAAAGTCATTGAAGACCAGTCCCATACTAGCCAAGTCCGTGACTAGGATTGCGCGGAACCGTGATTTTCTGAACGCCACTTGGAATACGAAAAGTCCGAAAATTTACTTGAGGTAGTGCATCTGGTTCCAGGTGGAGCGTATAAGTTTCATGGTTTGAACTTTTCAGTGACTTCAATATGTTCCCGACTTACTGGGATATTGTATCGTCTATCTGTCTTATAAACACCTTCCTGGAATCTTGCCTCATTTAAACTGTCCAAAATGTGGTGGTATTACTTCACCATCATTGAGTACGCTTTCTGTTACCACAGCGCTCATTTAGTTTCACGGAGCAACAATGAGATAGACTGTAATATTTGGCGATACCATATTGACTTCCTCAGTCGTGAGACCAACTGCAGACTTCGTAAAACAGTTAGATGAGTTGGTCGGAGTTGAGCACAGCTTCTATTGTTCCGGACCAGTTGTCAAAGTTCAAATGCACGTGGGTAGCTTGCTTTACGGAGTTCTATCCATGAAGGCGTGATTGCTGATGCTAACTTAGCATTCCCTCACTGACCTCATTGGGCCTCATTCAACCCCATGTTTCCCTTTTTCACGGCTCTTGAGTTCATTACTATCGTATCCTTCCCAGATAGACCTAATTCCCAACTTCATTATGTGTTTGTCATTGATACAGAAGCATTCATCAACGTAAACCTTTCTCCTTGTTTCATCCGATCGTTTTGACTGTCTCTTCAAAGGTGTTGTTGAAGTCAAATCACATTTTCATTAAAAGAACCTCAAGGGTGCTTTGACCTGGGGGCTGTTCACGAGAAAACGTCAGCTAACCGAGTGACTTAAAAAATTTCATGAACGCAATCCTTTGATGTGTTACGAACAATTGAACTGAACTTCTACTTTGATGTGTTCTACTCCACCTTGACAGTTTTTATAGGACTAATAAATTTTCGTCACCGCTTTTCAGACAACTTTGTAGAACTCAGTAATATTCTTGTCACATGTGGAAGTAGACGGATGTTAGGGAACTAACGAAACTGTGTTCGTCAGACCTCCACCCACTGACCAACCTGGTATGAAAAACTCTGCGAATGTCGAAGCGAAGCCCCCTTAGTGTAGATTGGTGGATCAGAGCGGTGCCCAAACTGCCACATCGCAGTAACATCCAGTCTATTTTCAGCGGGATGGCTGTGAAACGGTTTCATTGCAGAACCTCCCCTAGTTGTTAGTGAAGTTTGTCTTCCAATATCGTCCACAGCAAACTACTTTGGACCAGCTATCTAGATGGGATCCTCATGCTGAGTTCCTGTTTGTCAAAATCTGTCATTACTCTGCTCAGGATTAGAATGCTGAAGATGACGCAAAGCCTCATATTGAAGTTTATCACTAGATTTACCGCCCGCCTTCATATTCCCCATCTCACTACCTGACCTCTGAAGCATTTTTCCACACATCAAGGAATGTACCTGTCAACTTCGTGGTCATTAACTCTAACAATGTTTGAGATAATAAGACACTTTCCACTCACGCTACAACTTTCCCTACTTAGCCTGGGTTCATAGTACTCAGTTAACAAGCAGACTTCCAGCTTGAAACATGGAGTATATGCGTTCCCCTTCCATCCTTCATACTTTTGTATGCTTTTCTAACTTCGCTGCAATTTTGTGCGCTGAANTCATAGTACTAACAAGCAGACTTCCAGCTTGAAACATGGAGTATATGCGTTCCCCTTCCATCCTTCATACTTTTGTATGCTTTTCTAACTTCGCTGCAATTTTGTGCGCTGAAAGTCCACCTCCGGGTCCATGAAGCTCGTGACTCGGTTTGAAAGTTGATGTGCCAGGTTTGATGCTCCCCAGCCATCAAGTTGTCTGAAAAACCAACCGCATTCTGGCACTGTTATGAAACATGGACGCTAGAACGTTTGTCTTTGGTGAAGCGATGCCATCTAATCACTACCCTCCGGAAGTCAACAGGCCAAGTGGTCCTTGTTGTCTTGGGTCTTTTGAAGTTGATCTGGATCAATAAACCGTATGGTGATTTTTGTCCAAACGACTTTAAATGCCTTATATGAAGTGTGACTTTATTCGGTATTCCGGCCGAAGAGGTAAATGGGAGATGTTGATATCCTGTCTTCTTGCTACATTACTTCCTCGGTTAAAACGCATTTTCCATACACAAAGTTGCCCTGCACGGTAGATGCTGTTGGTGGACCTTCAACTTTGAGTGTGTACATTTTAGAATGACTCTACGGTTTTTTGAACTGCTAAACATCCCAAGGCAGTATTTTTAAAATTCGATATGTAACCGTATACGGGTAAAAAAGAAGTATTTACAACCGTGGTTGATTTCGGCTTTGCTTTGAGAGATTTACCTTTGCATTTACTGACAGCAGCAGAAGACTATCTCTATAAAGGGATTGTCAGTTAACATCACTACGAGTTGATTTTAGATCAAGCAGGGACCTTTCAACAAGGAGCTTTCTGTTGAACGGTGAGGTGCTCAGTTTCGTAGTGAGCTTGTTTGTCAATACTCAGATGATTTTTGTGTATCCTTGTTTCAAGTCCGGTAAGGAAAAGCTTTGCACCGTGCTTATATATATATATATATATATATATATATATATATATCGCTCACTCGTCAATCTCTCACTCTCTCTCTCCCTCTCTCACTCGCTCACTCACTCACTCACTCACTCACTCAAAGCTGTTGCGTTTTGTCCATCGGAGACTTTACGACTAAACATCAGTGTTGTCCTGTTTTTCATTTTCTAAGCTCAGTCGTCGCCGTAAAAAAACTGATCTTCCATGAGCCGTAATTTTATGAGGTTACAGGTCCTGTCCGTTGGCAAACAGTTCTGACGCAGTGACAAGCGGTTTATCCTACCGCATCCCTCTCCAAAAGTTCTGCTGGCTAGGGGAGTTGTCACTTGCAGACTAGAGGAGTTTTGTGGATTAGGGACATTTTATGGGAACTGAGACGGATTTTTATTCCTCTCCACTACTTACCGCATCATTTTATAACATCACAATACCTCGTCGACTTTCCCCATGAGGATATTTCCTGTTATCGCTTGCCTTGTTATTTGTACTGCACATTCTACCGTTTCCGCCGGACTTACACATTATAACGGGACACATGATAGCAGCGAGTGATTTGGCCTGATCGGACTGACAATCTAAGCGGCCGATCTATTAAGGGACTTTGAGGAAATTGACAAACTGCATTTCGACATGCCACAACCATCTCAGGAGGTCCAATTCCCAAACGTTTTTGTTTGAAAGTGCCATCTATTTATCAGGCCCCTGACCAACTGCTCCTGGGATTATCACACATTGTACGCTTTCTCGCTTGTCGATTGGCGCGGAATCGCCAATAGCAACAATGAGTTTGGACTGTTTACCTACCTAAACGTTTCACATGATTTGCAACTGGCTATTCTCAGACAAAAAATAAGCACAAAAGACAATTCATGCCAAATGTTACTGTGGGGTCAACTGGGAGATTAATGTACGCATAGTTGTCCTCGATGAAAGTGCGTATCAACTATGGGACCCGTTTGGAGTGAAGTGCTAACCGTCAGCTTCTTCGTCCAATCCAAGTGAATAGCAGACGCAACGGGCGCAAATACAGTGTTGACCCCAAAAGATCAGGAGTTGACTTCTACCTAATAAAGCCAGAAAGAAAAGAGAGCTGGGCTAGAAAGGTGTCTTCCTATGAAATCGCTCACTGGTAACTTGATAACTCTCGACGTGGGGTGATTAGCACGCTCGTGCGACGCGGTATCAATAAATGTTCAAACTTTTGGGTAACACGACGCATTGGACTATTTGGAGGNTGGGGTGATTAGCACGCTCGTGCGACGCGGCATCAATAAATGTTCAAACTTTTGGGTAACACGACGCTTTGGACTTTTTGGAGGTAGAACGCTCGTTTGACATTTAAGGGTAAGCTATTGAAAGCTAAGGAATGGCTTTACATTTTGTTATCTGTCTTTGTTAGTAGTGGTTCGTTTTCCAATTTCATTGGAGGTTCTCGTCCAGGGACTGTTAACCGGGGACAGCAACTGTGATACCAGATACCCTTACCATCAGATTCGTCAAAAAATCACATTGTTCATAGCTGTGTGCATACTAGTCGTGGCAAAATTTAAATGCGTATTCAACTGGACTGACGAGCTGCTGCGGGTATTTTCGATCTGGCCAGTTTGCACGAAACGAAGATAGCTGTTTGAAAAAATGATAATTTTGCACCCTGTTTTATCAAAGATGACGGGAGTGTGCTGGCTGATGGTCTCCATCTGATGCAGGATTTGTTAGTGCCCTCACCTTCTTCAGTATTGAGAGAGTAGACAAAAACGTTTAGTTGAATCGAGGCGACTAAGAAAATGACTGATTTGTTAATAAACGAGTACATGCAATCGTCCAAAAAAGCTTCCGCTGTGGAACTAGAATTCACCAAAAGTCAAACACAGCTCATTTTCTGTCTCGGATGTCGGCCTTGGACAGTGTGATATCTGCGGGGCTATTTGCATTCCCCCAGTAACGATGTATGAACTCGCTGTTTTGGTAACCGACAGCTGCCCATAAGCAATCAATGGGGTTAGCAAGTTGTCATCTTCATGAGGGCTTTACAAGTGTAATTCAGAGGAAGACTGGCAATAGTTTTACCCAGTTTCCTAACGAAGTTCATCGTTAAGCTAATGGTGATGGAGCCTTTCTGGACTATGTGTACGGCACCTTTAAGCTTCACCTGGCCCTATTTCTTACGCTACAACTACAAACATATGATTTGTGTACATAAAAACAGACCGTCTGTGTAGCGAGGGCTGGAATTCCTGAAATTGCACTTTGGGACACGGGGTGACCTACGAACGAAGGCAGTTAAGCCTGGTGTGACGGGGAAGGTATGTCAACTACGACCACTGTTAAATCTGCATGCGGGTTGATGGCTAGCAGTGACAATGATGCTCGAACCAAGTTAAAGCTGTAGGTAGACTTGCGGCCTGCTGGTATTCAACCTCAAGGGTGGGAATTGCATCGAGGCCTTTATGTTAATTTTACTCAGCAAGTAAACAACTCAGGACGGAGGAAAGGAGACTCAACGTGCGCCGTAGTGACTCGCTTAGCCGCGAAGAATTCAAGGTCGAGTGAATTGTGGACAACAAAAAGGCTAACTTACCCTCACAGAATATGACGAGTCTATCCGTAGTGGGTGTACCCCGATAGCACGACGGGCTGATGAGTGGTGAATACCCGAAATGGCAAACTGTACGCCAGATGAACAAACGGATAGTGTGGTGAGGTTAAATGCTGTACAGCAAACTGAACAAGTAAGCTGTCGTTCTTTACCTCACTGCAGGTGGGCCTGTTTGTGATGCGTTTTCTCAGAGCCGACTGCTCGTTTGTCAGGTTTGTCCGTTTATTCTACGCGTGTTGGTAATGCGCCATTGAACGGAAAGTCATTATTTTATTTTCAAGCGCTTGAACCTAAAAACGTTTCGATTTCACACATACGGCGTCTACAATCCTGAGGAGAGCATACTACTAGCACTTCGGATTGTTTCTTTCGTTAATCTATTCAGCTATGCGACGAGGAGCTGCCACCTTTCCATGATGGTTGAGTTTTTGTGCTGCAATGATCTCGCAGGACTCTGTGCTACAACTTGCAACCATGCCAGCAGGACCAAGGATAAATAGTCAGACTAGAAGCAGACAGTCCTAAGGCTAGGATTATCCGTAAAACGAGGCGATCTGGGAGTAAATTCGTGTTGTCTTCTACGATGGGATTGTAGTAGGGTTTTCCCCCCAGCCGATCGGAATACGTCCATGTTTATGGGAACGGTATTGTTGGGACCAGGTTCTAAAAGCTTCAAACTCCGGTCACCCAACATGCTAGTCGAATCACATAGCCAAGAAGGCTAAGGTGATAAACCGTTGGCCCTAAAGAAAATCCTGCTACCCACTGAGTTGCCTCACATAAGCATCCTTCATTGATCTGGAAAACCGTTCTTCACTCCTTTCCTACTCTTCAACCGGTCCATTGCGGTTTATTCGTTGTTATGTTGGGTAAATTCTAGATGTTTTAGAAAGTCGCCCGGTGGGGCAAATTTTACGGTCGCATACTGCCTAGGTGAAGATGTAAGTTAAAAATTCTCCCAAGTCTTAAGGCTGAAGTTCCTCATCGAAGTGCTAGCATAAATGAGGAGCAGAAAGCCGACTGGTCGAGCGTTTGGAGTCTTACCTATTTATATCGCACCCCGTTGAACGGGAGGAGAAATTCAGGGCATCAAGGCGGCGACCTCCCTAGAAAGGGTACCTGGAGTAAGATCCACAAAATCAACAAAATGGTGTCTTTTGTCTGAAATGTGATTTTCAAACCGTGAGTTTCGTTTGTTCAAACATCACAATTGAACAAACTTCTAGAGGATGAATCTCTAGCACATAATATCTTGTTTACAAATCTTACCTTCCCATCAATACGACGTATCAGGATTTACCGGGCCTATCGAGAGAAATACCCTGGACAGCTTAGGCGTTTGCTACGGGTTTTCAGTTTGTAAAGATTAGGTTAATTTGGTAAGTGAGTACTGTAGTTTCTGGTCTCCGTAGACACTCCACTTGCACTTAAAAAGCTTCCAAATGTTCTTGAACTGATGAATTTACCTAAAGCGTCTTTTGATTGTCTTGGTTATTTGGCTCGAACCGTTTTCCAATGCTTTGAGACCTGTATTCTGAGAAGCTAGACTCTCGTTCGTAAACACTGACCAGAAATTTTGCGGACAGTGAGAACAGTCAAAACTTTTAACTGACTTTTCATTGCAGAAATTAGGCGACTATGTGCTGGAAACGCAAGAAGCACTTGTTTATTTTGAATCCCCGACCGTTCATCTAGTCAGCAGTGTGTGTTATCCAACCGCCAGCCTTTCACCATAGGTTTACTTCACTTACACAGATTTAACTTGATCACACAATACATCACAGTGGTGATTGAGATTCCGGGTGGCTGCCACCTCTCAAGGATTGCAACCATGCAATCTATGTTAACTGGAACAGTACAGCGTTCACTCTTAACAGAGGAATAATATTTCTGATTTGTGCCACACATAGTGGAGTGGAACAATGTAGGTAGTGCTTTCTAGAGGAGAATACAACTAATAAATCGAACCGAGGTTTATTGAATGCACGGTGATGTATCTCTTGATGATGTTTAAAACAAAGTTACAGGGGAAAGGAGATTGGTTAAACTTTACCCACGTTGATGTATATTGCTTGGTGTATATCACCAGATTCGAATGTCGGAATCACGTGATTTTGGTGAGATTCACTTGATCTATCCTTCTAATATTTGTGTTTTAAACGCGGGAGATACCGATTGGAAATAAATCACTCTCAGACCTGCCACCTTAGGCTGAGAGACAATAGTTGGTTTTAGAGTCTGATATTTATAACGGGGATGCAACCGGATTCTGTTTTACTGAGCCAGAAACTGGCGAACCAGCACAGGGGATTTTTTGAACGCCTGTATTTGCTCCCTAGAACACTAAGCATCCGTACGCTAGAGGCGTGCTTTGATGTGCTCACAATTCAATGGTGACCGTGTAACAACATACAACAAATGTCTGTCGTACGACTACGTCACTTTTGAACCAGATTTGTCCGACGGGGCCGGATGCTAGAATGATCACACCAGACTGTCTGTCCGAGTCTGCTCAAACTGCCTTTTTCACATATTGCATGCTAGTTCAAATGTAGTTTCAACAAGACCTACATTGGCAGGACAAATAGAGTGTCTCACAAAGAGTAGCGGGGCAACCTCTAAATGATTCACTAAGAATCAGTCTACCCAGTGGAGCGCTTTCAAAGTGAAGACATCCTGCAACTATCGTGGGTGGGTATCTTTCCGCAGACCCACAAAAATCCTAGATAAGCTTGATGTGACGTTATTCTGCGTCAAACAGTTCGGGTATTTTCAGCTCCCGGTCTGTCTTGGTCCATGCAGATGGGTTATTTGCTTCCTGTTTGCAAATTTGCGTAAGACGAAGTATATTTAATCTATGTGTTTTGATATGCATATCTAATGTACGTATCTGATATATGTGCCAATCATCGGTTGACTGCACCGAACAGACTTGCGAATGAACTCATTTTCCGGAGGAATTGTCTTGGCATGTATGTGCTAGATCACCCGCTAGATAACTATATGCAGGTAAATTTGATTGATTGAGAGTCATCTGATGGCCGTTGTTGCACTGGAAGATAAAATTGTCAACGAACATGCTGAAAGAACGGTACCAGCCAGAGAAGAATAACCAGAAGCACTTGAAAGAAATACGTAGACCAAACAGTATACAAGCGAAACGCAGCTCCAAAACTTCGCAAATTGTCCAATCACTTTTTTGAGTCCCTCAAATTCTCACAAATTGTTCTTCTCGAGTTCTGTTTTCTCAATTAACAGATTACCATAACAACACAGCGGTCACAGACTTGGACTTAAATTACGTACCCTAGTTCAATGACCACGTGGATGAATTTTCCTTTTCCCCTAGTATCAACGTACACATTCAATTCAGGATAGGTCGCAGTTTTCTTATAATCCGGACTTCTACAGATGCATTATTCACTGCGATTCAGCATTCCTCCACTGTGCGTGTACCGGCTTCCTCGTTTGATCATTCAAGCCTAGAAAATAACATGCTGGTTTAATATGAAAGTGCGTGATCGGAAACGTGACATGTGGGAGCCTAATGCCGCCATGATACACTGGTACATGACACAATCACAATAATCTGGTGGATCTACATGAAAGGAACAAGTTGCGTCCAATCGGTTTGAAGTCCAGCGAGATGAATTCGCATTTGCGTGTAATAGCTGTGAGATTTCCTTTTAATAAACGGAATATCATTGTTATTGTCAGGTTTATAGCATCGGGCCTTTGTTTTGGAAGGTTGAACAGAGAATGTCTTCATCGACAGATTACAATTTGCACACACGAGTGGCTCAGAATCGCCGTGAGAACAGCTGAATAAATTGGAATGGTGTTTATCAGCTGGAGTTATCTCTGATGAGGCCTGATTTGAGTAAACACACTCGAGGAAGTCGTTGAGACTACGGAGACTTCGTTTCTACGATTTTCATGAGGCACGATACACATATAGCATCTACTGTGGGTGACAGACGGTCCTCGCTGTAATCCGAGAATTTGCCATCCCAAGCTACCGGCTTTTCTTTTGGCTTGTCACTGCCTACATTGCAAATTCTCTATGAATATGCGTGTATTGTATCTTGTTATATTTGATTGATTGTCTGGTCTATATATATATATACATATATATATATATATACATG
>NW_008751673.1:1052273-1068205 GCF_000715545.1 Opisthorchis viverrini | reverse complement strand
ATATATATATCATGACTTCCCCAAGAGGTTTCATCCATGGGACCTAACGAGGGGTTTCCCTGTGGGTAAGATCTCTTTACCCAGATTTCCGATTACTCGATAAGCTATCTAGGTAATTTTACACGAGGTTTCTTTTTTGAATTTCAAGACGTTTTCTGTTTATTCGATCTCGTTGGCACAATGATCCTCGCGCATTGAACTGTAAACGTTAAATACCTTCAGAGACACAAAGGTCGAATTTTTCTAGCAAAATTTCGTTAACCAATGAATGTACAGCGCGACTTTCCCTAGAATCTTGGAAACTATCCAAAGTTTCAAATCCTTTTGATCTGTTTGATTTACCGCCTTCCTATTTACCATAATCTAGTGAACACTATTCACTGTAAGGTTGAATTCCACAGGAAACCAATAGTAACCTGCTGATTAGATGTCAAACCGTTTAGTCGAACAATACCTAACAATAATGCTAATATCTTTCATATCGATGGGGTGTACAGTCTGGCTTCCAAATTGGAGGAACCTTACCTAGTTTGTCCGCCTTTTTGTATTCTTTCACGCTTGTGTCACTCGAATGCTCGATTTGTATTCATCTTGGAGAGGGGACCAATTTGATAAAACCATCAGACAGCGGTTACTTAAGGACGCTCCTTGTTTGAGTATAGTTAAATTTCACCATACTTTCATATAGTTGATTGAACTTGTGTGAAATCCTAGGGTTTTGCAGGCGTTTGAGGTGGAATACTATGCTCTACGTGCACTCTGATACCCACAGGAATGGCAAATATGATCTCAGGAAACAACAGCACTATTGCTCTCCGACGCTGCTCCCACGTTTTTATTGACAGTCGAGAACAATTTATCTAGGGAAAACAGCATTCTGGGCTCCCTTTGGGAGTGGGTGAACAAATCGGGGTCGCTGTGCACGCAGTTTGGCTACAAACGCTGCATCTTTATGATTTTTTTGTTCCTAGTTTGACCTGACTTGCTCTTTTCGGGGTGCATTCAGGTTACTAATTAACAGCCTAATTAGAAGTCACTTAGAGTGTGTTTATTGCCGCAGATCGTTGAATTACCAGAAAGTCCGGGCTTAAAAAGGGTTGCTTTGGTGTCCAAACTCAACGCAAAAAGCACGTCGAATGAGTGATTTGATAAATCTTCATAGTGACCATACAGTTAATTTTGTTAATTTCTAATTTGTTAATTGGATGTTGTGAGGTTTTACGGGATGTGTATTGTCCACATTCACCTCACTCTCGTTTGAACAGTCGTCCTCCTGTCCTGGAGCAATTATTCTGGTGAATCCACACCAAAGGAGGGAAAAACTGGAATCGAGTCTCGCTCTTATTAGAGCACACCAGCGGTGCATATCCAATGGATGCGCCGGGCGTCGAACTCTGGACACCTAACATGCAAGGAAAACAAGCACTGAAACTCGAGTTTGCTCCAATGGCCGTGCCAGGGTTGGGATTCCGGATACCTGATATGCGAGGCAAACGAATTACGACTACTCCATCAGCACACGTTGGACGCATCTGAATTCTCACGTCTAAACGGGCGTTTATTGTTAATTGTTGATTTTTGGTCTCATTGGGTGGACACGCTACAACACGGAATTTTGTCTTTCCAAGGTTAAGATTCATGCGCAAAGAACAGCCCTCAAAAGAATCTATTCAACTTATTCAAAGCTATTGGAGATCAGTATGTGTATCGCCAAAGAAGAACGAAGTCACAGGCATAATTGACTCCTCATAAGGATGCTTAAACTCTTCGAAAGCTCACGACTGGTTTCACCTTTCTTGGGGCTCATTAAGTAGACGCAGTCCCCGATTGAACCCTAATTCCATGAAATTCGACCTATAGACTCACCTGCATACTAATTTGATTTTGATGGGAGGCTCACCCAGGACCTAGCTCTAGTGCCCCCTTCTGGTGGCATGGCATTTATGCGCCAAAAAAGCTTTACAGCTGAACGATCATTAAGCAAATGAATGAGCTGCACCAGGCCACCTCGTGTTGCAGTTGGTACGATATTTGTGATATCACAATACATTGTGTTGCGGGTTGGGTAGAACGTAAGTTTGACGGAAATCCGAGAACTGTGCCTACCTGATGAGCCCCAAGAAAGTTGAAACCAGTCCTGGGCTTTCGAAGAGTTTTCAGCAACCCTATGAGTAGTGTATTATGTCTATACAATATACAAGCACTAATGGGTGTATAAGTTGAAGCCACAAAAGTTCATGCTTGAACTAGTCATGGAGAAGCTGTATAACTTGTCTGTTTATAACCCTGGTGAGAGCTTGGTGCGTACCAGATCAGCAGTTTATGAGTGATTCGGACAGCGAAAAATTCAACAACTGGTCGTTAAATGCTGGGACAAACTTACTTCCGTCACAGTAAATCACGACAGGGCGTATATTTTTGTGGCCCGGCGTAAAAGGCGCTTGTATCTTGCTTACCGACATTCAGGTAGGGAGACAAATGGATTGAACTTCGATTGCCACACGATGAACTCTGGATAGGGCAATCCTAGTATGGGACTGCGACGCGGTTCCCTAACTCTTCTTACATTGTTGTTGAAGTTAGAAATGTTCTATTTGCCAGACGATGAAGCCCCTTTGCTCATTAGTGTTATTCGACGTAATCCTATTGAGCTAACGGGACTTGGTGGACAAAGGTGTCATATATGGGTACCAAAGGAACACCCGAGTTCAGTAGTTTGTGATCGGTAGTGAACAGAATATCTACCGGCTGGTGACGTTCAAACACCTGATTGCACTATATTGTTGGTTAGATATTGTTGTATGCGAGGCATATCGAATCTGTTTCGTGCCTACATTGGCTCTAGTTTTGAATCCTTTTTTTATTACTTGTCCATTTTCATACTGAATGAGAGGATGAAAGTCTGGTGTTTGCTCTGGTGTCAGCTCCAAAAGATGGACTCTGTTTGTAACGAAGATATGCCTCAAAGTTTTGTCCTCTCCTCTGATGGGAAGCTGTTTAGGGGTTTGAAACGAAGAGTGGGAAGCAGTATTTCGAAGAGCTCTGATGAGCTTACGACCTGAGTGGATGGGATATGTATTTTACATATCATGCATCTGCTCATAATAACGGGTTATCACCATATAACAGCAACGATTCAATTGTCATTTACCCTGCGTTTCGAGTGAGAGGATGAAATTGTGCTGTTTTATTCTCTTGGTTGCCACAAGACTCTATGCACGTCATTGGATCCGCGTTTGTCTTCTTGAATAGACATGGATACGAGAAACCTTGGACATCTGCCTGGGCTGTTCTAGCTGACGCGTGTAACAGACTAAAATAGGCCTCCGGTGAGCGAAAAAATCACTGGCAAAATGGCTCACTCGCCTATTAAAAAGAAGAGCNAAGCGCGCCTAATTCAGCTGGCTTTCCGATCAACAAAGTAGCCTAAGTATCCTCGGAAGTCAGCTCCTTCCGTAAAACTTTTCACAAAACCAGATCGGCCCGACTTCGTTGAGCTGCCCTGACGAACGCTCACCCGTTCTTTTCTTTTCATTTGAAAAGTTTCGAGTTATTTTGCCTATATGAAGATGAAAGGGGCTGCTTCAATCAACTGAAGTGAGTCGACAGTGGTGCCTACTCTCCCTGTTCCCTGGGACTCTGGTAATCACGGAATTACTGATTCCCTTTATAACCCGACTGTGAGCCGCCGTCCGTCGTAGTACGGAGGTGCTAGAAGAGGGGGCCCGAGAATATTAAGCTCGGTGCTGGCTAAGAAGGGGTTGTGTGAGCCACATCTTTGCACTATGCCAAATGCTAGAGCGGAGAAACGCATATAGGCGGCCGATGGTCTTGGTATTCCTTGACTTCAGAATACGTTCGATTCTGTTAACTGATCAGTTCTTCTCCACGAACTCATGCATCAGAATATGCCACAGAATTACATAACTGTACACACGTGGGTATGCATCTCGAAAAGATTTCCTACTAGCAGTGGTATCTCACAGGGGTGTCCACTCGCTTCATTCTTGCTTAGTTTCGCTACTGAGGAAGTACTGAAGCGAACAGTTGACAGTCTCCAAACCACCGATGGTCGAGTCTCTCCTAGCTAGAGCCTGAAATATGCAGACAACATTGTCTCAATCTGTGAAGAAAAAGCACAATGTACGAGTATTACTTGAAGAGTTGACCAAGGTCATCCAGTCCTACAGCATATGCGTTGCACCCACAACGTACTCAGTAATGGCGCGGAACGTACGTATTTAAACGTCTTTAAGAATCCAAGGAGCTGCAACGTAATTTGTGCAACAGTACAGGTATTTCGGAATTTGCATCAGCTTTGAAGTTACTGTGACAGACGAAGGCAGTGCACGAATCTCAAATACCAGAATTGAGTTTGCCCATTAGTCCCAGTTGTGGCATCAAGAAGGCAGATCGATGGGTGTCAAAAGACATGCGTTTCTAGTATGGTCTGTATTGTTGTATGGCTCGTGGGTGGAACATGAGAAAACTTTCGTTATTTGACTATCCATGCCCCAGACTCATATCTGGAGTCGATTGGAACCAGTTAATTTGTACTGTGGTGATTGTTAAACGCGTCTTTGGTGGAGCTGAAGGCATTTCGACCAAAGAATACATGCAGCACCACAATCTAGGTTTGCTGGACTACGTCTTAAGCATATAGAACTACCGCCTATCGAGAAGAGCGTTGTTCTCTGTGCCTATTTCGGAGGGGTGAAAACCCAGATTGGAAGAGGATATGACATGGCGGAAAAGAATTAAGGATGTTACGAGAAGTCTGGATGTCGCTGATGCTGTTCGCGTTTCAAGATTACGTCCAAGTGACTCTTCCTGGGAGTGGCTGAGGACACTGAAGGATGTCAGTGGCATTCGTACTGTCATTTTCTACCCCAATTGTCTGACTGGGTGGTGGGAGTGTAGGCACGTCGAGTGTTTGTGGTAGGCCAGTTCCAGATCCCACTCCTTGTTCCATTTTGTCCTTCACTTGTAAGACTGCTCAAATAAACTGATATGTTTGTATAGAAGCGAAGCCCCAGTGCTCACCCTGGTTTTACTGCCACTGATGATGATAAACACGCACAAGAGTGCTGGAAAGGGCGAAGACAAACAATCCTATGGAACTCGACTTGCTCAAACAAACTTCTAAGTGTTGGTGATTCGATAGACTCAGTCCTCCATCCTTTTGGGCGCATATATAAAGACTTAGGAAACAAACAGATATGAGTTAAACACCTATCGTAACTTTTGATCACTTTTTAAATTTTATTCTCCATTCTCTGTAAGTGAAGATATATAGTTATAGCATAATATGGCCGGAACTGTTAGAAAAACGCAAATATCGAACTTTTTGTCTCACTACTTCCGTGGAAATCGATTTGACTGGTAACAACGGAAGCAACCGTAGCCAAAGCAAACGAAGCGACACTGTTTGGTAACAAAAAGCTATCTGATCACCAAAATATCCAGTTGGTAGTCGCTTCTTCAACAGTTTCGCTTACTGTAGATCACTGAATTCTAGTACACGATTACTATAAGTAACCAATGTAAACCCACAAATTCGCTTCTGAATGATGAGTGGTTGACAGAACGGAGTACGTGGGGATGTCCTATCAGCTTGCCGCAGGTACAAATCACTATATCTCGTGATTTTCCATATGTGGGGTTCTTTTAGTCTGGACAGTGAGTTAACTGATGTGCTCGTTCCATCATCCAAACTTTGTACTTAACATGCATGACCAAGCCGTGTATTTTAACTGGTCATCGGAGTGAAACAGCGGGTTGGAACTCATTCGTCTCACTATTGGTAAAAATGCAATTTTTTCACCGGACTCTTTAGCATCTGAAGCGCAGTGGCCAAATTGTTCCCGCGTGACTTCACTTACTCGAAAATTGTGTATTTGGATTCACGACGAAGAGACGAAAACGTGTTTGTGGACCGGTTGGTTGAGCCGGCTGGTTGAGCCGAATGAGTTCCTTGGCACATGCTTACTTAGAATTTACAAAGGTCCCCTGCTACAGGATTTCCGTACAGTTTACTGGTGCACCACTTTTGAGGCAGGGTGAGTGTATTGATTTCATTTGAAGCTGCTCTTATAGACCTGTTCAACCAATACATCCTTGTGGCCAATTTTTTTCTAGAGAACGCATCGTTTAAGTAGTGTTCATCTCTGAGAGTCCGGATATCCTGGCAATATGAATCATTTATAATGAAATTGGAGAAGGCAGCCCTTGATGGTCCGATTTCGGTGGGATTCTCGTTACTGACAACTGCATTTTTTTTGTTTTATTTGATTGTCTTTTCCTGGAACAATCATTTCAACCTTTCTCATCTGATTCGTGCTAGACAAAACAGACATGGCTCGGTCCCAACAGAATGGATAATTATATGTTGAGGCTCATTATGCACGTTCATGATGTCAAGTCACCGGTTATCTTCTGGTAACATTTGTGCGTGTATATTATACATCATATACTATTCATTCATCATCACTCACAGCACAACATTTATTTTTTTTAAAAAATCATGGTTTTACCACATATTGCTCCGTACTATTCTGAGAAGGCGTTGGAAAACACAGACAGACAACTCAAGTGGTATCAAACAGGAACCGGAGGTGCTAAAGAGGACTCCGGTTTGTCCTTCCTTGAGAAAGACGTAAAAGTCGATCAAAATACTGCGATTGCCTTTGTTGAATGAAAGACCTAAATGGCTACTAAAAAAACATCATAGACGAAAGATGCAGCTGAGATCCAGGTGCGCCTCTCGTCAAAACCAAATTGGAATGCAAATAAGTGCATTTGGCGAACTGGAAAATACGTTCATTTTATCCATGCGTACATATTTTTAACCAATTCTGTAACAAACGATCGAAAGTCTTGGAGACTGGGTTTTGCCACTTGTGAAAAAAACATTGGTTTCATTCTGAATATATTGAAAAATCTGATGGCCTGCTTGGAAGATTCTACGGTCGGTGACTGCCTCGACGGGATACTCACTGCAATCTGAAGAATTAATCATAAACACCTCTCATCTTCTTGTCCAACTTTTGTCTTTTACCTTAAGGAAACCCGCCATCAAAGTAAACACTATCCAGTTCATGTGGATGATATCACAATGTTCGCATCAATTTCCATCAGTCCATAAATCCTGCCCTGAGCAAAATGGATTTTGCTATTTTTATACGGATTTTAATTGCTTGTTTCGGCATTTTTACACCATTGTAACGGTCCAAAACTCCAGCCTCAGCGCCGGATTGCGCGTGTTTGTGAGCGACCTGCAAGAGTAGACTCAGTTGTGGCTGAGCGATGTATGCACCCCTAAGTATCGCGTCTGCAAATCTACCAAACAGGGATTAATTTACACTATTAGAGAAGTAAGCTGATGGAAAAGTTCCATGACTGGAATGGTGTATATCTGAGTGCAGTGCATTGGGTCTAGGATTGGAGTGGAACACGGAACTTATTCAGCTTAACCGCTGTCTGTGTGCATTACATGGTCCTACTTTGTGTTCAAGATTTCATCGTGGCCGGGGTATAGCGCGGCACTGAGGGCTGAAAGCAATTGCTCTCAAGCTGAGTAATCTTCGTATTCTTCTTTCTGAGGTCAGCAGGTCTCTGTCCACGTGCAGCTGAAGGCCTTGCGAGACAGCCTCGGTATCTGGTCTTCTGTCTCTTCTCATTCTGTTCAATTATTGACATTACGTTTCGCTAAATTTTGTGCTTAGCAGGTGTTGGACTGACGCGAGGTTGATTGAAACTTCATTGATGCCGTTGTGCCTTGAAGCAATACTGCCATGGTCTCCTGCCTTTTTCCCTATAGTAGTTAAAATTTCTTCACACTAATTGCCCATTCGTTTTTCCTCAACAAGGGTATCCTTTTCGATGGAAGGGCTGCAGTGCGGTTATGTTTTTGTTACTGGTAGTTTTTCGCAGACTTTCGTAGTTTTTAGTCAGTTGATGATATGTACCTGGAGTCAACTTTCCAATCCTTGGTTATCAAATCTCAGTAGCTTCTAACAACATTGCAACCCTTGATTGTCCAAGAAGAAAGTTGTTACGTGAATCATGGACACTTTTATCTTGTGGTAGCATACTTATTAGTGGTTTTAGGCTTCTGTCATAAAAAATACCAACGATTCACGCATACGCACTTGAGGATTGATGTGAAACTCTGAAGTAGGAGTCCGGCATACACGTGGTAAACAAAATGCATCTCCCTATTCCATTGGGTATTGAAACAAGGTCATACGCATGGACCACTTGCATTTCACGTCATCCCAAACATCAACTAAAGGTTCACTATGTCCTCAACTAGGCCTGCTGAGGAGAACGTTTCCTGTTGCATCGACTGCTTCTGAATTCCTAAGGTTTGTTAGTTCACTGATTTTGACGCTGTGACTGACCTTAATTCTGGCTTCAATATGTGACGAAAAGGAGGCTTCACACATCCTAGATCAATCCGAGGATCACATCGACCTGGGGGCGAGATGGCCCAAGTGATTAGAGCACTAATATACTGACCGGAAGGTCCGTGGTTCGAACCCGACCTCTACCTCTCGATTTCCCATGTCTAGGCTTGGGCAACCTGGCAGTATCCCAGCCCTCGTGCTTCCTTCGGGTGGCATTGCAGCTAGGCACCGGAAGGGTGCTACAGCTGAACGGTTTTTTAAACCTACATTAGAAGTGCAATAAAACTGAGTTAATAAAATTACGTGAATAACTTGGAAACTATTTCCGATTTACCAACCGATTGAAACCCTGGTCACAAGCCGTTTCTGTCCTCTGTGACCATTTCGCTAACAAGAGCTTGGCGAAATGAGAGCGGTTTATATGGAGCTAAATATGGGGAAGTCTTTGTGCCTTCTCAGGTAGGATCCATTTGATCCTCCTTGTACGTTTTTGCAAACTACACCGGACATGGTAGGTGGCCGATTCCAATGACGAGCTTACTGTCATCCCTCAGCCGGACTGTCTGGCTAAAGCTTGTCTGTCTTTGTGTTTGGTTTGTGGAATTCGCAAAGGATGCTGAGTGTTTCGATTTGTACTTCGGGCTCGAGATAGCTCACCAGTTAAGGCGCAGGTTTATTGACAGGAAAATCCTTTGGTCGAACCCAGTCTCAGCATTTCGACTACTTCTGTCTTGGCTTAGGCAACCTGGCAGTAGCTCAGCTATAGGACCTCCCCTGGTGGCATGACAGCTAGACATCGAAAGGTTGTTGCAGATGAATAGTGGGTTGCTTGGATCCTGCCATTCACAGACATTAGTTGCAGTCAACAATGCCTTACAAAGCGTTTTCTGATATCTCTAGCTCATAACTCCAGGGTATGAAACAAACCTAACTTTATGAAGTACCACTTTGTCTACTCTTTCCCCCCTCGAAACACTGAATGGCCGATACACGCCTCTGCACTGGAAACGTTAACGTGCATTTTGGTGTCTAACATTGTTTTATCCCGCAGAGTATTCGTTCTCGTCAGAAGACCATGTTCACTCCCAAACCCTTGACTGTTTCCATGGTGTTCAGCAAATTGAAAGAAATCGCGTCAATGTCGGGAAATTCTGTGAGTACCCATTTACTCATTGCCACGAATCCATTTTGTGTGATGTTTTAAGGGATATTTCCTCAGAAAACACTTAAGTTCTGCCCTTTAAAAGCCAACCGAATCAAGCGATCGACGGTGTACAAAGTATCTATGCAAAACGAACCGTAAAATCGTGGCGTACCACAAGACGTGTCTTTTAGGGAAGAGGCAGTTTTGCGCTATTGATCACAGTTTTCCATTATCCGTACACTAGAATGCGGAGAAACTGTAACCTAACTCAGTAATTTAATGTGAACGGGACGTTTTGATCGTTTTAACCGCTTAGTGTACAAACGCACCACTCCTATGTGGCTACTCAGAGGCTGAGTTACGTCTTACTTAGAGTTCGAAATCCTTTTTTCTTTTGTTTGGCAAATGTGATTTCACATCACTCTGTTGTATTCTCACTTTCGACTAATTGCCTGTTTGATTCTCGGCTTCAACATCTCCCTGTTTTTTCGCTTACACTCACCTTGGATTCCAGGTTTTCTAAAAGCTTTCGGTCGTATGCAGTCTAGTCTTTGTGGATAAACAAGATATGTTACAAATGGCGAGACTTTTGTTGTTATTGCCTACTTACATAGTATTACTCACGCTTATTAGTTGTTCTGTGCATTCTAAAAAACGGGCTACTGTGCACTGTGCTCGGTCAGAGGCTTATGAGGTTATCCTCTACAACAGCAATGCTCTATTCAAGTTGTTTGATACACTATGGGGCGAGATGGCTCAAGTGGTTAAATTGCGAATTTACCAACCGGAAGGTCCATGGTTCGAACCTGACCCGTGCATCTCGACTTCTCGATTTCTCCAAATTTTTGGACCAGCAATAAATGAATAGAATTATTGTCCTAAACTGCATCCATAGACCGCACCAGCCAAGTTCCCTTTCAAAGACCGATTTCTTGCCGACACGGTCGGTCATTACACCTCCACTCGTCAGAAACAGTTGAAAGTGTCATTTGGTGGCCATTGTTGCATAAACGTTGCCGATGGATCACTCCGTGGCTTTGCAAGAAACGTATTGCCGTCTGCTTGTCGTGAACGGGTTGAAAGCCTCAGAAAGTTCATTTAAAGCCTTACGTCCGAACGCAGAAAATTTTCCACAAAATGAGCCTAGATGCGGATAAGGAATTGTTTCAATCAAAAATAGGCCAAGGTTGTGTGCATCCATTGAACTGGAGCTAGCAAAATGTGGCGAGGCTTAACTTTTCGCACATGCACGTTTTGTATTAGTGGCGGGGCTTGTCTGGAAATAGTTTGTCTAGGAAATAGTTTGTCCGGTTGAGGAAGTATGTTCTTGCATACTTGAAATGAAAATAAAGATTCGGCAAGCCTTAAAATCTAATGTCTAAGCATACGCAGCATGGATGAGAAGAAAGCGCCTTTGGTTGAACTGTCTATCTTCTGCTCGACAAAGTTTACCTCACTTTTGTCGATGCACAAACGCTATTTTACTAACTATTGTACAATTATAACGTGGGGATCGGTATGAATAACAGTAAAATATGGGAAGTTATCCCATTCATGCATCGCTGAAGGCTTTTTAATTGAGAGAATTGTCGAGAATTGTTGACACGTGACATATCGCAATGTTTCAAGACGAGCGAATCACTCGGAAGGGTCGCTTCGAACATGTGAAATTGGAAACATTCGGACGTCTAAAAAATATCAAACTTTATGGCCGTCTGCATGCTCACCTGTCCATTTGCTAAATTACCCACCCGGAACTACGGTATAGTTGTTCGATTTTTCAATCTTATAGGTGATAACATATTTATCTCTTTGTCTATGGTTCTCCACTGCTACATTGAGAGTACGCTGAGGAAGGGTTTTTGATAACTTTGCGCGGTTTTGTACCGCGGAAGGTGCGGTATTCCGCTAAGATTTAAAGGGATTCATGGTTGACGCGCGCAGTTCACTGGTGCTGTTGCCCATCGTTATGCTATGATGTTTAGGCCGGCTGATGGCTAGTAACAGGCATCTACACGTTCACCCGCCGATCTTATTCCCCCGGGTCCAAATTGGCGCCACGGGCTACTCTGATGAACTCACCAATTGCTCAAAACATGGCCCTAATAAAGGACGTCAAAAATATGTAAATGAATCTGGAGGCTGTTCGTGCGTTTACTGCTATACATGTGCGTTAAACTGATAAGGTCACATCTAAATGATTTCTTATCTTCATAATATAAACTTTTTGAGGGAGATTGTCTGCCTAAAACACTGGATGCTGCCTGATCCTCGACTGAGTGTGAACCAAAATTCACATGCCCGAAATCATTGCAGAAGTAAATATATTGTGGGATTTTCTTCAGACGGAAAAGTGTGTTGCATTGTGGTCACATTGTGGTCACCTCTGCTTCGTTTGTCCAGCTGTCTGGTAAATTTGAACTCCTTACAGCTCATATGTATATATGCTCGCACGTGGAAATACTCAAGTACGTGATGTCTGACAGCTTTCAGATAAATTCTGCCCACTTTGAATTGATAGGTGTGAGTGACTGTGTGTATGGGATCCATACCTATAATTCTGCTGGAGATTTCCAACTGACCAAAGCAGCCTTTTGTAGAATCTGTCTAATATAGGGTGACAATTTTTCCAGTCAGTCATACCTTACTTGGTAAATCGATCGTATGGCGGAGTATGTGATGCCCATTGACAAATTAGGTGACAACAGAGTTGAAGTCCCTCCACGGATGAATATGACAAGCTAATAGAATGCCCTACATATCAGCAATAAGTTATTTTTAAACCCAAACTCAAAATTGCTGTACTTTGTAAGTTAACATCAGATAAGATCAGCAAACAAAACTGAAGCTCGTCGAACGTCACAGACATGTCGGAATGAACGGTTGTAGAAAGTGATCGAATGTGCCTAGAGTTGCGAAGAAGGTCCGTATGTTCGAAAAGTAGATGTTCACATATTTCCATCACCCGGCGTGCAAATACAAGATCCGAAAGTAAGCAGACGGCTAGATTGGGGTGAATGCTTACGCAGTATCTTAGGCTGGGTAGTGTGAATGGAAGCCTTCAGTGTAAAACTTTAGTCGCTGAATATTTAGAAAAAGAAACACTTACCTGGAACTCGTTTTTGGTCTATGGGGAAAAGATTTGTCCCATACAATTGTTCAAACGTGTACGAAATTAAGCAGTGGGTGATTGAAAGCTTGAAAAATCTGTAGAATGCTTTTGAATCTATGAGGATTATTTCGCGGGTACATTTTAGAAGACCGACTGTAGGAAGAATGAGTAATCTAGTCGATCAAAAGTGCTATCCAACACACTGGCTAATCGGGATCATTGATGCACACGCACCTTCAGATCTCTTGGTAATAGGCAAAGGGCGAAGTTTATATGTCTGAAGAGAGTAGGTGTAGATTGCAAGAGAAGCTCGCGGAGCATCTGGACAAAATACTTATCCCGCAAAACCCCAAAACTTGAAGCAAAAAGTTGCTCAGTGGCTTTCAAGCGTGCGTCACGCTACCTCACTGGGAAGTCCTGACTGGCGAGTCAATCGATCGTCACGGCCAGGACAGTTACTAGGTCGTCGTTCGACGAGTCGGGCACACCAACCACATCGCCCAAGTGTGAACACGTTCGCCTGTTTAGACGTGAAAATTCAGGTGTGTCCTACGTGCCTTGGTGGAGTAGTGGTTACTCGCTCGCCTCGCATGTCAAATGTCCGGGGCTCGAATCCGGGCACGACATTTGGATATGCACTGCCGTTGAGCTCTTATAAGGGCAAAACTCGAGTCCAGTGATTGCCTTTGGTGTGGACTTACCGGGATAATTACACAAGGGCAGGAGGATGACAGTTCAGACGAGAGTGATATGACTATGAACATATGCAATCGTATGCACTAAACGTTCGCTTTGGTATTCGTATATTTTCTATCACATTCTCTTGTGAGCATTGAACTCATCATAGATGGTTCGAATTTCCCTTATTTGAATGTGTTCGACTGATCCATTGTATTTCATACAGAAATAAAACAGGAGTGGTGCATCACCGTTATACGTGCCCATTCTCGTGTGCATGAGTGAGATTCGAAATGGTCATATTTTTTTCACAGAAGTCAATGTGCTTTTTCCCGCTGGGGTTTACCTATATTCCCTAGTCGGATTTGTTCCACGTATGTTCATTCACCTACCTAAGGACAACCCAGCAAACTATCAAAGATCTAGCGAACATGCACTCATTTACAAACTAATTTGGTTTTTCGAGAGACTGGAAACATCAAAACGGAGAGATTCAGCTGGGTTCCAGGTGACTCTCTCGAAAATTAGTTTACAGATGAGTGTATATTCGCCAATTTCGTGCAATTTGGTTTCAAGTAGAACATAAGTTTGACGGAAACTGGGAGGCTGTGCCTACCTGATGAGCCCCAAGATGGGTAAAACCGGTCGTGGGCTGTCGAGGAGTTTTCAGCAACCTTATGAGTAGTGCATTACAAAATATCAAAGGTGTATTTTGAAATAGATAGTGCGTCAACTCGATCCCGTACACAGAATCGAGGGTCCGCGAGGTGGTTACACAACAGGCCGATGGTGGTCTTCCTGACATTTCGATAAGTGCCAATAACGTCAACGTTAGTCTACTCCGATTTCCAGAACATCAGCGGGTTCAGGAGTTCAAGAAAGTTTCCGTGTTACTCACGCTGTAAACCTAAGTGAAGCTGCTAGAGGGAATTGGCCAAACGAGCCACTCCAGACTTTGTTCCGCTCACTTGAGTATTTATCAGTAGATTTTTCGAACATTTCGTGCAAATTAACCGACTCTAGGATTGCTCGAACCTTTCAGCTCTGTGAGGGTTAGATTATCCTCATCAGCGCTCGGTTTTCATAACGTGCTGTGAACTGTTCGTAAGACTACATCTCCTCTATTTGCTGGATTGCCCATACTCTTACGCTCCTTGTGTCACACTGAAAAAATTTGAGTGATTGGGAGAACTAGGTCGGCTGAGTGAGGTGAGTGAGCTACACTTGACACAAGTTAGCAGCAGTCCGATCTCGTGTGCTCTGCCAGTGCAGAAGCGTGCAATGTACATAGTAAAGAGATAACGAAAGCGCTTTGTCTTGCGATATGAACAGACAGGTGTGCACCGTCCAAGTCGAGTCCCTCAGTCTGCTAGACCTAGCCGGCCATATAGATGTGTCTACATGTGTCTACATGTCTACATGTCTACTGCAGTCACAATCGCAATCTTTTAACAGCCGGAAGAGGTCTCCTTGTATTTTAAAATTATTGATCCGATGTCAATCACTCCGACAACGTACAGTCAATGATAAGGTAACTAAATTGTATGGGTTTCCTTGCATAAACTCTGTCCAACATAATGCAATCTTCTAACAGGTATAATGAGGTTTTGAACCCAGAGAAACTTTCGAGAGAGCATGAAACAGTATAACCGGAAGAGGTTTTTCAATGTACTGAATTTAACAATATCTATGTTGGGAACAACTTACAATAGGCTAACGCGCTAGTGCCCAGTTCGTCATCAACTGTCACCTGGTCTAATTCAGGTAGCTGTCAATGGACGTCTACAAAGTGTTGTTGTGTTCCTAGTGACGTTTGGTCACTGATCGTGTTCTGAACATATGGTCAGTTCAGCAAGACACTTGGCCTAGTACTGTTTACCTAAATAGCCCACTACGCAGCGATACAGCCGCACCCGAGGTACGTGTGCGTACGTTTTTAGATGGTTTGGTTGGGGTGCTCTGTAAGTCACTTCAAAAGCTGTGTTCATATACGCGTCGATCAGACAAACAGACTGGTCACACAAGTCAAGTCAAACCAAATTAAGTCGAGTAAAGTAAACTTTTGGTATGAAGATTCATAACTGTCACGTGCCAATGGTAAAACTGCTTCGATGCAAGTTGAAATTCGTTTGAAATATCCACAGATGAACGCCTCATTACAGGTAGTCACAAACAATGTTATTGGTCAGGGTGATAGGACCAACTGCAAGGCGATTCAGTTGAGGGTAGATAAAATGTACGGTGTGTACATCTTTAAGCTCAGACTAAACGCATAAAATAGGCGTGGCTGTCGTGTCTTATCGGTGATGAGGGTAAAAAACATCGAAGAGGTTCAACTGAGTAATGTATGAACAGACATCGTAATGTTATCAAAACTTTAGGTAAAAGTTCACTACATTCAGCGATCTGGCAAGAAATAAGCACTTTTACAGACAGGACTACAATAGCGGATGGATACAAACACCGAATGCGATTGGGGGCGGGGGTAGGAAAAGTACAGAGCTTTCTGGAATAGATGGATAGATAGATAGATAGATAGATAGATAAACAGATAGATAGATAGATAGATAGATAGATAGATAGATAGATA
>NW_008751673.1:1046211-1051327 GCF_000715545.1 Opisthorchis viverrini | reverse complement strand
ATAGATAGATAGATAGGTAGTTAGATAGATAGATAGATAGATAGATAGATGATAGTTTGATATGGCACCGACCTACTAGATCCAAGCCCAGATAGTTCGCATTTCTACGAAATTGGACAATTAAAACACTGATGTTTTGTCAGTGAAGAGTTGAAATGAAAAAAGATGACATTTGGCATTTCAATTCATTGAGTTTGACAGTGCGCCCACTTGCTCTGAATGGATTGGACAGGTTTGACAGGCTTACAGAGTCCTGTCTGTCGAGGTTACGGATAGAATAAAGCAACTTTGTTTGTGTTGTTATGTTAATCCAGGTTCATTACCAAGATTAGCAATGTGAGACCCTAGTAAAGTGGTTTACTCTCAGTTCGGCTGTCTGCTTGAAGCCTCTATCCTCTGTAGATGTTCTTCTCACTTGTGCTTCCTCCTTTTTCATTCATGGTTGCATGAACAGCGGAGAATATAGCTGGCCGACATTGATGTGGATGTTCACAAAAGTGTGACACAGATTGGAGCAAAAGCAGTTAGTTTGATGCCTGCAGTATGCTGAGGAACAGAGTCTGTGAAAATGGAAAATGGGTGTCCCTCAGTTGCATAATGCTATTTAGTGAACAGAAACATCGTGTCATCACTTGCAAAGTTTTTCGTACACTAACCCAATGGTCCTCCTCAGAGTATACTAAGGAATGCAGCCATCAGATTATAGGTAGATCAGATGAAGAATAAAATTCCCCCGTTGAGTGAATTTGCGATTTGAGAAGTCTCCACTCCAATGGAGCTGGTCAACCCTTTTGACCACGGGATGTGGACATTGCGATCGATGTATATCGATCGATATCGATATCGATTTATATCCTGTCTACATGCGAGCAACTCACATTGCTGATCAGCCACTTGTGGCCGGAGGTTTAGGGTTTTAAACTACTAGGTTAGGGTGGGAGGTTTCAGACACGGGGTTGTGTGGGGCACGAAATGCGGAGGCTCAGTAAGAATTAAACAGCTGTATAGTGCTTCGGGTCTTTTCAGCTGGCTTCAGGCTAAAAGGGAAAAGTCTCTATGGTCATGCGAGAAGGCAGGTTCAGCTCACCTGTGAAGAGCGAATATATCGCTAATGTTTAAAACCTAATTCCACTGAAGCTTACAGCGACGTGGGGAAGTTTACGATATTTGTTGAGCCCAAAGAAGTTAGAGAGAAATCAGTCAGACCGACAATAAGACAAAATTGCCTGTCTAGCTAAGTTGTAACATTTGCGAAGGAGTCAGCGAAGTCAGATAACAGCGAATTTGAAGTGCGACGTGTGCAATATAGGTGTTTAACAGCAGTGGACTGGAAATCACTCAAAAATCCTGGGCTTGCATTACGTATCTAAGCAACCGATATAACTCGGGAAATGTTTTTATCTGACGTGCGTGCAACGATGCCGTTTTTTCCTTGGAACCATTATCTGAGTTAAGAAGTCTGACAGGACAATGGAAACAAGACACTTTGTAGCTCTATAGTTGGATTTTATAGTGATCCCAATGCAAGTGTAACCAACTTTGTTGAGACATTACAAATCCACATTTTCGGTGAGGTTTCTGGGACAAAGCTCCAATAAATTTATAATATTTTCTTACAGATATGAATAGAACATACGGCAGTGATATGCGTTGTCTCTGGCCGTTTCTGCTGAAGTACAACCATTCAGTCAGCAGAAGAAAAAAGTATCAATTTTGAATGACTGGTTTAGGAGAGATGTCCCAAAGCCTTGCAAATGATATAATATGACAGTTCAACTGCAACGAGATGATCCGTTCAGAAAGATAAATTTAGTATTGGCAAACACCATTTTAAAGGCTTTGCCAAGAAATGGAGCATTCAAGTTATCCTGTGTTGTTACTACTCAAATATACTGTCGGGTATGAGTGCGAAGCTGAAGGATCGTGCGACTGACACAAGAGGCACCTCAAAAGCTCCTGAATAGGCGAAGCACCATGGGTGTGGTTGACACCGGTAACCTGTCCGTGTCATTTAGCGGAATTGTTACGAAACATTTGGAAAAATACTACAAAAGAGCGGATTTAAAGGTGGACCTGTTTACATCATTGTGGCTTTGTTAGTATGGCTGGTACAATTCTATTGTCAGATGGCAAACTGAAGAACAACCATTTCTCCTCAATGGTTGCTACTAAAAGGCTCTCCTCTCTTCGCTCAAGCTTTTACTTAATGTAACTCTCCGGTACGTCACTAACTAAAAGCGCAGTTCACTTTCCAAAAGCTATCACTGTCGCACGCCTTTCTCCCTGTTGACAACGGGTACCTCGTTTAGTCGCTTTTCTGTTTCGAAGAAAAGAAAATTGATGGGGACAGCCCAATGTTCACTCCGAGCATTCTCTTTATGAAACTTCCGCTGCAAGGAACCACGTGGCAAGCCGCAGTGAGGTTTGTTAAGCGTTGAGCAACAGTTAGTTGGGCGACAACCAACTTCCGAAGCCCTTAATCCTCTTCGGCTTTGCAGAAGTCGCCCACATGGCGGTAGTTACGGCACAAATCACCGACGAAGTTCCGTTGTTAACAGCCCCTGAACAGATCTTGAAATTGCCCGTAAACGGAAGTAACTGTCCCAAAACAGATAGATAAAACACCCCTACGATTAGCCGGTATGTGGTTGTCCTAGTTTCCTTTCCACTATCCAATGTTCTCAGTTAACCCCACAGGAGGAACTCCATGAAGTTTCCGTGACCCCATTTGTGACCCATCACGACCTCTCCACCAATGATGCGATGGTTTCAACAATCCCCTTTATAACCAAAATGCAGTGGAGGCATCGCTGGATCCTATAGGTTCCAATGTCAGATTTAAGTAACCTAAGCGTAACACACTATGTGTTGACAACAACAGCAAGTTTATGTGAGATGGTACCGTTCTTAACGCCCTTTGAGTTCTCAATATCGAATAACAGCTTCGTTCATTTTTTTTACCTATGTGGCAAATACTTTGTTTGGAAAAACCTTTGAGACTGCAACATCCTGCACGAACAATGGTCACCTGATCCACTCATGTTAAACACAGTAGATGATTCAGACTTGCGCTCGAACGTATCGATGTCTATGTTGTGTTCCGTTAGCTTCTCAGCCAAATTAACCAGTGGGATTGGGGCATTATTCCCAATTATATTTAAACTTGAGCAGACCTGTGAAAACACGACTGACCTCAGAGGCTCGTGCAATTCAAGTCTTCAACTCAGGAGGCACACAACGGACTACAACCAATGAACAATGTAGAATCAGTCGCAGGGTGATCCACATGCTGAGTTCACGCGCCAAAATTGTCTACAGACGTTTTGCTACCGGGTATTGTGGCGACTGATTATGACGCTCTGATTCTACAAAAGTACTGAAGATGCAGCGGTTTACGTCGCACATCATGACCAAAACAGTGAGTGTCCTCTTTGGCCACCTGTTGGAATAAGCTTGAATGCTGCATTCAACCGTGCACTGCTTTTATGTCTGTGCTGTAAGGAAGACAATATATAAGTTCTGGCGCTTGTTTTACAAGTTCTAAGCTGTACTATACACTCGTTTCTTAAAGTTTTTCGGTGCTGATATGTAAGGTATCTGAAGAAGCTCATCTTCTGTCCCTATTTGGTGGAAGAATCTGGCCTTGTGGATTTCTCATCTATGAATACACGTTATTCAAGGGTGCAACGTCATTGATCTATCTATCCGTTTAAGCATTCCAGCATGAGAAAACTATTTACGTGTTCTAAACAGGTATTGTGTCATTCGCCTTTGACCATTTCAATCAGTGGGAAATCCTCAACAGGATTGAAGTCATAGTCAACAAGGGCACCCTCAGCTGCCAGTTCGAAACAAGAAATTTATACATACACTCTGTCAATCACCACGTGACTGGGTATTTTCACACATAAGTTTATATAAACAGTGAAATACACTCCAACTTAAGCCAGACAGATAGACGAAAAGTAAGCACCACTTGAACTGATTTTTGCCAGTACTTTGCCAGACACTTTTTATCCGAGGAAAACTTCTGTATATATTTCCACACCCAATGAGGTTAAACAGATGCATTTCAGTTTCCTTTCAGTTCAGATTCAGACAGCGTATTATGGACTGAATAAAACATTTTTGAACGTCAAGTTGCCAGACTTTAAATGCAGTACTGTTCAACTTACCCTAGTTGCTTTCCCCAAAAATTTTACATTGAAGCTACTGAAAATCAAGTGAACAAAAATGGTTTTGATTTTCGACTTGGGTAGCATTTAATCATTTTGACCAGCATCAATAGTAACAAGTAAATGTGAGCGGTCTTCAGACCTATTCTTGAAGACTCATTCAAAGACTCATTCTCGAGGAGTTTCCAGCAACCTTGAGTAGTTTCTTTTATGATTCACTTGAATCTCCAGTGAAGACCAAATTGATTTACAAGTGAGTGTATTTGTCACAATCATTCGCACATTATTTACGCCTGTTTCTGGGAGATTATGAGTTTACCGAAGAAGTTGGTTTTCGGAATTCCAGCTCATCCCAGCAAGAAGCCAACGAACTAGATAGTTTTGCGCTCATTTCAGGACACATTTATGTCTAATCAATAACTTTTTTCTGTGGGCTGATATCTGCGCCCGTTGGAGTTAGTCGCTTTGATATTTCTGTATGTCGTAATTTATCGACATAAAGCTGACACCTTGATGTAGTGGTCGGTTTTGAGTGCTGCATTGATCCTGCGTGTTACACTGGCTAAAACGCCGTTCCACAAGATACGACCATGCCGGAAAGGCCAAAGGGGAAGATTGAGACCAAAAGCAGCGAGACCCCGTACTACAAGTATTCGTGCTACGAGGCCGTCTGGGGGTAAAGTAGGCCAAAGGGATTGAGACCAAAAGCAGCGAGACCCCGTACTACAAGTATTCGTGCTACGAGGCCGTCTGGGGGTAAAGTCGCACTGTCCGTCCTCATAGGAGTGTGAAGGCAGTAAGGTGTTTCCCCCGGGCGACCAGCATGTCCATATTTATGGAAGCAGCGATGCTGCCTTCCCCCGAGGAAGGACGGGTTAGAAAAGGTCGGCCCCAAAAACCGCACACTCCGATTGCCCAACGGTTGACCGTGACCGCCGGCG
>NW_008751673.1:975301-1044505 GCF_000715545.1 Opisthorchis viverrini | reverse complement strand
GACTGGAGAGATGGGCCGAACACTTCGAAGAGCGGTTCAGCTGGCCTCATGCAACACAACCAGTGGAGGTAATACATACGAGCGAATGGAATGTAAACCTTGATCACCCTTCAGAAGAAGAAATAGGGCACGAAATAGCTGTACTGAAACGTGAGAAGGCACCAGGACCGGACGGTCTGTATCCAGCCCTCTTCAAGGAAGGCGGAAAATCCCTGGTGACCCACCTGACAAAGCTTATTGGTGCTATATGGGACGAAGAGAAAGTGCCTGCAGAATGGGGCATGTCGACGGTTATCCCCATCTTCAAAAAGGGTACGCGGACGCTATGTGAAAACCACCGTGGCATCAGCCTGTTAGCTGTGGCATCGAAGGTGCTCTCTGGTCTTATCCTTCGAAGGCTGACTGAACACAGGGAGAGGCAGATCCATGAAAACCAAGCTGATTTCCGTCCAGCGAGAGGTTGCATCGATCATATCTTCACCCTCCGACAGATTCTGGAACAGCGACACTGCTTTCAGCAATCAACAATGATTGTGTTTCCTGATCTGAAAGATGCCTTTGACTCTGTGGACCGCCAAGCACTATGGCAGTCTGTGGAGCAAAGGTGTCCCCCATAAAATCTTGACCCTCATTAAGGCGCTGTACACCAACTCTCGCGGCCGTGTTAAGGTGTTCGGTAAGCTCTCGCCTGAGTTCACCACACCACATGGTGTCGGGCAAGGTGTCTTTTTTCAGCTTTGCTCTTCAGTGTTTGGCCATCGAACAGTGGCCGAGTGTGGTGAGAACGCCAGATAAGTAATCATGAAGTACGTCAAATGGTTTTCGGAAGAAATAAGTAATCATTACGTCAAATGGTTTTCGGAAGAAATTACTCACCGATGATAGATAAACTGATCAGACTGCATAGGTGCGTTGGCTTAGCTAGCTGCTTCGTATACCAGTTGACCAACTTCCTCGAAGGTCTCTTTTCGCACGAGCACACGAAGAATGGTAACGAGTCAAGGGAGGCCGAACACTGACTTGTCGGTGAAGTACAAAAGCCATTATCAGCAAACCCAGCTGCACTGATCAGTCGTCTCCATGGTTAGGGGTCCCCAGAAGGCACACATCAATGGTTAGGAACACTGACAGACATAGCCCAGTCGTTCTCTCAATGACGCTCATACATCCATACTATTGCCTTTAATACATAGCTCCCTTCACAATCCCCCCAATTAACAGTCCATTTACAGTGCTGTATTTACGCACCAATTTATCATCTCCCGCCTCCAGTGCGCAGCTACCTACCCCACGTCCCCAAACAATCGGTGAGCGAAGGTGTGGCAGCTATAACTACTGTACGACAATTACGTAGTTCTTGAAGCTACTAGTGATCATGATGATGAATTTATCGCATACCTCAGGCTGACTTACATGAGTTTACTCCGTTAACACTGACCTGCTATGTCTTGTGTAAATGGGCCTAAAACCTACCGACCGACTTATGCAGAGTAATCGAGTTCACTTTTACTCACTCTTTTGGTTCTCCCATTGAAGTAAGGCAGTACACACGACCTAGGCAAGATGACAAATTTCTCATTTAAGCCTTTTAGAGAGAACTTTCAGATAACCGGAATGTGGTGGGAATTTCTGTGATACGGTATGTTTGGTTGAATACTCTTCGGATAGTGTGTGGTACTTTAGGTGTAACTAACCAATCCAAACGCAACTTACATAACTTGGTTTCGGTCATACGCTAGGTTATTCGCCGCACAGTTGACCAGGTGGGACAGCTTGGATCCACTCTTTCAGTGCACCATACTGAAGGCTTTTGGTTGCTTTTCGGCTGGAAGTTTTTTCATTTGCATTTCAAACCACCGGGAGAACGTTGTGCATCAGAACCCGATTTTTCTCCATTATACTGGGTAGTAATCATGAACGATTTGTTCAGACTGCCCCCTTAAATTTTAAAAAGTAGTGTCACAAGAACGACGAAGAAATGAATATGGGATGTTTTTCTAAAGAACTTGTATACAATAAGTCGAGTATTTATGGAATTAACGTAAAATATGTTGGATTTCTCCGTAATTGGTGTGGTGAATTGATTCCAATAAACTGATCACTTAGCTTCAGGAACATTGGGGCCATCTCTTGACTTCTGTGCTTTTCGATTATCTCATTTATCGCTCAGTTTTGAAGGAAGCAATCACAGGTGACAGTTGATCCTTCCAGCCCCAGAAACTCGTTCAGCACCCTCCAAACTGAACTTTAATTTAAATCATCCTGAAATAAGACAAAAGAAATGAATTGTAGTGATATTTTCGCTGCATACCAAAGGCAACAAATGGCATATCTTGGATTTCAAATATAACGAAATCACCATTCATGGTATAAGACAGTGGTTCTTGGGACCCTTACCTATCCATAAAACTTTAATCTCTTCCCCTCAGTAGTCAATAATCAGGAACCTGAAAACGTAGTGGCTAGAAAATGGTGAAGATGAACATTTTGAGGAGACCTTAGGCGAGGATTGCTAGGTTGCCCTGAAAGTTGAGCTGAGTGGTCCTTTGACACCTTAGACCTCATGTCATGTTGTTAACTCGCAAAAAGTTCATCTTTTTTGGGAACCTAGCTGCTGAGGACGGAGCGTTTTTGCGGAGTATCTCGCCTGTTGCTACCAAATTGTTTTGAGAAATGTACAATTCGGGTACTGATCAGAGTCCACTGCCCTCAGTAAAGAAGGATCTTGGGTTTAAGTGTACTCATCAAAGAATAGCCCAAAATCGTGTGTAGCTGATAACTCAAACGTCAAAGAATGCTTTTCCAATGGAGTTTTAGGGAACAGTCTTCAACATTCACAGTCTCATTGCTAGTTTCCAATATCCTTACTCTATTCCCCTACTGAAACCGTCATTAGAACAGTTCATTTCAAGGAATTTTAGGGTAGTTTTGGGGTCAAATGTGAACATTTTTACATCTTTTATGTATGGTCTATATCGATTTTGGTGGCTGGCGAACTGCTTCGACTCGGGCCGAAGTAACTTTTACAATATGGTAGGACTGACATTACTCACCGATGATAGATAAACTGATCAGACTGCATAGGTGCGTTGGCTTAGCTACGTGCTTCGTATACCAGTTGACCAACTTCCTCGAAGGTCTCTTTTCGCACGAGCACACGAAGAATGGTAACGAGTCAAGGGAGGCCGAACACTGACTTGTCGGTGAAGTACAAAAGCCATTATCAGCAAACCCAGCTGCACTGATCAGTCGTCTCCATGGTTAGGGGTCCCCAGAAGGCACACATCAATGGTTAGGAACACTGACAGACATAGCCCAGTCGTTCTCTCAATGACGCTCATACATCCATACTATTGCCTTTAATACATAGCTCCCTTCACAATCCCCCCAATTAACAGTCCATTTACAGTGCTGTATTTACGCACCAATTTATCATCTCCCGCCTCCAGTGCGCAGCTACCTACCCCACGTCCCCAAACAATCGGTGAGCGAAGGTGTGGCAGCTATAACTACTGTACGACAATTACGTAGTTCTTGAAGCTACTAGTGATCATGATGATGAATTTATCGCATACCTCAGGCTGACTTACATGAGTTTACTCCGTTAACACTGACCTGCTATGTCTTGTGTAAATGGGCCTAAAACCTACCGACCGACTTATGCAGAGTAATCGAGTTCACTTTTACTCACTCTTTTGGTTCTCCCATTGAAGTAAGGCAGTACACACGACCTAGGCAAGATGACAAATTTCTCATTTAAGCCTTTTAGAGAGAACTTTCAGATAACCGGAATGTGGTGGGAATTTCTGTGATACGGTATGTTTGGTTGAATACTCTTCGGATAGTGTGTGGTACTTTAGGTGTAACTAACCAATCCAAACGCAACTTACATAACTTGGTTTCGGTCATACGCTAGGTTATTCGCCGCACAGTTGACCAGGTGGGACAGCTTGGATCCACTCTTTCAGTGCACCATACTGAAGGCTTTTGGTTGCTTTTCGGCTGGAAGTTTTTTCATTTGCATTTCAAACCACCGGGAGAACGTTGTGCATCAGAACCCGATTTTTCTCCATTATACTGGGTAGTAATCATGAACGATTTGTTCAGACTGCCCCCTTAAATTTTAAAAAGTAGTGTCACAAGAACGACGAAGAAATGAATATGGGATGTTTTTCTAAAGAACTTGTATACAATAAGTCGAGTATTTATGGAATTAACGTAAAATATGTTGGATTTCTCCGTAATTGGTGTGGTGAATTGATTCCAATAAACTGATCACTTAGCTTCAGGAACATTGGGGCCATCTCTTGACTTCTGTGCTTTTCGATTATCTCATTTATCGCTCAGTTTTGAAGGAAGCAATCACAGGTGACAGTTGATCCTTCCAGCCCCAGAAACTCGTTCAGCACCCTCCAAACTGAACTTTAATTTAAATCATCCTGAAATAAGACAAAAGAAATGAATTGTTGTGATATTTTCGCTGCATACCAAAGGCAACAAATGGCATATCTTGGATTTCAAATATAACGAAATCACCATTCATGGTATAAGACAGTGGTTCTTGGGACCCTTACCTATCCATAAAACTTTAATCTCTTCCCCTCAGTAGTCAATAATCAGGAACCTGAAAACGTAGTGGCTAGAAAATGGTGAAGATGAACATTTTGAGGAGACCTTAGGCGAGGATTGCTAGGTTGCCCTGAAAGTTGAGCTGAGTGGTCCTTTGACACCTTAGACCTCATGTCATGTTGTTAACTCGCAAAAAGTTCATCTTTTTTGGGAACCTAGCTGCTGAGGACGGAGCGTTTTTGCGGAGTATCTCGCCTGTTGCTACCAAATTGTTTTGAGAAATGTACAATTCGGGTACTGATCAGAGTCCACTGCCCTCAGTAAAGAAGGATCTTGGGTTTAAGTGTACTCATCAAAGAATAGCCCAAAATCGTGTGTAGCTGATAACTCAAACGTCAAAGAATGCTTTTCCAATGGAGTTTTAGGGAACAGTCTTCAACATTCACAGTCTCATTGCTAGTTTCCAATATCCTTACTCTATTCCCCTACTGAAACCGTCATTAGAACAGTTCATTTCAAGGAATTTTAGGGTAGTTTTGGGGTCAAATGTGAACATTTTTACATCTTTTATGTATGGTCTATATCGATTTTGGTGGCTGGCGAACTGCTTCGACTCGGGCCGAAGTAACTTTTACAATATGGTAGGACTGACAGGATGTTCCCACTCGTCTTAGATGAAATCTGTATGTAAAAGAGGAAAAAGTTAGTTACCAGTTAGTTAGTTAGTTAGTTAGTTAGTTATTACTTACTTACTTACTTACTTTACTTACTTACTTACTTACTTACTTTACTTACTTACTTACTTACTTACTTTACTTACTTACTTACTTACTTACTTTACTTACTTACTTACTTACTTACTTTACTTACTTACTTACTTACTTACTTTACTTACTTACTTACTTACTTACTTTACTTACTTACTTACTTACTTACTTACTTTATATCTGCTTGCTAGGTCTGCCCTCACAAGGACTACCGTAGGCCGCCCTGAGTAGTGGTCATGTAAGATGCCCGAGCGCATAATTACTACGGTGTACTTTTAAGAGGAAAGTTTTTTGGAAGGGGGTTGAACGGGATGACTGGACTAATCAATCGATGAATGATTAGAGTTCTCCAATTATACTGAGATGCTATACTAACTTATCTGAGGTCCTCATCAAGATTAGAGAATTTCGAAAGGAGATTGCCTTGAGAATATATTGAATTAAAACCGTTTGCAGTCTCGGTTGTCAGACTATGTCTTGTTATAAGGAAAAACGAACGCATTTGTTAATTCCGTTATAATACCTCACTCACAACGATCACCTACTGATTAGCGAAGTTGGAAGATGCAAGTCTCGTTGAATTATAGGAAATTGTCCTGTTTTGCGTATATTCAAATGCACCAACTCTATTGCATGAAACTTGATACACCTCCTTGTAAACAGAGGGAACTTGCCCGAAATAGGATAACCGTCCGTATTGTTCAACCTCATAGGTACTTTCATATCAAGAAACTTTCTCCGATATCCCGGATGCCATCCAGTCGAAGAAGGACGAGTCCCAGCTAAATTCCTTTGATTCTCCCGTTACCAAATGCGTACATACAGGCAGTCTTCTAACAAACTGAGATATATGACTGACGGAAATCGGAGGAACAGATGTACCTATGAACAGCTACATCTGAAGTTCCTTCCAAAACACTGCTTATGCATGATATTTTTTGTGAACTAATGTTTTGCCAAGGAGTGAGCGCCACTAGACACGTACCAAATGGCGTCTACGGTGGGAAATCGTTCAGAGACTACTATTCTTGAAGTTTATATGTACTTTGATATTGTTTAACCTCTGGGTTATATCACTGAGAGAAAGCAGTTACGAGTCCACTTAGAAAAAACAATAAATAAGCAAATAAATTCAGACAGACTGTAACTGCAGTTTATAATTATCACCAACTTCATCAGCCATAACGTGCTAAATGATCATTTGGAGCCTCACTAATTAGTTTGGTGCAGAGAACGAAAGCTAACTAACGGTATTAGTTCATTTCCACTTCCGGTTTGAACCACCCCGGTAAACACTGGCTGAACTCAGTCAAATACAACAATGAAAGGAAGAAGGCCTTCGCCGCGGAGTTATTTATTTGAAAACGCCAACTGACCGGTTACAGACCATTGGACAGGGATGCAAAACTCTCATTTGCATCTTATTTACAAAAACTGGACATCCATCTTTCCCTGGACGCGTCTTCTTAAACGTTCCTAGATATTCATGGACTCCAATCATTTCTTGCTCAAACCCAAGCAAATGTTACAAATCGACTCCACAAATTCCGCAACAGATCTCTCCTTTTCAAGAGACGCAAAGCGAAATTTCACGAACAACACATACTACTCGCGTGCCTCCCCATCAGTAGCATCACCGTTACACCGATAGGTGTAGGGTTCTACTACAAGTCGGATGTGTACGTTTATCTCTTTTGCATAACTATTACCAGGAATGAGGTCAGACCGAGCACACCTAGTAATCTGTTTATCACCACTATCCCGACCGAGATCTGCTTGTGGGCACAGCGGAACCCGATGTGATCGAACTACTTGCCTCATTCAGGCCCAATCGAACGCAAACCTCATTTGAACTTAACTTGTTCGCCGACTGAATCTTCTCCGTGTGGTGGAAGTTCGTGTGTTGTGCTGATTCGCTGATAAACTGTTGAGTCCCACTTGCAGGACATAACAGCAATAAACGGCAAATGATCATATTTTCTGCCATTTAATTTGTTTTCTATCAGCACTCACGATCCGAGCCCCGAATACGACACAAGTTCAACTTGGGAGAAACAGTACACCAAAATAGTCGAATCTGCTTCGTTATTCACGCTTTGGCCAAATAAAATATGTAGGTTTTTGTCGTCATCGTTTCCACAGTTGTTCCCTCACAATGAAACAACATATGAAGAGAACTGTTTTCCTTTTTATCAGGGTATCTGTTGCACGCGATTTTTCTGGCCACATCAGCAAACCACACTTTGAACTGCCCAAAGAAAGGGTTGTTTACAATTGCTGAGAAACACAGCTGTATCTGAAAACACCAGTTACCGGACAGCACTTGATTATTTGTTAACGGAACATTCCACTTGAAGAAAATACAATCGCCTTCCGCTCTCCGTACAACGCCCGAACAACATGAGTGACACTTGTAAGGATGAATGGTCGTATTACTCTGCAACATGTAGGGGAGGAGTGGCGTATTCCAAACTGACCAGTTGGTGTCCACTGTCACACTGGATCGTCTCTGCGCAGGTTTCACTGACGTAAAAAACAAAGCACCAATGCAGCTCATTTAGGGGCCAGCTTTGGAGTGCCATTTTACGCACAGCGTGTAATTTTGGCAAATAGATTGGAATTGGGGTAGTGGATAGTTTCATTCACGGGGCTTCCTAGGTGCCCAGCAAATCCTTCAATTTTATTAACCCATGGGCCTCGGTTTTCTCGGTAAACCAAATTGATCTTTTGCAAGGTAGTTAGCTGTGGATTCTACTTGAATTCTACTTAGGATCTCAACAGCCAGATTGCCAAAATTAGGCAGCAACTCATTAGTTCGGAGATTGGGATTCTGAAAGCTATGCGCGACCTTAGTAGGGGACAACGGTTTGTTCATGCATACCAACGAGTAAAGATATCAGGCAGCTTCAAAATTTGTTCCTGTTTAATGTAGAATATTGGCCTTGCCGAAAAATTGCAGGAAATTTATCTCCTTCCATTTAGAGATTATTAGTGCAAGAAATGTTCCACGGATTTTGAAAGTACCACTGCTGTTACACAGAAATATCCAGATTACCCCATCCGTCATTGTATACGATGATACACAGGCGATCTGCAAAGTTGTAGGGTATTTTCGCATCCATGGTATTGGGAGCAGTGGTTTTTCTCTGGACTTTGGAGTTTTTTTATGATAAAACGTACTGGAATTCTGTTGTTCTTCTCCAAGGAAACGTTTCGGAAGTGGCGACAACTGTGGTTGTCCTGCAGTCATCGGTCTGTTCGGTACCGTACCATCACCCCATATATTGTGAAGATGTCAGACCGTTGGCGTCCTGAAGAATGAAAATTCAGTCACATTTCAGACTGCTTACATCGCACTCACTCAGTTTTCCTTGCAGAACAGATGCTTGTCTGCTTCAAAATCTCACCATAATATCACATTTCAAGGGACTTGACAAACCGGGGTTAGTAGACGACAGCAATTCTTTCACTCAACATTCCGTGGTCTTCTCGAAGTGAGTGAGAAATGCAGTTGAACTTTGGTCTACTGACGATCGATATCCTTTTGTGCAAGCTAGTGGTTCATGCATAACAAACGTCCACCTTATATAGCCACGATTAGTTTTAGCTGCTCGAGAATTTTCTCGATCAATTACGGGGTCAGATGGGCCGTGTTACGGGAAAAGAAAGGAAAGAGACCATTTTAACTTATTCATACCAACCCGATGTTTGTTATGGATTATCAAGGCGTCTTAAGTAACGTTCGACCTGATTGCGATTCTTACTGAGTGTGAAATTCGGCCTTCAAAGTTAATACCCCGACGTTATTTTGAATATTCCGAAAATTCCCATTTAAAATAAGAACAAAGGTGTGTTGGTGAATATGTTTTCAGCAACGCCTTTTCAAGTCATGCAGTTGCAAAGGTTAAGAAAGCAGTATTAAAAATAATGGAGTACCCATGGTGTACATGAACAGAAAATCGAGTGATGGACGACACTGGCTACCTATCAAAGAACAGCTAGTTCAGGCCACCAATAGGCTGACTTGAGCTTGTCAGCAGCGGTAGTGCTGTGGTTGTGTTCAGCATGGGGTGCATGTATGAAGGGAGGTGAGTTGGACCATGCAACATGTACAACACGCGAACAAAGCGTTTTTGCCGACGAAGGATCGAGTCGCGATGTCGTAAGGTGATTACTTCAGCCCCTGATCTGCGTTGATTAGCCGGCGCTTTGTGAACAGTGCGGAAGCTTTGGCTGGGTATCACGTTGTGCGCTGTCCGCTAGATGTTGTACTACTGAAGTGCTTATCGTCATCCTAGTTCCAGAAGCTAGTCAGAGTGGACTGTGTTCCTTCATTCTTTGGCCGAGTTGCCTAGTCGCGCGTCAGATGTATTCCGCTACACAGCAGCAAGAGAATAAGTACACTAACATATTTAGGGTGTAGGCAGGAACTCTATCTTTGAGATTAAAGGAGCATAGACGATTGCTTGTGAACCAGGTTCAGAGTGTTGCGACCAGGAAAACTTTGTTCAAACTGGTAAAAGGTCTTCTGTTCAGAAGATTTTCGCTCAAAATTCGCTTTTATTCATAAGCCGCTATCTGGATTTTGACGTGCTTCCATCTGTTGTGGATTATTTTTCGGGTTCGAAAATATTGTATCGCACACAGCAATTAGTTAGAGAACATAATTAGAGCGCTTTGTTATTCATTGATTACAACCCAAGTGAGGAAAGTTGTTATTTCACGCAACAAATTCTGGTCACCATTTTATGCGTGACTATGCTGCAGCTTAGTTTCAGTGCCATGAATGCCTCGATCGGAAATAGGGCCTTTTCAGGTTTCTTAAGGTTAGTATGGTGAGAATAGTGGAAACTCGCAAGACAGTGAGCGCAAAATCTGTCCGCTTCTTGGAGCACGTGCCTTTGGAGTAAATAAACTGCTAAGATGCCAGTCAGAGTCCTTATTCGGCACAATTTTATACACCAAAACATTTGATGCAGATGGAAATCTCACTGTCTCCCTTGAAGTACCCAGTACCTTTTCTCACAGAATAGAAGCTGAGTTCGAAGTGTCATCTAGCAGTTGCTTGATGAAAGGACATCCCCTTAAATCGAGGCCGACGTGACCTAAGTTTGTCTGTCAATGGAAGAGCTTACACTGCGGTGGTGCGATGCATACTGCTTTATCGATCAGAGACCCTACGCGCAGAGGACATACATAAGGTGTCAATGTCTGATCATCAGTGTCTTCGAAGCCCTGGTCAGATCTGGTGGGAACATCGGATCAGTAATGCTAATGTATGTCAGATGGTTTTAGGAAAAAGGAACTCTCCCGCAATATATAAATTACTCACGCTTCATTGTTTTCGCCGGTTGGGACATGTACTCCGCATGCCAGAAGACCGTCTGCCTCACAGAGCTCTTTTTTCCCAGCCCTGTGCTAAGTGGAAGTGACCGACAGGCGGACAATTTGTGACATGGCAAAGAATTACGGAAATACTGACCAGTGAACTTAGTCGGGTGGGTAAATGCCACCTCCCTGGATAGAGACCCCGGGACTCAAATCACCAGTGGTTACTGACATTGGCGGAAATGGCCCAATCGCGCAGCCACTGGCACTCGTGCATCAAAGCTATCATCTTCAATGCGCAGCTACCCCATTTTTGAACAAACTGGACATGTCTTCGCCTCCAAGGCTTGGTTGTATGTTCCACTCTCCCGTTTTCCAGTGAATGAAACTGCAGTAGCTGGAATCATTGTGCCTATGGCACACTGATAAAATGAATTGAATTGGATGACAGTCCGAAGACTATTACCTTCCTAGGTAGGAATTTATGGAACAAGAATTATGGGTAAAAATGGTTTATGCAGTGTAAAAGTTAAATTCCATCTTCAGAAAACTATTTTAACCGAACCTCCCTGGTTCTGAGATGTCTGTCCTTATCTTCCAGCAGTTTGCCGACGTAGAAATGATGATTGACTTGTATTCCTTTGCTGCAACTGAGCTATCCGCAATCCATCGGGGTTTACTCGATGAATTTGTGTTGCTTGTAGATAAATTACCTCTCTTTTGGATGAGGTAAACAGTATCATTCCGGATCAGGCTTGTAAACGGGACGAAGGTACAAGCGTCTTTTTTTAATGTTGTACCAGTTGATTAGGCGGTGCTTTTTGTTGGTGTCAATCGCATTCACATCGACCCATGCATTACTCCTTTTTAAACTATAATCTAGGTAGTAGATTCTGGTCTCCATTTTACAAATTCATCATTATCGCGCAGCCGACGTGACCTAAGTTTGTCTGTCAATGGAAGAGCTTACACTGCGGTGGTGCGATGCATACTGCTTTATCGATCAGAGACCCTACGCGCAGAGGACATACATAAGGTGTCAATGTCTGATCATCAGTGTCTTCGAAGCCCTGGTCAGATCTGGTGGGAACATCGGATCAGTAATGCTAATGTATGTCAGATGGTTTTAGGAAAAAGGAACTCTCCCGCAATATATAAATTACTCACGCTTCATTGTTTTCGCCGGTTGGGACATGTACTCCGCATGCCAGAAGACCGTCTGCCTCACAGAGCTCTTTTTTCCCAGCCCTGTGCTAAGTGGAAGTGACCGACAGGCGGACAATTTGTGACATGGCAAAGAATTACGGAAATACTGACCAGTGAACTTAGTCGGGTGGGTAAATGCCACCTCCCTGGATAGAGACCCCGGGACTCAAATCACCAGTGGTTACTGACATTGGCGGAAATGGCCCAATCGCGCAGCCACTGGCACTCGTGCATCAAAGCTATCATCTTCAATGCGCAGCTACCCCATTTTTGAACAAACTGGACATGTCTTCGCCTCCAAGGCTTGGTTGTATGTTCCACTCTCCCGTTTTCCAGTGAATGAAACTGCAGTAGCTGGAATCATTGTGCCTATGGCACACTGATAAAATGAATTGAATTGGATGACAGTCCGAAGACTATTACCTTCCTAGGTAGGAATTTATGGAACAAGAATTATGGGTAAAAATGGTTTATGCAGTGTAAAAGTTAAATTCCATCTTCAGAAAACTATTTTAACCGAACCTCCCTGGTTCTGAGATGTCTGTCCTTATCTTCCAGCAGTTTGCCGACGTAGAAATGATGATTGACTTGTATTCCTTTGCTGCAACTGAGCTATCCGCAATCCATCGGGGTTTACTCGATGAATTTGTGTTGCTTGTAGATAAATTACCTCTCTTTTGGATGAGGTAAACAGTATCATTCCGGATCAGGCTTGTAAACGGGACGAAGGTACAAGCGTCTTTTTTTAATGTTGTACCAGTTGATTAGGCGGTGCTTTTTGTTGGTGTCAATCGCATTCACATCGACCCATGCATTACTCTTTTTTAAACTATAATCCAGGTAATAGATTCTGGTCTCCATTTTACAAATTCATCATTATCGCGCAATAATCCCAACGGGATCAATTGTTAGTCTATTTTGAAATTAACCAAAAGACGTAACCAAAATGTTGAGAACCCACTGAAGTATCCCAGATGTCGGTCAGAATCCAAGTAAGATGTCACATTTTTCATGTCCCATCAGAAAGGACAGTTGAGATCCACGGATGTTTCGAGGTTTCTGTAAAATGTGTCGAATGGAAAGCTGCGTAGCCAAAGAGGCTTATCTTTAGTAAAAAACTTCCAGAAAGAAGGCAACCTTTTTGTATTCATAGTTGTTTTGGACGTCTCATGTGAGATGATCGCTGGCCAAAAAAGATACCAACAGATGTAGGAACATTAGGGATTCGAGTATACTCGTAAGTATACTTTTAAGTCCAACTGAATATGATGCAAACAGGAGGATATACTCAGCGTATTGTTGCATTATTTGAACTTCTGGAGCTGTCCGTAGGAAGTTGTACAGATTTCAGTGCCTATTATGGAAATGCGAATGAAAGTGAAATTGATTAGGTAAAAGCAGGAGCTCCTTGTGCGCATACCAAGCTAGACCGTAGCTAAGACTGTCTAACAGTTGGTTTAGTTTTTACCATCGAATGAGTCTTCAAACCTCACATTTAGATTTAGAAATCATGCAGTTAATTCGGCTGATGGTTCAGGAAAGACTGTTATTCCACGAGTTATTGTTGGTACCTCTGGCCGTTTATCTGCTCAATGAGCAAACGGTTGCAAACGGTTCATCGTCGATCAATCTGACATCTGCAATGCGTTGTAAGTTAGAGTGAGCTGGTGGGAGTGCATGGTTCTTGAAAGTACATGTGTTGAATTAGGGTCCACTTGCCCCGACTGACCTTGACCGATCAGTTGTTTGCTTGCTTACCGAACTATCTCTGGTGGATGTCGCGGTGTCCTTGAGCCTCGACCCTTCTGATGCCCGCACACAACCAATCAATCATCTGTTCAGTTGCAAATTCATGCCTGATTATTTTATTTAGCATCCTACAACTGTACTTAGTACGTCCATTCTATTACAATTTGTTTAGTAAAGCACCAACTACCTACATTGACCAAGTTTGCCAATCGTAATGAAATTTAGTTAAAATAATGCAAAGGAAGACAAGCAAAGTTTGAAAGCCACTAGCAAAAGATGAAAAAAGCAGCTTACTTGCCGGTAAACGTTTTCAATTAGATGTCATTCTCTTCATTATTGAAGACGATAGAAAGTCCAAGCTTGTTTCTCAGATGGAGGCTCTGTTTTGCGATAAGTGAAGTCTTGTTTTGCTTTTAGTCTGCCCAATTGATGTTCACTACTTCCGGACCATCCATAGCTTAAAAGCTTTACCATTCATTCCAGTTGTCAGACCTCTTTCAGTGTAGTGTGAAACTTTGTGAGACAGCGCGCAAGTGACTTTCGGTGTCTAATGTGTTTGTCGGCTATCCATTTTTAGACATGAGAAGCTTCTACATATCATCTGTTTTCTAAGGCTAATTTGAAATTTCTGATGAAAAATGAAACAGCATGTGAATTTTTCACAATGTTTCTAACAGAATCAATTAACTTTGGTAAGTGGGGGTTATTTAAAATGTGCAAATGGGTGTTAAACGGCGTTCTTATTGCAAAACGTGAGCAGTATGCACTCTTTTCATCCGCCTTCCCCAATAAAAGTTAGGTAAGGTAAAGTTTTCGCGAGTCATAACCACTTCTGTGCATCTTTTTGTATGGTGGTCGTTGGCTTGGTGACCACGCTACTACGCTACGCACTACTACGTTCCACAATAACGCGCTGATGATATCACCTCGATTGGTGATGGAAAGCTTGCAATCAAATTGCCCAGCTCAGCGAACAAGCCAGCGACCACCATCTACGCTACCTCTATAGAAAATCTTTTGGTAGGTACGGAGTGTCTAAAGTCTAATGGCCAAAAGTGTTTCAAGTAAGTACTTCTAAGGTGATTGATCGATCATGATTTCGAATCGTCCTACGAAATCAAACGAGAGAAAACAATGTTTTTGTAATGCACTACTCATAAGGCTGCTGAAAACTCCTCGACAGGCCAAGATCGGTGTCGCCCTCCTTGGGGTTCATCAGGTAGGCGCAGTCTCCGAGTTTCCGTGAACCTTATGTCCTACTTGAAACCAGATTGCACGAAATTAGCGAAATACACTTATTTGCAAACAAATTTGGTTTTGTGAGAGACTCACCCGGAACCCAGCTGAACCTCACGGTTTCAATGTTTCCAGGCAACTGAAAGGAGACAATGTTTTATAAGATTGTTAGAATTTTACTGGATACGAGGGTAATCCACTTTCCAAAAAATGATCGATTTCAAACATGGCGACTGATTAACTTGCAGAAGCCGAAAGCTAATACGCACCCAGGAATATGCTGTTTCTCAGTGATACATGGTCTGTGGTGGTGGTTTCCGTCAAACACGTGCTGAAATTTGCTATCAATTCGTTCATCAAGCATTGCAACTTTGGATTTAAGAAAGTTTATTGGAAATTGCAAAAACTTCATTAGCACTCTCTTAAATGGCCACAGTCAACAATGCACTGATTGTGTCCTCAGCTGATGGGAATAAAACGCTGGAATGAGCGGTGGTTAACATTAGTTGGTGAGCATGTGCGTAGAATGTTTTGTCCAGCTTACTAAACCTTTACTCATAAAGTCGCGGAGGACCAGTCATAATTCTACCAAGATTGCAAACCAAACAACTGTTCATCATGCCATCTCACCTTGTGGGCAGCTGCGGGTCTTCATCACACAACTTCATAAACTGCATGACAGTTTTGCGCTCCCAATAGGATTATGGTGTTATTCTCATAGACCAACAGACAATCAAAGCACTGATGCCGAATCCGCGCCTAATTTGTAGCTATAATCTTTCTTCAGAGTTATCAGCTGGGTCTTGTCAGCGCATCCGCCTGAATAGGCATGAAATGTTTTTGCATAGGGCTATAGTTCACTCATCATTAATATGGGCTACCTAACTATCCATGTGACAAACCGTCAGTTACTCAATATAGCCAGTAACATCTCCAAAATACTATAGAACGTTAGGATTTCCTATCAGCCATGGCTTCCCAACTGATACATCCTCAATGGAGGCCTTCACAACTTCTTTTAAAGATAGGTAACAGATCCTTGATGGTTTTGTGTCACACAAACAGTCTTTTTTGCCTGTTGATGGAGCCGAAGTAACGATATTTGGAATCATTTTTGCTCTCGGCGTAACTTTTACTGCTACCCTGCAGCTTCTGTCATTCATCAACTCAGTTTGACCAGGAAAAGTTTCTTGGTTTTAGGCAACGCAGTATTTCCAGAGCATGACGTATGCATTCACTGTGATGGAAACGCTGACGCAGTGTACCGGACAGTAATTCGCTCCCCGTTCTTTCCAGAAAGGGCTGTGAATAAGTTGCCAAAGATTATAACACACGTACTTTGTGTTTCACTAGGTCTTTAAGTGTACGAAACGCAACGCTGTTTTAAACTCCACGCCCAAACCGTGTTAATGATAAGGGGTTACTGAAGATGAAATTAGTTTGTGTACAAACCTCGTGGATCAGCGTTTTTAAGAACGCTACTAGGGCCAACTTCTTGTGAGAGAAGGGAGACTTTGTGGGGGGCACAAGACAGGAGATTAGATGGGGAGGGAATGAGGGGAATATGTTTACAATGTGTGATCACTTGGTACACCAATTTGGCTTGTCAACCTGACTGTCGTCACTTCATCATCCGAATTCACCATCGTATGGTGCATGGGACAAGTGAATCGCATGTGTAACCAAACAAGCATGATCTAAGTTCCTTCAGTACTCACAGACTAGTTCTGCACCGGTTTGATAATGAGCATTTTATTGAGCACATCGGTGTAGTTTATAATAATTACTGCTTTGCTAGATAGAGTTGATAACCAAGCCTGTTTTGCCAGGCTAGGTCACGATAAGACCCGCTGCTTGGGTCTTCAGGTGAATTGAAATTGGAGAACAAAATACGACTAAATATGTTGTACAGTTCGTTATCTTTGAAATCAGAACTGAGCTAAGACCAACAAAAAATTACGGCAAAACAGATAAGCACAGAGAGAAGTACGCGAATGATTTCTTGAATTTTGAAGAATTAAAGACCTGCTTATTTGGATGAATTACACTGATTTGCAAACCGATTTGGTTTTGATGAAAGAATAATCTAAAACCCAGCTGCATGTCCCGTTCATAGTGTTCTTAATCAATTAGATGTGCTGCATCAGGCTGCCTCAAGTTTCAGTTAGCACAATGTTCGAAATATCGCGATACATTGTATGGACGCTCTACACTACTTATAAGGTTGCTGAAAGCCCTTTGACAGTTTACGATTGGTTTTGTCCTTCTTGGCGCTCATCAGGTAAGCACAGTGAGCACATATGAATGTAATTTGCTAATTTTTTGCAACTGAGTTTCAAGTAAAACACAAGTTTGATGGAAACTCGAGGGCTGCGCCTATCTGATGAGCCCCGAGATGGGCGAAACCGGTCACAGGATGTCGAACAGTTTTCACAACCTTATGTTGCGTCTGCTTATTTTGTTACCAACGCCATACTCGCTGAAATTTTTTCCATTGATCAGTATACCCTCTTCCAAATGACTTTATACCCGCCCACCTAGCTTCATAAACTCATTCCGGGTGACTGCCAGCATGAGACAAACGAGTTGATATCCATAAACCTTATCAGATGACAGCATTTCTCATTTTCGTACGCAACACTTTCCGAGATAAACCAATTAATAGTAAAGATCATCGCCTGCATCTGCTCGCAGTTTGGAGGAATGGCGCACCAAATCGCGTTCAACTAGAACACTACTGGTGAAAGGAAGAAGGCCTTTGCTGCCCACTGACCGGTTACAGACTATTGGACAGGGAAGCAAAACTCTCATTTGTGTCTTATTTACAAAAACTAAACATCTATCTTCTCTTGAACGCGTCTTCTTGAACGTTTTTTGGATATTCATTAACTCCAACTATTCATTGCTCAAATCCAAGCAAATGCTACAAAGCGACTCCACAAATTCCGCAACAGATCTCCCTTTTCAAGAGAGGCAAAGCGAATTTACAAGAACAAAACATACTACTTACATGCCTCCTCATCGGTAGTATTACCGTTACACTGGTACGCTCCAGTAAATGGCTTCCCCCTTAGGAAGTTCCAACTCTGTCAGGTTTCATAAAATCGAATGGAGGAGTGGTGTTCAGATTGTACCGATAACGGGATGCTAATGGAATTAGGGAGAAGTCAAACGGTAATGTGGCATCAAGGAAATCGTGAGCTGAGTGCTTGGAAATTCCTATTATGGAAAACAACAAACTCCAGGCAGTGATTTAAGAAAATTGTCTGTCTTTGGTGGAATCCGTCATCAGGAACTCATGAGAAAATTGCATGATCCAACAGTTTAGACAAAGTTAGTGCAGTTCAACTAATCCGCGTGGGTGGCTATGCGGTGTTGGGGTCTTTGGGACTACACTCAATGAATAAATCAAACTTTGGGAAGAGTTCATCTTTTGGTTTACTATTGAATCGCGAAAGTGTCAGCTTTTGTTTTTCCGAACATAGGCAGCCAGGGTGTTTCCATCCAACGCCTGACGAAATGATGGCATCACATCGGCTAATGGCTAGAATTATTCCCAAGAGACGGTGATGAACTGAGTGTTGAAACATAACAGCCTGAAATGAATAGGGAAACGGATGAACGCACAGTAATCGGAGTTCGATTTTTTCCTCCTTAGGCTGCCATAGGAATAAAATATTTTGTTGAATTCGTTAACAACAATGAATGACTCTTCACAGGTAGAGACTTTCAAGCGCTTAGCGTAAGCAACTTCTTCATCACTGAAGCGACGAATGTCATTTGTTTCTGCCTATTCTTGGCAGTCTTGGCTGATATCGGACTGCAACCGAACCTTTTTTGACACGCGTATTTTTGTTGGGACACAGCTGATTTTCTTGTGACCATCAGTGTTAGCAGATACTTGAGGGAATCACTCAGACAAGTGAACCTGTAGGCCGGCCCGTGTCTGACTAGTACATGATGACATCCCAAATACCAGCAGCGCTGATTACTATCTCATCACCGACGGCCAACATTTACCCCCAATTGGTTTTGATTATGAGCACTTTTCTTGTTCCTAACGGGTACCACCTTCGTAATCGCTCTACCTAGCTGATGCAGGGTATCGCAACCGTAGATCATGATTCGTGCTTCCGGTTCCAAGTTGTTCATAGGGGAAGGCATTTGAGAGCGATAAGACTGTGCCAGAGTTTGGAGGCAATTTCCTGATTGTTACCTTAACAGCCTTTTTGAGCGTTTGACTTTTAGTTTTACGATTGTAAAGCACGGCTGCTCTTTTTCGTGCGCTAGCAGGGGACTTTTGGTTGTCCGCGAGTGGGGAATTATCCTCGCACACAACCATCGAAAGTTGTCACAGAATGTGGATTATGGTCAGTTAAATAGGACATTTCAAACAGGGGAAGAGATCTACACTGCATTGCTCGGTAATCTACATTTTCTTAAGAAACAATCGATGATATGAATTCTAATCTTTGAGTGACAATTGACCAAAGAAACTAATATCACCGCCAAACGGATAATTTATTTGCCAACTTGGGACTTTACTCATCCACTTTCAGCAAATAACTTCCGCGGGTTAAACGCCAGTAGCAAATCCTACGGGTGTAAACAAGAGAAAAAAGCAAGCAAACAAAAAGAGAGACTCCCTCGAATGGAAATCTAACCTGTGACCCAGGTCGCTGAGATAATGTACTTCCAGCTGATCCAACTCACCATATAAGTGCCTTTTTGTTCTACAGTGATGTGCCCTAACCACAGCCGAATTAATGAATCAAATGATTGACGTCAGCGCGGTTAGTGTTGATCAGGCGTTGATACTACCCGAGTATTCAGCGAACATTGGTTGTCATAAACATCAGTCTTCAAATCGATGAGGTGAGAGCCCGATGGATCGGTATGACCCTCGGGTGTATATGTGCTCAGTGTGCAGCTCAGCGGGTAAAACACCGTGTGGTAAGCAGGAGATTCTGAGACTCAATTCCAATGAGTAAATTTTGTTTCTTTCATTTTCAATATGTGTCAATGAATATAACGGTTTGGTTAATTAAAGGAAACCCACGCTAGTCAACGGGTAATTGTAGCCAGAACAGCCATGGTTGTCCTCAGGGTGAGAACGTGGAGAACGTGCAGCTATGAAAGACACGCGTACTCATCAGTCCGGCTGTTTCGTGACACAAATGGCAGAGTTTTATTGCGGAAAATTCTGAGTTTGAAGAAATTTTCATCAGCACACTACCGGTTTATTTGAACCCTTTTCAAAGCACATGGTATGAGCGAGAAATAAACTAATCTACTCGCACTTGTAACTTATGAATTATTTTGGTTCGAGATGACTGGACTATCACTGCAGCCAACAGACACTGAATCGCGCAAGGTACTCCGAAGCATACCTGCGTTTCCACGGGAATGTACGCAAAAAATCCATTCACTTTTGGCGTAATTTTCATTCTATCCAACTAGGTGATATACTTGGCCTATTCTGCGTCTACGACTAACCTTACGTAAGTGTTAATCAAGAGCATGAATACAGAGTCTAACTAAAGACGATCATACTCGAGATTCGTGTAGTAAGATGGAAACGGTTTTCGAAGAACTGACCGGTGGCCCAGTGTGTGCAAGTCTTCGCATTGGTCTACCCAGTAGCTGTCGTCAGCGGTTGCTCATAGATACAAACATCTACGTGAGATCTGAAAACTTATCAGGCATATTTTTGCAACAAAAGACTGTAGATAAATTTAGGTAGATTTACGAAGTCAACAGTTTGTCTGAACCTTACGCTGGATGGGCTGAAAAAATTGCCGGGTGTCCAAAATGAATTTCTCCTCACTAGAACTGTAAAAGCAATGCCTAACTGCAGCTGAGTAGTAATAGAATAGTTACCACTCTACCAAGATTTCTATCGGTCTATAACGTAATCCCTTATAAGTGGAAAACTCCCCCACAGAAACAACGCGAGCAAACGGAACCACTTACATTACAAACGGTGTGTCGGAAACTTTTCCTGAATGAGCATCTCTAGCAGACAAATTTTTGTCTCCCATTTTTATTGCATTATAAATCCTACTTACTGACACTGGTGAATGAACAGGAAACGATTCTCCCACCAAGAAATATGGCACCAAAAAAATCGACCACCACTCCATTTGAAATCCCGATCTCATCCACTTATTGATCGATGGGAAGTGGGTTAACTTTTTCTCATCAAAACCAAGCCATAAAAGCACGAATACCCACTAATTTGTAGTTGAGCACCCATTCGAGGACAATAAGTTGATTTCCTCGATGGCTGCTAAACCGAAATGTGTTTTTCAACAAGCGCTTCTTGAAAACAAGTGCTTCCTGACGAGACAGTACATATTAACATGGCGACTTCGTAAAACACAGTGAAGTGAAAGCTCAAATGCCAAGGGTGAAGCGTATTTTGTCGGCAGTTGTACCTTCGCCGAATTACTGGAACAGATTTATCAGTAGCTGGTCTACCTGGAAGTGAACGATACGCGTCACGTAATATGTTCTGTGGAACACCGGAAATTAACTTCTCCTGTGTTAGTTTAGGTTATACGAGTTCGCATAAAATCCGACACTGCCTTGCTTTGAGCAAATCCGTTTATGGGGCGTCAGTTTACAGCGATTAATTGTTTAGGATGTTCCCAGTCCCGAAGGTCATCTCCATCGGCAAAATGCTTTCTAACGTTGGCCGAAAAGTACATGTACAGAGAACAACGCGTCGAAAAGGTCAGTATCGGTCACCGCACGATGCGTCTGGAGGTGCGTGAGAGGAGCATTCCAAACATGGTTTAACGTTTGAAAATTGTCAAGGCAGAAACGTCGCCAATGCCTGGACAGGAATGAATAAACCAGTGACCATCAGTCAGTATTATCGCTCGTCTTGTTGCGTAGTCTAACAGGCCCAAATAAGGGTCATCCGATAGGCGTTCTCACGTCACACCATTTCTAAGCAGCGTTCGCTTTCCCGCTGAAATAAGCAAGTGTAAAAGCGTTCTTAAACATTTGTTTGCTGATGATCATCTGTTAAAGTTAATATTCTCATTGAAAATCTCGTCTTGTTGCTGAAGCTAATCTATGCTGAAGGGCCGAGAAGCACCTAATTGGGCATCGTCAATAGTGCGAAATTCATGAAACTCCAAGGAGCCACTAACCCGCCAGCTTCCAGCCGAGAGTATTATCACAACCGTTCGGCACGGGCGGCTGTTCAACGGTGTACGTATCTCAAATTTAGGTAGGATATAGTGCCACTCCTCCTACGATCACGGAATCGACATCACGTGGCCCCGAGTGTTGACTGGCTCCTAAAGCAACGACATCTCAGATAGAAGTTCCACTAATCAGGCGAACTTCATATCCTGTCTAAGCGTGGGTTCGAGTGTTGACTCCTAAAGCAACGACATCTCAGATAGAAGTTCCACTAATCAGGCGAACTTCATATCCTGTCTAAGCGTGGGTTAATCACACTGCTGACCAAGCACTCGTGGCTGAACGGTTGAGTGTTCAAAAAACACTAAACAGGGGGTCGCCAGTTAGAAACTCTTTGGACATTCGACAGATGTGCCCCAGTGACGAGGATTTAATAGCATAGATCGGCTTCACTTAAAGAACGAAATCTTCAACAGAAATCCACGAAACTCCTCACACCACCACCGGAAATTGGTATATTGTGACAGGTTTATGTTCAACCGCGTAAATGCGTGCGACAGACCAGTTTGTACACGACTGACAACTTACTGTTGGTTAATGGAAAAGTTGTAGACGCTTGCACGTATCACGCCATTCATTTTGGAAGAAAAGTGATGACAAAAAATGGATCGTAGTTGCCTTAAGATAAAATGTACGTGTGACGGTCCCGTTAGTATAATATCCTTCCTCGCAAGCGAGGAGAATCACAATGTTATGCATTTTTAAGGTTTTATATAGGATAAACCATAGTCTGAGCAGTAGAAAAAATCCGCATGCACTTTTATTGCTCCACTGTCAAACCGAATTTCACATGTGACAGACACGGGGGCAATATGCTTAAATCATTTAACTTGGATGACTGCGCAACATCAAAGACGTTAATTGCATTACCGCTATTGTCAAATTAGTTCACTTGGATGCTGTCGTGATCAAGCTATTTGTGGGAAAAGATACATCATATGGGAATACATTGAAAGGTCTATGAATTATCGAGTCACAGGAATTGGCGCGTTGGCCCAAAAACACCCTAAAACGCTTTCGTTAGTCAACTTCACTTTGGGCTGACTCAGTTACGCCCGGGTGTTATTACTTACCCTAAAGAACACAGCTCTCAAGTGTGAGCACATTCATCCGTTCGGTCCTGCTCATGCATGGTTCATTTGTCCTAGCGAACCTCAGGGTTTAAAATCCCCGCATGGCCTTCTGCGGGAGACTTCTGCTCGGAGAACTGGTGGAGTCCAGTGTTACTCTGGGTTTACCAGACTAACTGCTCCAGAACAAAGAAAACACTGTTCAAATGAATGAACTGAATTATTTACATTCAGAAACGGGAAAACTGCAAACAAGTAGAGTTGTTGGTAAACGCTGAATGTGTTGTTTTCAGGCCACTGGATCTGAATTGTAAGCACTAGGCACCGCTCTTGTTACGGGTGATTGTGATGTGCATTAGTTCGGAAAATCTCCTCTCTTATCAGTGATTATAGCCTTGCTAAATGTTCCACAACAGATGTGCGAAAGTCGTTCAAACGGATTACATTTTTTAGAAATTAAGATCATTGAGTGAAATGCACGATTTCAGAAGAATGGACACAATTATCCTAATTAAGTCCTATAAATTTTTTGCTTCATTCGATGCATCCCTTTTAATACATAATAAAGAATTCGAGGTAGTCATTTTCAGGACAATCGTTGAATTTCCAGAACAATGGTGATCGTAGGACGTTCAGAAAATTAACACTAGTCCGTTAGTCACTCGTGATGGGATGTCGTGCACGGTGTGCACCAAATGAGCTGTTACAATACAGTTGACTCCATCTAGATTATGGGTTGCTATTGTCGTTTGGTTTGTGGTGTCCAGATATGCAAACGAGCGAACAACCAGGGTAAACAGTGTACCGTACACAAGGACAAACAGTATGCATGATCCATACCGTAACAAGTACACCAGATTTGAGAGACAAAAGTGAATAAACTGCATTCTGTATCGAATTAAAAGTTTTGAATGGTTGTGGACTGACAGCAGGGGATTAATTTAGAATACGGAACTACGAAGGATCAATGCACTGGATCTCGTATCAAGAGTTGATTTGTGAGGCGTTAATTGGAGGCGATTCTGTGCTGAATATCGTCCAATTCTGAGTGACCCCAGACCAAATAACCTATCTAGTAAAGGAATAAAGCGATTCAGAACGTCATTCTCTTAGCCATGTGGCGCACCACCGAGTGGACACTGCTACTCGGTGGTAGTTATCTGGTCATTTGATAGCTTCAAACGTCACCGAATATTGAAAAAGGTGACATTTCCATTCATCCTTTCATTATGACGTAAGGCGACGCAACTGCTCACAAGTTTATGTGACTTGGCCACAACATGGTGGAAAATAGTCTTCTTTCAAACAGGTCTCTAGTGAATTAAGTTTGCAAGCCCCACAGTTTCCGAGTTGTGGGAAACGAATGAGCCATTTTATAATTATGAAAAGTTGTATTGCCTTGAGAAAATACTACTTTTGAGTCAATGCGTTGATTCTAGTCAGTGTTCTCATGTGTTTGTCAGATGCAGACACCTGCAATGGAACACTTGAATTCACTTCGCTGCTTGCCTTCAGATACGTTCCATTCGGAGCTCCGAATGGGTTCATTCGAATGAATGTCTGATCTCTTGAAAGAATTAATTTCCTAATCGTTTTTATTTCTTCACCATGGTAATCGAATGGTCGATCAGGAAGCACTGTTTTCAGCTAAAACTCCGCACCCACCAAGATGAGATTGCGGAACAGAACAACAAAACTGCCTGACAAGAGTACGAAAGCAGAATTTTATATAAAGTTCTCCTCCTCAAGAGTGGACTTCACAGCTAAGGATTTCTAAGTGGTGAAATATGGGCCAAACAAAGTCTCAAATACATACCACCGAGAAGTGTTTTTCTGTCTCCTTATGCGGACCACTTTTTGAACGCGGTGACGAAGGCGTCGGTCGCTCTTCTGATACCGCAACAGGCTTTCCAAGATGTCATATCCACCAGTTGAGTTTATGCCTTGTGCGTGCAAAACGACGTCCTGTACAGATGCATGGTTAGCCTGAATCTAAAAAACTCTTATGTCAAAACCATGCACAAATCAAACCGTGTATGGTTTTTCTCTTCTCTCTGATTGGTTGAACTCCTTCCATAAAATGTTAGCTTGAACGAGTTTGGCAACTTCAATTTAATTCAGACAGTATAGTGTAGGTTTACTTTTTAACTGGCGTACATCAGCTGACCTACACACGTGGCCTCCCAACTTCTGTATTGGCTCCATGGGTTTTCCTAATCGGATGGTACTCACAGCATACAGTCAGTTGGAAGGGAGTTCTAGTTGAGAAGTCTGTGTCACTAATGTTATGTTTGACTACCCTTAAACCCATTACTTGCATTTGACATAAGGTTTGAAATGGTCCTTGAACTGGTTGGAATGCTCTGGGAAGTGATAATTTAACCGTGAACTCTGTTCACGTCATACAGATATATAAAGAGACCAATGATGTGGTACAAATGCTTCTGCTCTATTTCGCGATGCGTGGTTTTGAAGTGATTCAAAGAAAATCTTAGACTGAATATGCACTTGCCAGTGAAGTGGGGAACAATCGTTGACAATTATGGGGCTGTAAAGTCACTTAAATGAGGCAGAGATATTTCTGCACACATTCCAAGAAATCAGATGTATATCAACTCATAAACTGATTCTAACAATGCAGATTGGGCCTAATAGTGCCATAGATGATAAAATTTCCAGATCCTTTTACTGGGGTGCCGTATTTTTCTAATCAAGGCAACAGGAAGGAGTGATGCGTTTGTAATGGTAAATTCAAGCCCACATGGCTTGACGAAAACCGTGTGTCCGAAGGCCGGCACCATGGGAACATTAAGGTTGTGATTAGCCCAAAAAAGTATTGATATCATATTTTCCATCAAGTCATACTAGATCAAGTTTGCATGAACTACTGGAAGCTTTTGCGCCTATTGATCCGGAACTCCAATTGGCAACCACAAGAATAATTTAATCCCACGTTCTTTTCAGCTTGAACCGCACTCTGAAGCGAAAGTTACTGTATAAACTAGCAGATTAACTGTCCTTAGCTTTTATAAAGGCAACCACTCTTGTGTCGCTTCGCTATATGAAGAAAGACCGAGGATTTTCAAAACAATCACTCGATAATGGACAATTGGACCAAGGATTATCACATACAGCACGATACTTAAATGTCCAAAATGGGTTTTTCAATAGAGGTAATAGTTGCTGGTTAGTCAGCAAAAATCTAAAAGGGTGGCCTGTCAGCATGCAAGCATTTTTTAACACTAGTTTTCAAAATAAGGAAGAAACTGTATTGGGGAAGACCGCACCCACAAGTTTACAGGTACACTTTTTACACAGTCGACACTATGAATTTTCACAGCTTCAGAACGCTGGATAACTAAATATAATATAAACATGATGGGCCCCTGTAACAGCATAGGTTCTTTCTATTCCCTTCATCCTGTTGTAGGTTAGTTCGCAATGGCATAATGCAATCAGTTGTTGAGTATTTGGATAGTCCCACACGCTGCGCTTGTACAATTTGGAAGGAATGGGCTTTTAGAACAGTAATTTTCACCAAATGAGAAGCTTCGCCTTTCGTTTACTGAACACTGGTTCTCATTGCTGGATGTAGTCCGCGGTTAGTCGGTAGATAACAGTTAACCGTTTTTGACCGCCGCTGTATAAAACCTAACTTGTCATTCAATGAATTTTGACTAGGAGACTTGCCTTGACAGTTGTCAGGCCACAATGCCTCCGAACACCGTTTGAAGCTTATTGGTATGTAGGGTCGTCTGATAAAGAAACAGATCTCTCCGATGAATGGAGCAGTTGATATCTTCTAAAGTCTAGGCAAAGTCTCACTCTAGAAAACTACTTGCACGGAAAAAATATGGGTTATCCTGCATCGTCCCATATTTTACTTGAATTTATTTGCGTAATGTCATAAAAATTACAAATGGAAGTACTGGTAAATGAAAAGAATACATGTGTAGCAGTTGTAGGTCTGAGTATACCAGCTCACCTAGCAAGGAGATTCCGTCTTGCTGAAGGGTTGTTGGGTGACCTACCCTTCGTAGTTTTGTTTCCTGCAAGCTTTTGCAATAATACCTAAAGACCTGTTTTTTGGCCGTCAGATATATTGAGTGTGAATCTATCGGCGATTACGGCCGGGTCTTGTTTTCAGACTGTCGTAAGACCCCATTCAATTGCTCGTTCAAAGCGACGCCCTATTAAGACAACGGCCTCCAATTTAGTGCAGCAAAAGGTACTCAGGTCAGTTATATGACGCACCAAGTCAGCCGGGCAAAATAAACAACTTTAAAGGAAAGGAGCATGGAAACATGAATCCTTTTCGTAGTGTTGTTCGCGATGAAAACAACACATGAGTCAAGTAGCTATCGAGCATCAGTGTTAACCGAAGCCATAAAATATCCTAGGAATTCACATTTTGTTGGTCCAGACTACTGTAAAAATAAAGTAGTTACTTAATCCGTTTGCTTAATAGATGACGAGGGTCAATTTACTGGGCCATTTGGCCTGATCTTATTCGATACAAAATCCATCCACTCACGGTTGTCTCAGGATGGTCTACATTTATCATCGGGGTTTGAAAAAAGAAAGTAATTGAGGTGTTGTTCAGTCAGTTTATTTGAAATTTCGTCAAGCGCGCTGGTTATTCGGCGGTCTTACACTGCCATTCTTTCGTCTTTTGTCTTCTGCGATGAGGGAGCTAAGCACACCGGGAGAAGATTAAACTGTTAGTGGTGTGTTATAAACGTGCCGACGGTTTATATTACAAGAAGCGCATAAATAAGTAGAAGAACCCATGTTATTTAACAGTAGGAAGCGAGCTGGTCCAGTGGTTAGAGCGCGAATTTACTGATCAGAAGGTCCGCGGTTAGAATCCGACCTTCCTCTCGACTTTCCTGTCTAGGCTTAGGTTAGCTGGCAGTATCCCAGCCCTCGTGCTTCTTTCTGGTGGCATTATGGTTAGGTACCGATAGGGTGCTACAGCTGAACGATTATTCAGCGGCTTAGAAGCATTTAAAAAAGACCGTTTTCGGCCCCAACAGATTTTTCCAGGTGCCACTCGAACACAAGCTGGAGAAGGCGAACGAAATTAGAGGAAGTCTCTTCAGGCAATTGGTGTAAATTTTTGGCATACACAGTAGTCGGATGTATGCAGTCGAACTTGAGAACATGTAAACAGAATGACGTAAATTAATGACGATGAGAGCTAGAGTCAGACCTGAGATGATTGAAGACTGACCCAATTTCCAGAGCTATACGGCTTACTGGTCCCCGATAAAAGTGAGTCAGAGATAGTGTTACCTAGAAGTCTTTTTAGCATGTAATATGGATGGCAGTATGCACTGAACTCGCAATGGGATATAACTGTCCTGCAGGCATCCCGAACGGACGAAGTTTGCAGTTATTTTTTTGGGGGGTGTATTAAAACTTCAGTGTCCCTGCACTACCCAGGTGACTTCAAAGAGCTTTCTGGTTGCCACCAAGCTGTGGCTGCAATAAATTTTGACAACTGGATTCCCACGGCCATGTTCCATCTAACTTCAGGTTACATAAATTTGCCTGTTTCTTGGATTGCAAATTTTGTGTCTCAAGTTTCCGGCTGTTTTTTATCTATCTATCTATCTATCTATCTATCAATCTATCTATCTATCTATATCTATCTATCTATCTATCTATCTATCTATCTATCTATCTATCTATCTATCTATCTATCTATCTATCTATCTATCTATCTATCTATCTATCTATCTATCTATCTATCTATCTATCTATCTATCTATCTATCTATCTATCTATCTATCTATCTATCTATCTATCTATCTATCTATCTATCTATCTATCTATCTATCTATCTATCTATCTATCTATCTATCTATCTATCTATCTATCTATCTATCAGTCTTTCTTTCTTTCTTTCTATCTTTTCTTGCATTTTGCTAATGAATTCTCAAAATAAACAGTAAATTTACGGCCATAGGTATTTTGAGCAGATTTAAAGACACTGAAATGTTTGCACCCATCGTTAGGTTCACTGTGGATGCATTCAAACAGCTTGCTGTCTTCTCATCATTTGCCTTGCCATGATACTCGATGATGATGCTTTGGCCAGGCTCGTCACAGATACCGAGGTAACACGGACTGCCGATACACGGCTAAGATTACAAATAAAGAAATGAAATGGTTTTACTCGCCTCAAGCTTACATATCTCGCGAATTTTCGTTGAAAAATGTTCGAAGTTAATGAAAGTGATTTCCGGGATATTTTGGTTTCGTTAGACATACTGTCAATTTATACAGATTTATAGGTCGGCTGGAATGAACTTACAAACCTTGAGAACGAGCCTACTTTTAACCGAAATGGTTCATCTTGACTGAGTATCCTGGTGGAATTCCGACAGTTAAACAGAGGTAAACTGAAGTATCAAGGTTAGCAGGAAGAACGTTTTTCTAGTGCATTTTGCGGCTCTGCTTATATTAACAACACGAGCAGCTTCTAGCGACACAGTGGGCGGTAATAACTTCATGCTACCTATGGGAGTTTGATTCATACCGTCCTACCCAAATGGGCCATTTGACTGAACGCACACATATCATACACATAAAACCGGACGGGATATTTAGCCCACACGTAGTCACCAGTTGTTGTTTGGACTTCGGTGTGCTTGGCTGATCTCACTCATTAACGCTTCATTTATAGTTCCTGAAATAGACCTGAAAATGGCTCAGTCTGGTCGTATACCTTGTATTCCAGTCACAGAATAGTTGCAAGCATCTTTTTCACGCATATTTCAGGATACTGTCACAACTCGCGTTATTTTTGACTCCAGCTCTTCGTAACTCTTTGAAGCTCGAACTATTTGTTCCCTCATTGTGTACTTCTTTGAAATAATCAAGCCAATCAATAAGTAACTTCCTACTAACTTACCAGCATGAATTATCCGTCGTTTCTGAGCAACTAGTGAATAAATCTTGAAAAGAGAGCAAAATTCCGTGAGGTATAATAAAACATATGTATATGTATGTTATATCGATTTTCTGACCTGTAATTCTCAGTTCTTTAAAGAACTTATATAATATATATATATACAGAGCAAAATGAGGTATAATAAAACATATGTATATGTATGTTATATCGATTTTCTGACCTGTAATTCTCAGTTCTTTAAAGAACTTATATTATATAAATATATACATATAAATATGGATGGCAGTATGCACTGAACTCGCAATGGGATATAACTGTCCTGCAGGCATCCCGAACGGACGAAGTTTGCAGTTATTTTTTTGGGGGGTGTATTAAAACTTCAGTGTCCCTGCACTACCCAGGTGACTTCAAAGAGCTTTCTGGTTGCCACCAAGCTGTGGCTGCAATAAATTTTGACAACTGGATTCCCACGGCCATGTTCCATCTAACTTCAGGTTACATAAATTTGCCTGTTTCTTGGATTGCAAATTTTGTGTCTCAAGTTTCCGGCTGTTTTTTATCTATCTATCTATCTATCTATCTATCAGTCTTTCTTTCTTTCTTTCTATCTTTTCTTGCATTTTGCTAATGAATTCTCAAAATAAACAGTAGATTTACGGCCATAGGTATTTTGACCAGATTTAAAGACACTGAAATGTTTGCACCCATCGTTAGGTTCACTGTGGATGCATTCAAACAGCTTGCTGTCTTCTCATCATTTGCCTTGCCATGATACTCGATGATGATGCTTTGGCCAGGCTCGTCACAGATACCGAGGTAACACGGACTGCCGATACACGGCTAAGATTACAAATAAAGAAATGAAATGGTTTTACTCGCCTCAAGCTTACATATCTCGCGAATTTTCGTTGAAAAATGTTCGAAGTTAATGAAAGTGATTTCCGGGATATTTTGGTTTCGTTAGACATACTGTCAATTTATACAGATTTATAGGTCGGCTGGAATGAACTTACAAACCTTGAGAACGAGCCTACTTTTAACCGAAATGGTTCATCTTGACTGAGTATCCTGGTGGAATTCCGACAGTTAAACAGAGGTAAACTGAAGTATCAAGGTTAGCAGGAAGAACGTTTTTCTAGTGCATTTTGCGGCTCTGCTTATATTAACAACACGAGCAGCTTCTAGCGACACAGTGGGCGGTAATAACTTCATGCTACCTATGGGAGTTTGATTCATACCGTCCTACCCAAATGGGCCATTTGACTGAACGCACACATATCATACACATAAAACCGGACGGGATATTTAGCCCACACGTAGTCACCAGTTGTTGTTTGGACTTCGGTGTGCTTGGCTGATCTCACTCATTAACGCTTCATTTATAGTTCCTGAAATAGACCTGAAAATGGCTCAGTCTGGTCGTATACCTTGTATTCCAGTCACAGAATAGTTGCAAGCATCTTTTTCACGCATATTTCAGGATACTATCACAACTCGCGTTATTTTTGACTCCAGCTCTTCGTAACTCTTTGAAGCTCGAACTATTTGTTCCCTCATTGTGTACTTCTTTGAAATAATCAAGCCAATCAATAAGTAACTTCCTACTAACTTACCAGCATGAATTATCCGTCGTTTCTGAGCAACTAGTGAATAAATCTTGAAAAGAGAGCAAAATTCCGTGAGGTATAATAAAACATATGTATATGTATGTTATATCGATTTTCTGACCTGTAATTCTCAGTTCTTTAAAGAACTTATATAATATATATATATACATATATACACTCATTTGCAAACTAATTTGGTTTCTTCGAGAGATTCAGCTGGGTTCCAGGTGAGTCTCTCGAAAAAACCAAATTAGTTTGCAAATGAGTGCATATTCGCTAAGTTCGTGCAATTTGGTTTCAATTAGAACAAAAGGTTGAGGGAAACCCGGGGACTGCTCCTACCTGATGAGCATCAAAAAGGGCGAAACCGGTCGTGGGCTGTCGACGGATTTTCAGCAACCTTATGAGTAGTACATTACAAATTTATCTGATTTTATCTCTTCCTCTCTTAGGTCTGACACTATGGATCTCAAAACCGTGCTGTATGATTAATGTGTACAATAGAATTGGTGAGCCCCAATACATGCAATGTCAGCAGTTCGCTGTCCAGGTTTTTCAAGGGCACAATGAACAGTGTCACATGGTGTTCACCTAGAATTTAACTCTCCGTTTTGGGTTGCATGTGGAGAGGGAATCTCATTGGTCAGACAAAACGGAGTTTCTGATCTAGATTAATTTTTAGGTAAACCAATGGTAGATAAGTTTTTCAGGAATACGAGCCTACTGACTTTCATCTAAGACGCTGCCCAATTCCCATACTTATTGATTTATTTGAAAACTCGCAGTAAAGGTTGTATGAACTCGACATTTCGCCTTCATGATGAACAGTTTGACGAAGCCAGACCAACCAGACTAATCCGTTTTATAGTCATCGTAACCCTAATTCGGTTCCAGCTATGACAGCGTGTTCAATAGGTGTACTGGGTCGGAGCGTTTCTTCAATTTACAGCGACCATCTCATATCCTGCATACACGACAACAAAAGTGAGATCACATACCTGTACAAAGAAGTGTAGACAAGCTGGAGCAAGCGCGTTAGTATATTACGATGGCTAATGCAAAAAGCAGCATGAAAAGTAAACCCTATCAAAGGTAATTGAATATGGCTTGAGCATTCGCCTGTATGTGCCAGTAGCTGAGCAGAACTTACAGCACAGCTGTCAACTGAAATTCGTGGTTTAGATATCATAATATTACTGGTATGATTTTGTTTTTTGATGACTCTGATTTTGACTTTTTGGTGAGGCCTAGTTTATAAGCCGGAAGGTTGCGGGTTCGAAATCCATGAGGCTCCCACTGCCGAGGTTCCTCAATGCGCATGTTGCATCTGTACGGTGTTTTTAGGCTTCCCGGAATGATGGGCTTTATCTACATAAAAAAAACTCCATCACAAAGACTCAAATCACCTAAAACTATCAAACGATCATCGATGAACCCCCCGCCAATATTTTTGAATTTTGAGCTGGAAAATCATACTCAAACAAAACTTTAAAACAATGGGATGTGGTTCAAAAAATAATTACGGAAGGGATAAACTGATATTTATTTCAAATTGGTTATTTTTTGTGACATCAAGCCAAAGTTTAAGTAACTACTAAATACATGCGGAATCATCAAAGATCCTTTTCATTTTTCCGGCAAACAATCAAGAATACGAATCGGAAATTCTCTGGTAAAAATAAAAAATACCGCGCCCAAGTCAGTGATCTGCGGTCTGTATTTTTACGTTTAGCTTTGTCGGACAAACTAACGGAAATCAACTTGTCCGACAAGCCGAAGATTTCCGGTGTTCTGGCCAAAGCTCATTGCCACTTCCTTTCTTCAAGAAGATTTTGATTATCCAATAAGATGGTTTCATATGCAAAATTTGAACTTCGACACTACAATTCAGTCTGTAAATCAACTAGATACAGTGACATATAACTGAAAAGTTAGCGGTAAAAAGTCACTTTATAACAACGAAGGTAAAGTATGACGAAAAAATGCGTTTTTTGTTTGATTTAAATAGTTACTCAAAAAGAGAGACACTAGCCCTTCGAAGGCCCATTTTTTCTCGGTCGCGCAAGCCTCACCATTTGATTGCATTGCAGCAGGAAAGTGAGAATTTTCAGCTGCTGTGACCGCAATAATGCCAAACAAGTGTCATCCTTTTGCAGAAAAATTTGGAACTAACAGCACTGGGTACCATGAAAACTCAGTAAAATTTAGTTATGAGGAGTCGGCCTCTTCAAAACTAGAACAAACGGAATTGCTGGTATCTCTAGGGGAGTCTGACGGATGAATTTTTCGTGGCTTCTCAGGTTATGCGTGAATACAAAGAATGTTCTCTAGAGCTTAGAGACAACGAGAGCTGTTCTGAGTCTCTAGGTGTGTTGGCGAACTATGGGGGTATCACATTTGACCAATATACCAATTCCGATATAGCGATGAATTCCCGTCTACCGCTCTAACGCACTTGGGGGCTTATCTCATGATGAGTCCGAGGACGATAAGCAAAAGTAAGGGAAAAAACACAAGATGTGAAAAAGAACAATAAACTGATTGGAGGAACACGTGGGAGTGGCACAGTAACTGCACCGGTTATTAGGACGTTGTAAGCACGAATCGTTTCCTCCCCTAGCAGCATTTGGTTTTTATCGGTCATTGGTTCAGACTGATATTCTAAACGGGATCAATTAAGGAATAAATAGCAAAAGGACAGACTTTTCGAGAATTTCTACATTTAAATGATGATTCTTCCAAATGTCACACAGAACTCACAGATACATTCTCTACATTTTTACGGAGATTCTTCTCTATACGTCACTGGTTTGACCAGATCCGAGGGTGGTTATCACTGAGGGAGACCACGGTGTGCTGACGCCTGAGAGTAGTTTTTTATACTGTTTAATATGCTATTCATGTGATGTTAGCTCATCCTACTGGGCTGGGTATTTGATTCCGTTCAACTTCAGCAAATGAAATCGGAGATATGGATGGGGCTGAGCAATTTCGTAGAGTAGGTTACTTACAGTTGCATTCAAAATATGCCCAACGTGGCAGATATCTTGTCATTCGTTTGCTACCAAATCTAGAAGGAGGGGCAGATCCTAATTCCCGCCTGACCGGAGAAGTTTCATGTGGTATTTGTCTTCAGAAATGAAATCGTTTGAGAGCGTGTGTTTTCCATAGTACCCACGCCGACATATACAATCATAAGACGGAATAAAATTGTAGATTTGCTGGGAGCTCTCCAGTGGGTATAAACCAAAGGTATTATCAATTTAGGTTGTTTGCTGTAAACCCTGAATGGATTGCCGGTGTCGACTCAAAGCCTTCAGGTGTCCTTGTTGATACAGGGCGGGATCAGTTAATTGGAATATTAACAGCCATCCCTTTTCCGAATACCGTTTGGTGCAGAGCCTTAGGACGATTTGGAGCCATCGATAAATCAATTTGATCCCTTTTGTGGGATTGGTCTGCTTGATGTATGCAAAGTATGCTTGGATGTGTATAACTTCGTCCACACCCTTCAGGTCTTATCCTGAATTTGGATAAAATCAAATAAATAATCTTACTGCGACTGTTTTACTACCAGTGTTACGGTGGGTACTACTGATGAGGCATGCAAGTAGTGTAGATCCGCTTCACATCTCTCGAAAAGTGAGATCTATTGCCTAAGTGTGGAGTCGTTTCGTAGCGTTTGCTTGCATTTGAGCAACAGTCAGTGAATATCCAGGAAAGTTCAGGAAGACACGTTCAAGTAAAAGATGGATATTCAGTTCTTGTAAACAAGATACATATGAGAGTTTTGCTTCCCTGTTCAATAGTCTGTAACTGTTCACTTGGCGTTTTGTAATAAATAACTCCGCAGCGAAGGCCTTCTTCCTTTCACTTGTAGGTGTATTGGTGATGCATTGATAGTGAGGAACTTTTTAGTTTGAAAATGAAGTATCATGGATGGAGATGGCTAGTACATCCTTCACGCTGTGGATAACTGGATGCGTGGGAAAGTCAACGAGTGATCCCGTCGCTTGGCTTGTGGAGCTTATACAAGTTGTGTATGTTTATCTGTGTCCGGCCGCGTTCTGGGTAGGAGCTACCGAGAAGTGTATGAACCAGCAACGAAGTATGAAACCAGTAACCAGTAGACTGAACCGGATTGACAACTACCGCCACCCTGGATGGAGACCCTGAGACTCAACTCACCGATGGTTGATGACACTGGCAGGAATAAATCAGTCGCTCGGCCAGTGGCGCCAGAACATCAAAGCTTTCGCCTTGAATGCGTAGGTACCTCATTCTCAAACTAGCTGAATACGCCATCGCCTCATGCTCATCTGTACATTTCACGCTCTCTAAATTTGAGGCGATCGAAATGTAACAGATGGAACCAACGTGAATCGAAATAAAATATAATCGTTCAGCTGTAACACCATGTCTCTGACTGGCTGCCCACCCGAAGGAATCAAAAAGGCAGGGATACTACCAGGTTACCCAAGCCAACATATGAGAATTCTAGATGCAGAGGTTCAAACTGCGGACCTTCTGGTCGGTAAATCCGCACTCTAAGCACTGAGCCACCTCGCCCCAATGGAACCAATGTACACGTCATACATGGCTTATAGCTGATAAATTAAATAAATGAACTAGAGGATTATCTGCTAGAAGACGGACTGGGTAAATTTATGGACTGAGAAAGACGGAGAAATATGCATTTCTATTTCTGTGTCTCCAGTCCTTTTTTGGCGAGCCAGTCACCATTAAAATCAGGTTGCTTGAAGCGTGGGTTGTGTAGGACATCGGCGCATTGATTCATTAGATGCAAAATAGCACGTTTTTGTTTGGCGATAAATTTGTGAGTATTTACTCACTGGTTTCCAAAAACACCAATTTATATCCTCTTTTTGCATGAACAAGACATCCAATCAAGATTACAGTGAATCTATCGTTTTCGACATTCACCAATGAAGCGGTCATCAGTAAAGTGCAAAAAGAAGCCCCTTTAAGTACATTCACTTCGCATTTATTATCAAGGATCTATCTCATGCAGCTGGGGGAGGGTACGCAAGTCCCACAGACATAAATGTGCACTATCTCACCGGATATGCAGGTTTTCGATCCCGATGGACGATAATTCCGACTGATGTAGCGCGTAGCGCGGACCAATCATGATGCTGCTTTATGCGCAGATGTTACCTACTTAGTATTTTTATTATATTTGTCAAACCGCATGTATATGTATCTTATACAAGGAAGGGTCCTTGCGACTTCCGAACGATGAGGAGGTTATCATCTCAAAGCCCGCGTGGGACGTATTTGTAAAGAGCAGAATGCCACACTCCATCATGGTCTAATTGGTGATACAAGTGTAATTTTAGAGTAGTCCGTTTCAGAAAGAACCGGTGAACTTTAGTAAAGTTATTAGGTCATGATGGGACTTGTTTGCTATTTTGCGCTGTACCAGACAGGAACGTGGTTCTAGAGAGTCAACCTTCAGTTGATGTTTAAAATTTAAGAAACTGACAACCGTGTATGGACGCAATATACTACTCATAAGTTTGCTGCCCACGAATGGTTTTGCCCTCCTTGAGGCTCATCAGGTAGGCGCAGTTCCAGAATTTCCAGTAACCTTAAGCTCTACTTGAACTCAAACGGTGGTGACAGCATACAATGTCTAGAGGGAGCGAATTCTAATTTTTCGGGGCAGAGATACCGAATATCTGAAAAACTGTTGATGCCAACTGACTTAGTCTGAGGCAACTTGAAATACAGTAATGAGCATTGTTTGAGGCAATCTATGTTAGAAGCGACTTATGGAGAACAACAGGGGCTTTAAAGACGTTCCGTATCCTATATCTGCTTTTTGAACAAAACTCCCATGCTCGTCAACAGCCTGTTACTACACATTCGATCGCATAGTTGCGATTAAACTCTCCATGTGATGCAGCCTCCAGGGAAAATGTGGGCGCTTCTACTAGGCAAACAAACTGCTGCAGCTATGATCCACATTATCGCGAAAATTTTTAGAAAATGGAACGTTAAGATGGTCATCCATAGACTACCGAGCAATGCCAGCTATACTGGATTCAGAAGGTAACAGAGAAACTCAGGTCGCATGCCGATAGGTAATCAATCATATTCGGATACTTGCAAGTTCACATTTTATCTGATTCAATCATTTCTGTTTTTTTCTAGGTTCTTACTCTTCGTAGAAATTGTTAGTTTAAGGGATCTGTTCTTGGCTGGCGCGTTAAACCACCTCGTTTTTGTGTAAACTGATTCGCCCGACGTCGGGCTGGGTGAATGTAGAATTCTGTAACCCTATGCTGGACCAACCACACAGTTTGAGGCTTTCGACAACGGACTATTCGATTCATCTAGCGCCTCTATACCAGCTCCAACCACCGCACAGGATAGAATCATGGGCCCAAGTACGAGGACGATAGTCAGAGCTAAAAATCGGAAGCTGACTTGGTAGCCCGTGCATAAAAATGCTTGTAAGAATGTGGTTACCCAGTCGGCACGCACCAATTACTCCCGCCTATTTTTAGCACCAACACCGTCGACACGAGTACCCTACCCAGCACAATGCAGCTAAGCTTGACCGAGTACGGGTCTTTGGTTCCGGCTAGACTTAACATGACTGTCAGTCACAAATCCACATGGCTGTAGAAGTCACCCATTTTGCGATATGCAAACCACGCTGTTTGTTCGATTAGAACAATGACTTCCTGGTCGATAGGTTATCAGCATCAAAACCAGATTACGTTTGGTTAGCTAGCAAACACATTCGAATGAATCGTCGTACAGTGGCTCCGACCGAACCAACAGTCCAAAAACTACATATTCGTCCGTCTACAGAGCTTGTACCACCTGAGTCAAACTAACCGCGGATTGCGCTGTGTCACCCTTGGAGTCCAACTCTGACGGTTCGTTCACTGGTTTTGACCTTTCGGTCTTCGCTTGACAGTTGAAATCTGGCATCACAAAAGCAGAGCAGGTTCTGTCCCCTTGGTCCTCAACATCGCCATCAGCAAGCTTATCCTGTGCCAGCCAAACGGAAACAGACACGTAGACCAAATATGCTACAATTCAAACCTTATTACATCAGAGAAGGAAACTGCGGCGTTTGCTCGGTGGATCGTGGAAAACATTATACAAGGAAACCACGGCCTATCTCCGAACGCCGCACAGTGCCGAATACAAGTACTTTCTGCTCCGAAACAAGCAGATAGCTGGTCAAGTGGTGCAATGCGGACATCGAGTGGGAACTTCGTTGAGCTCACCGCAGCGGAGGAAGATATTCGCCCGATTAACTCGGTGGATAATTCATTCTCGGATATAAGCAAGTTTATGATCGCAATGCTTTACCGCTTCTTTTAACTTGCTGTTATTATCGGGAGGTTTAGTTGTGCCGGGGAAGTCTATTTCAGAAAATCGCAAACTCGAATTCACCGAATCAACTGAGACCAACGTCCTTGTCGGCCATTCTTGTTTAATGCCATCTTGTGACACTTGCTGATCGATGGAGCAGTATATTCACGCCAGTCTGTACTTGTGCATCAGGACGGTGGTTTGGGAGCATTTGGCAATGTTGTTTGGGATCTCAGCTTTCCGATCTGGGTGTAAGAGTGTCGAGTGAACACCAGGGCAGAAATGGTGACTGCTCAAGACATAACAGATTTGATGGTTCTGGCTTGTGATAGTTGGTCATCTCCTTCAAATAGATGACTTTCCTTTCTGAAACAAGTGTTTCCCCTGGGAGGCGGGATCCGCTCCGTTGATACCTGCTAACAACGAGAGTTAGAAAGACCGTCTACTTATGTTGGATAGGGATCCTTTTTATGGAAACTGTTGTTAGCTGGACAGTGTGGTGCATATCATGGAGTCCAATTGGATCACTCAAGATGTTCAACTTCCTGGGCTTGAATGTGAAGGGAGCTTGGAAGACGTCTCTGTTCTCTGAGGTGCCCTATCTCCAAGTAGTAGACAGCACCTGTCTGAATCCTTGCATCAAGTCTGACATAGTGGAGGGAAGAAGGCCTTCGCTGCTGATTATTTACTGGAAAATGCCGACTATTAGACAGCGAAGCAAAACTCTCATTTGCATCCTATTTAGAAAAAACTGGACATCCATCTTCTCCTGAATGCATCTTCTTGAACTTTCCTGGATATTCATTGACTCCAGTCATTCATTGCTCAAATCCAAGCAAAGGTTGCAAAGCGACTCCACAAATTCCGCAACAGATCTCCTCTTTAAAAGAGACGCAAAGCGAAATTCCAAGAACAACACATACTACTCGCATTCCTCCCCATCTGTAATGTCACCGAGTAGTATCACCAAGTATTTGACAGCACCTACTCCGAATTCTTGCATCAAGTCTGACAAAGTAGCCTCCAGTAACACATGGATGTCCTGATAAGACATATGCGGAATGCTTGTGCGGAATGAGGAAAGATGGAAATATGGAGCCGCATGTCCCGTCAATCGTAGTGTTTAATTTTTACCAACGAACTAATGAGTATATCATTTCGAGATATCTGCTTCCCTCAATCCGTCAAAGCTGTTGTTAGACGGGGGCTTCCGAAGGTTACAGTCAATGGCCTATTTGCTCACTATTTTGCGCTGTCTACTTAGGGTACATCTGTGCGTAGTGCATCACGTCCACTGTCCTATCTTGCAAATGACTTTCACACCTGACAGTGTATGACGGACAAGTTGTGCCTGACGTGAGTCCTAAGTGTGCCGGCGCTAACCAAGGCCTGAAGGCCATTGAGCAATGTTTGTCCTTTCTCCAGTATTTGATCTGTGTTTCCTCGCCAAACATCCCTACGCACATTAGAGTTCATTTCATCTGATTAGAACCTATTCAAGGCACGCGTTGAATTTGAGCGTTTTCCTATTTTTACTGCCCGCCTGTATATTCTTCCTGATTAATCACCGCCCTTTCGTGCTTGTGATCGTGCTTATTGAAAATCAACCATAAAGTGGGCGAGTACTTTCAACTATCTACTGCCTGTTTCCATCAGATCACCTAATGATTGATTTCATTTGGGATCCAGGAAGCAAGAGGTTTTATATACAGACATTCACTTTCAGATGAAACCACTACTGCTGTTACCACTCATCACAGAGCTGAACCTATCGAGCATATTTCCCTTATCTGTGAGATGTATAACAGTGGAAATATGGACATATGCCGTTAAATATCTTTCACGTTATGTGTATCTTCATTGCTGGCATTTCCATTCATCAATCTGACGAAGTCCATTTGCAGCACAGAAACATTTTTCAGAGAAACGTAAACACCCGAAAATGATTTGTAGGCAACCTTTGTTTAACTTGAACTCATTTTAGGCTTAACTCCAAAAAACACACCTGAAATTCGGCGCAGTGTAGTAGGAAAGTTGTGTTTGTCGAGTAACTGAGGCTGTCTGATTAAGGCGAGAGAATAGAAGGAAGAGTGCGGTGAACGGTTTGGGCCATTTCAACCTCCGAAAAAATTGTGGAAACTCAGTTCGATTAAACGGGAACTTTGGGGGATAGAAAGTAAAATTTAAAACCTTTGCTCAAGAAATTCGTCTATGTTGATTCTCTAATAGCAGCTGACTTAAAACAATTGATGTATTGTCATATTTAGGGTTTAAGTCGGTCGGCTTGTTTAACAGCAAAGTTCTCCTCAATAAGTGCTGCTCCACAGCGAAAACATCTGACGCAAATGTCTATACATTTAGAGAATGGAACGTATAAGCGAGTTAACTACGGTGTTGATCAGGAAAATACACATACTACTAGCTTGCACATGGAAGCGAGTTGCGCAAGGATTTGGGCGTACAACTGGTCACCTGCTTGATACCGTCGTACTGGAAAAGTTACACTCTAATTGATGAGACTAGACAGAACACACCAGTCCTATACTTCGACTGATCGCTCTATCCCTGGCTTCTGAGCGACTTGACATCGTATTTGTTCGAGTGATGTTGCATTACCATAATAAATCTCTCAGGAACTACTTCGAGTACTTTTCTGGATGCCTTGTCAAGCTTGAAAACCGAATTGAGTGATCCTTCGAGTAATGACATTAGCAGTGCTGAGCCATCCGGAAGCCTTGAGGAGACGGTTCCCAAGAACAAATAATCACTGAGGGAATGCACGAGGTAGTCTTGAACCCCGAAAAAATATTTTTTCTTTGTGATTCGCAACAGTGTTATTTCTAGCAATACACTAATTTGCAACTCAATTTGGTTTCCATGAGAGACCCAGCTGAATCTCTCGTTTATGATATTCTACAACTGAATGTGCTGCACAAAGGCCACCTCATGATTCAGTCGGCACGACATTCGAGGTATCGCAGTATGTTTTCACAAAGGAAAGTATTCACAAGGTTACTAAAAACTCTTCGACAACCCACGACCGGTTTCGCCCTTCTTGGGGCTCATCAGGTAGGTGCAGTTCAAGTAGAACATAAGGTTGACGGAAACTCGGGAACTGCGCCTACCTGATGGACCCCAAGAAGGGCAAAATCGGTCGAGGGCTGTCAAAGAGTTTTCAGCAACCTTGTGAGTACTTTCCTCTATGAAAAAGTGTTATTCCTACCTTTTTTCAAAAGCCGCCACTTGGTTTTCTCACGATGTGGCCACCCTCTGCTAATAATTCGTCCACTTCTTATTGCCCTTTCCTCCGCGGATTCAATCAACCTCCTCCCATGCCCTGACCTGCCACCAAAATCGTTTATTTTTATAAGCTACCAAACGCATATGGAAGCCAGGAATCTAGTCTGTCATAGCGCCTATATGGGCTGGTTTCTTTTTGATGCTCCAGCATCACAGTCAGTAATTCCTTCAGGGAATTCTACACCGCACACAGATCATATAAAAATTCGTCTGAAAAAGCTCGAAAGTGTCACCAGCAGCGCATACAGTATAAGTGTCAACCAGCCGAAATATTTGCTTCGTTCATAGGATGTGAGTTCTCTTCTTCTCTCGCGTGCAAATTGATACACATCTTCAAATGTGACAATCAACCAACCAACCTGGTGCTCATCTCCAAGTCAAACATTTGAGTTTACTGCTGTTTCGAAGGTAGCATTTTGTTCTGTTGTCCAGCAAACAGGGTATTAAAGCCAGTGAAGTGATAAATAGGTTACCGCTTATCGATTGTACGCATCAACAATATCATTGTTCATTTGATTCCAAAGGCTTGTAGGCCCAATATCACTTTGCTACAAGCTGGTGACTCTAAAATAGGGCGTGAACATCTCAAGGTGTAGCGTATTGGAACGCAAACCGTGAACGGCCTATTCGCTCACCTGAGAGGAATTATTACCCATGCGTTTGAGCGGAGCTCTCGCTGTACAAAACACTATGTTTGTAGTCAACCTGATGTCGTCAGTATGCTTGCAGAATTGAGCTAGAAAGAGAATACTGGAATTCAGTTGAGCGTCGAGCAGATTGAAGGTTGGATCTCGTTTTCCAAGCTTCTTTAGGTTTGTTTATCATCTTTCTTGGACCGCACACGGCAAGCTAGATCGGATGACGTAGAGATCAACCAAGAGCGCGCAGTCGAATAGCAGACAAGTATTTGGTTTTTATTTTCCTCAAGGAAAAAGCAGACAGATTTGTTGTTTCCACTACCCCTGAAATTTATACCAGATCGTCCTTTGTAAATATTCAAGTAGTAAAAAACTTCAAACCATCTGGTTGGGAGCAAAATATCGCCATGGTGTATTCTGCGTTATTTGGAAGGATCATTCTTAATATAGCACAGCGTATCCATAAGTGTACTGGTTAAAGCCGCACACACGTTACCTATGGGGAGTGAGTGAATTCACCCATGAGCGTTCACTCGCAATGGCGATTTCGTCCTATAAGTGAGGACAGTCTATGCTAGAGAACTGAGAAGCGCAGTGTTTCAAAGGTGAACGCAATTAGTTGGACCAGTACTATTTGCGTCGTTCACTTATCCAGTTCAATTAAGCTCAGTACCACTAGACATAAAATCGGCGCTCGTGTCGGTAGATGCCCCGAAATGTGGCATTTCTGACTGTGGGAAGGATACTTCATCCGAACTCCTTCGTCTAGCAAGAATCGCTGATATAATCATCCTTATGGGTGATATGAACACGTTGGAATCATATGTGGGCTGTCGATTCGTAGTCGGTGCTTGTCGCATTCCACCAGTTGTATGTAGATCATCAACAGTTTCTGTCAACATTAACGTTCGTATCGAGTAGCCTGGAGGCCACCAACCGTGCATCCACCTGAATCACGTGACTATCAGACACTGGTGGAGAGCCACAATTCAAGATTGCCCTTCCTTCGGGGACAAACAACTTGATTCCGATCACGCCACAGTGCGCGTAAGGCTGAGAATTCGCTTGCGAGCCAGCTTGCAAGTCAGCAAGAAGTACAAAAATCCAAAAAACTACCGTAGCTCAGCAGTACTTGTCTGAGCTAATTCAACTACACTCTAGAGTAAACCAACTCTGTTAGTACACAGCACGCGGACGAAGAATGCGAAACGTGAAAGGAGCCATTTTAGCGGCTTTTGAAGTTCTATCTGACTTCTGCCATGAGGCCAAATGACAACTGGATATCGTGGAGATACATAGTCTTGACTGATGTCTGGTAATCCATACCAGAAAGGAACGAGTACGACAGCGTATGCAAATTCCTCAAACGCCTAAAGAAAAATCAAGGGCTTTGGTGCGCATCGAAAGTTCAGGAGATGGAGAGGGATCCAGCTACCGGAAACAGCCGTGTCCTATACCAACTAACACAATCGGCTGGCCAGAAAAAAGCGACCGTCAGTGAAAACGTTAGCTCAATAAATTCATCCGCTGACTAGAAAGATGCACCGAACACCTCGAAGAACAGTTTAACTGGCCTCCTGCAGCGAAGCGTCAAGTAAAAGTTCACACACGCCAATAGATGTAAACATTGATTATCCACCAGAAAAAAAAGGATGAGAAATATCTGTACAAAGTGTGAAAAAGCATGATAAAACGGTTAGTTTCGCATTTAGCTTACTTTGAAGAACGCAGAGAATCACTTCCTAGCCACCTAACAAAACTCGTTGGTGCGTTATGGAATGAAGGAAAAATACCTGTAGAATAGGGCTCATGGACAGTTAATCCTTTTTTTCCAAAAAAGTACGCACAATTTATGTGAACCACTGTGGTACTAACCTGGGAACTGCGTCATCATAGCTATTCTCTGGTTTATCGTTCAAAGGCTGACTGAACAGAGGGGTAGGTAAACTGATGAAAACCAAGCTCTGTTCGACCTTCAGGAGGATGCCTCGATCAAATTTGCACCATCCGACAGATTTTGGAACCGCAACAATGCTTCCGGCAGCCAACGATAGAGACCTTCTTTGACCTGAATTTATTTCTTCTCTCTGTGAACCGTCAGGTAGTGTGACCGTTTCTACGGAGCGAAGGTATTCCCCATAAATTCTTGACACCCCTTAAGGCAATATACGTCAGCTTCCGCGGACGCGTAAAATTTAAGATGAGTTCTCCCTTCGGTTTACTAAAACAACTGCTTTCAAGCAAGGATTTCCTCCTTCACTCTTCTTCAATTTCTTCATCAAAGCAATTATGGAGGACTCACCACCAGGCTCTCATGCCCGTGAGGTCGAAATGGTCCCAGGACATTCGCTCCCACACACTGAGTACGAAAAAGACATGACTCCTCTTGGATCTGACGTATTTGTAATGCAAACGATATTAAATAATCTAAATAATGCTACATCACAGTTTGTCGTGTGGTTCACATCTTGGACTTCCTGACCCTTCAAAAGAATTTTGCTACCAATTAAAAATACGCCGCATAGTACCTGATTTTTTGTGGGTATCATCTACTACCGGGGATTCATTCCGTACAACTCAGGTGTATTTCAGCCCAAAACACCACTCTCTCGCTCTGCCTGCAATCTATGCACTTTGCACTGGCAAAATACCTTGAGTGAATTCCTCGTATTTGAACACATTAACCCGCTTCAGTCTATGAAATGATGTCTCTCAGGTTGCTGTTGTTGCTAGCTTGCACATACTCACCAGGATAAACAACATGCTTCTAACCTGGCACCTCGTGAAATTTAGATTTTGCCCGCAGAAATCACATACCTGTGATCTTTCTCTTAACTTTAATCATAATCAAACAATAATAATATTATGATAACCCCCTCCACTGGGAAGTACGGTAATCTTTCTTATTTAATCAGTGCATAAAAAGCATTCGACCTGTCCACGGCCTCTAACGAGTGTGCGATGCTCTACCACCTACGAACATACCACCCTAAGCCGTTTCACGGGCATCGCTTCTGCTGCCTAGTTTGAATGAAATTCCTTTGATGCCTCAACTCTGATTTTGTGATCCTTTCAGATAAATTGTGAGTCAGCTGTTAAACTTGTCCATTCGGTTCTCCCAGACATGCTCTTAACCATTTTTCTTCCAGAGGTTTTCACTCGAACATTAGTACAAAGAAAATAACGATTATTCCGATACCATTAGGTGTATCCCGCAAAAATATCCACCCAATGTTCTGGTGCAGGCGATTGTCATAAGCCACTTTTAAGAGTAGACGCAGTTTTTTCCGGTCTCTGACAGAAGTTGTTCCCCAGTAGTTATGTCACATTTTTAGAAAGCTACTTATAAATGCAGTTTATGACATTGGCTTCGAAAGTAAAGAACTTACATGAGGTTGAATCTGTGATGATTGTTCTCCGATGAATCGATAAAAGAATCAAAATTATCCAGAATTTTCTGCACTTATTCGCCTGTCATATCTATATTCATTTGTCGAAGAAGAACACAGGTGAAAATCCCCATAAGTGTTCGCATTATCCCCACCGGTTTCAAGATGGTGACAAAATTTGTCATTGTTGCTCTCTGGGAGTTGAATGCACCGGTTTTACTGACCAGCCTGGCGTTATTTATCTGTTCATTTAAAAGCATATAGGTTTGTCAAGAAATACACTTATTTGCAAGTCAATTTGGTTTTCACGGGAGACACAATTGAATCTCTCGTTTATGATATTCTACAACTGAATGTGCTGCACACAGGCCGCCTAATGATTCAGTTGGCACGACATTCGAGATATCGCAGTAAATTTTCATAAAGGAAACTACTCACAACGTTGCTGAAAACTCTTCGACAGCCCACGAATGCGCCTACCTGATGAGTCCCAAGAAGGGCGAAACCGGTCGAGGGCTGTCGAAGAGTATTCAGCAACCTTGTGAGTAGTTTCCTCTATGAACATAAGGTTTGTCTTTATGGATATTTCATAGAATGTCAATTCCCATTGGCAGTTCTATTCAAACGGGATGTCTAAAAGTCCAAAAAAGCTCAGGGCTGAGATGTGCACTGGTAGCCACGTGGTCTAAGAGGCTTGTGTAAAAAGGTTGAAGTCAACACAAATATGGCAGAAATACTTCCAGTGCTGTTCTAAAACTTGTTGATTGCGTATATTTATTGCAGGCACTAGGTCCTCATCTATTCAGCATGAAGCCTGGTGACAGATTTTGTAGTGCACCTTTAAAAATTAGAAGTGGCTTATGCAAAGTCGTGGTTTGGAACAGAGAAATTCACATTCATCATAATCAGGGACTGTCGTGTGATCGCCAATCTGTGTTATTTAGGCACCTGCAAACCTGATGTTTAGAAAGCTTTGAGCCCTCAGAGATTGGCGGTCTTCACTAACATTAACCAACCCCTTTTACAAGCACTGGTTTACTGTATTTTTTGTGGCTCTGTCATATTCTGAAATGCATTCTATGTGTTCTGATTGTATCGAGTATCCAACCAGTCTGTAGAGAACTTTTCTGAACAGTTGGGCTACTCTTTCTGGTCGTGAATGTTCAGAAATCTACTAAGCCAAATCCCGATACTCATCAATGGCCTTGCAGATCAGCAAGCTTCACTACTGATCAGGGCGATCATCTCAGGTTAACGACATGTAATCATTTAATGTATACTGGTCTTCTGAGACCGAAAGATATGCGAAGATCATAGGATTTTTGAAGTTCGACTGCATTGTTCTTTGAAGACATCCGGCCGATGTCTACGAAATGTGAGCGCGATCGATCTGCTACTCAATGTTGTCTTCATAGATGCGATCACTTAAATGCTATATGCAACTTCCATTTATCTTCATCCACAGTAGATCTGAGTGCTTTCACGAAATTCTGGATAAGAAATCTCCAACAGTAATATGGACCAATATTATTGGGCAGAGCGAAACCTCTTTTTATGCCCTTGTGAATGATCAAAGTGGCAAATGTTTGCATTTTCGCCCAAAGTTAGAATCCCCAGAGGAATATGCCTTTCTGTGGTGGGAAATTTGCCAATCAAATGGGAGAAAGTTTGTTTATCGAGCTTTTTTGTTACATTCTGCCAGCGGGAAATTGACGATTCATCAATCCGGTAATTGCCACAAGAGGCTGTAATGCGCATATCTGATTACCTTTCAGCCTTCGCAGTCGTTGTTTTTATTGTCATATTCTAGAACAACGAAAAAGAGCCGGCACGTCAGGGGTGAGTTGCTTGTGTCATTTCCCACTGACTTGGCAATATAAGACAATATTTTATGCTCACCACTATTATCGGCAAACTGCTAAGTTTACGCGTTCTTGTGTAAACTCCTCTACACATTTGATGGCACTCGATTTGACGACCTCAAGCAGATATGCTTGACGTGGTAGTGAATTTGGACTTCGGAATGACCAGACCTAACGATACAGAGGAGCCACTTTCGCCAAGCGACAGCCTCAACCCTCCTGTAGAGACAACTAATCCACAATATTCGGGATGATGCTGAGTTGTACAAATTGTGGGCTTAAAAATTGCGAAAGTACAACTTACAAGACATACCAGATAAATATATCCCTTCCCCTCGTAGCTAAGGTGACAAAAATTTCATTCAGAGTCTTGTTTTGCCTCACTTGTTATCTGCGTTGCAGATAAATAATACGTCCGCCGTCAGGAGACTAGACCCACTATGATTGACATCCATACACGAAGACCATACACGAGACCTCATTTGTGTGAAACTCAAGAACGAAATTCGGTCAGTCCAGTGACTACGAGAGGGAAGAGATGCCAGAAGCGGATTTTGTGCAAGACGTCAAACACTCCTTTGGTAGGTTCGAACAACCTATTTTCGTGTTTACTCATAGGAACGAATGGAAATGCTGAGGACACATATCCTTGAATGTTCTTCAGAGTCAGTAATTTTTTACTTGTTTTAAGTTTTTCGTTTCATAATCTCTGCCAAGTACTAATCAAAGCGCCAAGGAACTGGATTGCAGTGAAAATATGGTCTTGAGGTGCATTCAGACAAACGCACAAAACGATAATAATTTCAAACCGTGACAAAAAAGTGTATTGATCTAAACAACCCTATAGTCAGCGGGTCCTACACTGTTGAAACCCTCCGCCATCTGGCGTCACGAAAGTGTCATGTCATTTTTGGTGTTCAGAGGAAGTTGCATATCGACGGATCAAAAATGAAAGCAAACTAAGCATCAGATCTGTTCAGGAGTCGGTGTCACTCGGCTAAAACATAGTTCGGCTGTAACACCCTTCCGGCGCCTAGCTGCCACGCCACCCGAAGGAAGCTAGTGGGCCGTGATACTGCCGGGTTGCTCAAGCCTAGACAGGGCAAGCCGACAGGGAGAGGTCGGGTTCGAACTATGAACCTTCCGGTCAGTAAATTCGCGCTCTAACCGCTGAACCATCGGGTCCCCTTGGACAATGCATGCTTTGTGACACCATCATTGTGACCGACTTTAGCCGCTCTGAAACTAGACTGAATAATTACCTGTCAAAAAATTACGTGCATAAACAATAAAAGCATAGGAAAATGATGGACAAGCATCTTGGGGGAGGAAGGTAGGAAAATATTTCAATCCCCTTCGACAAACCGCCCACTTTGGTTTTATTCTATGCCTATTTCCTGACCATCACTTTCGGTTTTTGACGTTTCTCCCCTAGTCGATTAAAATCCTTGCGGTTTATCATTAAAAGTAAAAAAATTAAAGAAAAACGACCAAAGAAATAAACAAACGGAATTCGTGGAGTGTTGGGAGAAATCATGATTTGTCCAACAAAGTTTTGCAATCTGTATCCAGGGCTACCTGTGAATGACCGGTATGGTGTAAAAATATGAACTTTTAGCAAAAGCCATAAAAACTGCAAAACTCCAATCCAATGTTGCAGGTATTAGTATGGGCGCGTGACCCCAAACAATTTCGAATCTGGACAGACTTTTATGCATCCATGCTAGCCATATCCGTCTTATAAAATAAATCCACACCTTCCAGTGGAGACCCACCCTCGTATGCAACAACATAACCTACATGCGCACACGTCAATCTAACCAGACTTCAAGCCAATTGGCTATTTATATGTCGCACCTGATAATTTGATTGGTTTTAATCTATTGGGTAGTTCGATTTGGTGTACAGTGCTGAAAATCCGTCCAGGGATTATTAATGATTAGATGATGCTGATGTTAGTTAGACTACAAAACTAAAGCTAGCAGCAGCTAGCATTGTGTAAATTCATGTTTAACCGTACACTATGGATACGAGGTGCGTGACATGAGATAGAATTGTTTTCAGGGCAGTAGAAACACACCAAAGCGTCTATGCTTCTGTATTTGCTTTGCGTACCCCAGAAGGACTAAAGTGCTTGAACCCTGATCATCCACGAAACAAAATGACTGGCTATTTTGTACTCTTATGCAAGAATGGAAAGATAGCCAAGCTCAGTAAGTCAAGAAAACATCGGGATAGATCTAGAGAAGTTTCACCAGTCATATAATGTAAGCTATACGGCGTTTGGAAGGAAGCAATTTGGTAATTAATTCTCTGGGGGAGGGGAATTTCTGGGAACGTAAATCGGGCCATTATGTACAGACATAAACCATTGTATTCATAAAGCGGAAAAAACACGAGACGCTCAAGTTCAATATATTCTTGATACATTTACGTGGAAAAGTTAACTTGAAATTCCTTGAATATTAGTCGCCATTTCTAGATCGAAATAAGCAAAAATATCTCAGACATATTGTGGCGCCAGATATTCATCTGAATTGACGTACTCATCGAGACAATTTGGGAAATTTAGAGAAACATCAATCAAACTCATATTCAATGGCAAGCAAAAGTCACAGGCTGAGCAACAAAACTCTTCAACTTCCAAGAGTAGGATGTGGAATTCAGGCAAAAGTATCACTGAATTCCAGCACAGAAATAAATGCGACTGTCAGGAGCAATGGCAGTTGAACACAGACGCTAAATTATTGGAGAAAAAATGGCACGATGGAAACATTTCTGCTCGACAGCTGACAAGAAAATGGATATCTCAGGGTGCGTGGATGCCTGAACGGTTCCACATTCCATTTACTTCAGAAGTAAGGGCATCAACTCCCTGGGGAAAGACTAACCAAAGCGTACAGCGTATACTGCGTGATATTGGAAATGATATTCTTCCCATGAAATTCAGTGATGTTTGGATTGCCGAAAGCAGCATGTTTTTAGATCAAGCTAGGATTTTTCACCCATGGAATGCAGCCTTATTGATGTGGTCCAGATGGTTTAAACTCTTTCCAGGATGGTCGTAGGAACTGTAAAATTGGCGCAAGTAAGCATCATGAACCGCACCGTCCACAGAAGTATGATGGACTTAATTTGATCGAACAGTAGCAGTCAGCAGCCGTTCGCAACAACAGCTTGAAAATTGCACTAAAACACCAATGGTTTCCCAAAGCCTTGTGAAAAATCCTTCTAACTAACAGGAGCTTTCATTCTCTGGAGATTTTGAGTTGATTTTCCTTGAGGCTTACTGGATGACAGTATACGGTAAAACTAGTATAAATAAACAGACTGGAGACAAGAACGTGTCGTGAATTTCAAGTAGAGTGAAAGGACAAAACTGCAATATTTTTAAACTCTAATTATATGTCAAAAGCGTTTGTCAAGCTATCAGGGAAAGTTACCGGTGTTTTCTAACCAGACCTTTCTTACGTTGAAGTGTCTCAAGAGTGTCTAAAAATCGGAAAAGATTTCTCGAATGCACCTGTGAATAAGTTCGATATTCTCGGAAATTTCCATTGTGTTGAGAGACTTTTAGTTGTACCATTGTAATCTTTTTGTAATCTGTGGCATAATTCAATTTTCTTGAAGATTAAACCCTTGCAACAACCACCTCTTTATAGGAACCCCCGTTTTTTGCACCATTCATCCTCTTGTGGTGACTTTCAAAGAATATTTTTGTGTTACTGACTTTGGCAAACACAGCAACTAATCCTGTGGATCGATATTATCCTTTACTCGCCGCTGCTACAGAAGAAAATCACGTGAAAACTGTAAGCATTCGTCTAATCAAGACTTTTATTGTTTACACCAATGAGGTTTGTTATGCACAGACGAGAAGTAAATAGGGTGTTCTGAAGTGTAAAGGTCACCGATTGGGTAATTTTATGAGACTCGATGCCCGAATGGGCCAGGCGAACCATTGCCGAATCATTGTAGGTTTGCCTCTTGACGTAACCCGATAAGTCACGCAGATTTCCGCAGGCAACACGAAAAGAGAACCTGAGTTGATCCTCACACCAACTCATGGAAAAGACCAATTTGACTTCAGCAAGACCTCATGAAAAATATAGCACAATAGCGGTGTCTCGGGTACACTTGTCGGATGACTATTCGGTCATGTCAATTTATTTGAAAAGAGTTTGATAATGGAAAGAAGTGAACCAGGAATGAAACCCTAGGGTTTACCTATCACAATTATCCGACGTGCCTGCAACTCGAAAACAATTTAGATAAAATCTGACTGTCGAATGCCACTGACCCCGTCAAAGTCTCGAACCAGGCATGGGGAGAAACACGTGGACCCATCCTGGAAGGTGGAACGCATTAGCAACACGCAAACTTCCATAGCATTCTTTATTCCATTCTGTCATGTCGAAATTTGTTTACCTCAGTTTTCACCACACAGAAATCGAAACAGAGCTTCTTTCGACAAGTGGTAAATTGACATGCCGTATACATGTTCAGGCCATCTCTAGGGTTACACCAATCCGAACCCGGTACGGAAAACAGCGTCCGTCTAATCAGTCGGTAATTCGGTGTGCGTAACACGCTGCCCATCAACCTTAGTTTGCAGTGCTAGAAACAGTCTTTGAGTGAGGCACACACTGCTCCCACAAACACTCGTTTCCAGATCACCTCACTGAGAATTCGGTGCTTCCAGCCGATTTCAATGATAATTCTGCGACATCGGTTGTAAAAGACCTGAAGATGTCTTGGTTCCTCTGCCGAAATAGCCAAGTCTAGTAGCTGTACAGCAACAAAGCCACAAGTGTTGTCTGACTGTAGTCTTTTAAAACTCAGTGAGATGCTTTTTGATGTCAGAAGTGGAGCGCAGTGGCAAACGTAATCCTGATCCCTAAGATTTGTGTGTTGACTTCGTCTGTCAGACTAGAATCTGGGCTACTACAGCTTTTAAAATAATTAAGTTGCTCCACAACTCCTAGACTTCTTAGAGGCGTGTTCGGAAATCCTACTGCTTGCAGCATGAATTTACGACTTGTGGGCACGTAGCACGTGCTGGAGGGCTGGATGAACTCGATCAGCCTTCCTAGTAAAGCATGCGGTTCCTGTCCTTGTAAAAAAAACAAGAAAGCATGCGGTCCTGTCCTTGTAAAAAAAACAAGAACAATACTGCTTGGCATACTCAAGGTATATAGGTTTCTCGCTCAAAGAGATTTGAACACTGGAGTTTCGAGACCTTCCGGTGTTCGTCTCAGTATCACATCAGTAACAAAAATAAAAGTATGGATATAATGGATATGGAGAGATGGATATGTAGGAGAGATTTGGAGAGCTCTTACTCGCTCTCAAGCACCCACAAGTATGCAAATACAAACATGACATGATATCTAACAACTTCTGGGGTATAATCTGTTGCGCAGCCATTCAACAGAATCAAACGCCATCTAATTTTTGGTAGAGTGTGAAGATATGATGGCTTAGATACGTTTCCCAAGCTTGGTAATCAAATTTTCAAAGTTTCGCCATCAATCAAAGAGAACTCATTGGACTGCACTCTGTCTTTCACCAGTTTGCCTTATTGCCTAATTATTAACTCAGTGACCGTAACTGTAGGTCAGCTACTCATCTTCATCCGGGCTGTGTGCCGGCTAACGGTCTCAATTTCAGCCGTCGCCACTTTGCACCGTAAAAGTAAAATTTAATAAAACTGACTGGACGAAACGAGTCCAGGGGCTTGGCGGTGACTCGTCAAGTTTGGGTAATTAATACCGAAGATCATCACACTTAACTCTGCAGCAGACTTGTATGAACTTAAAGACCATGCCTGATAACCGGTTTCGGTAAGCCAAATTCAGTTAGGACCATCGTTGTTCAGCCGCAGTTTTTCAACCCTAGTCATACTGCTGGCCAAAAAAAGCTGAAGAAAATGTGACAAATTTTTACACAAAAAGACATTTTTAACAAGAAATTGTTGGGCAGGCGAATTGCTGAAAAGGATCCACCAGTAGTACTGAGATCAGCGGGAGAAACTTGTGTATGAGGCGACTAATATTCGGATACATATTGAATTATTATTATTAAGTAATTAATACTAATAATAATACTAATTAATTACTGATAGAAATAATTCTACGATTCATATTTTAAATCAACAAAGACTTGAGGGTCTCAGAGAAAACACGGATGAATAATACAGGTTTTACGAGAGAACTTGCTACAAACAAGTTGAAGTGTAAAATCTAATATGTTAATACCCGAACATGCAAATTTGGACGTGCTGTAAAAGTGACTGCGAGCGGGTATGAAATCGGAAGACATTACTTAATAGTTTATCACCAACTGTTTTATATTTTCGCCACACTGTCCTTGACCCTGCTGTGTCTAGTAGCCCGAATTCGCAAAAGGTCAGGCTTTGGTAATCTGCTTCAGGACAACGCATCTTTTCTATCCCCACATGAAGACCAAGAAAGCCACAAAGTCAACCTGGACATGCAAAAAGTTTGGCACACAGAGACACGAGACGCGAAAGGGAATTTTTGGAATCATTGTACTCCACGGCGGACTCGATCAACCGAGGCATTGAGCTGGATCCAATTTACCCACCGCTGCGTGCAAAGGACTAACATCTCAACAGACATACTCAAGGAGAACCGAATATTGGATTCACAAAGAATGAAACAAGGAACAATTTGTAGTCAGATCAATAGGGATCACAGGCCGGAACTCGGAAGGGTCAAAGCAGAGGTCACTTCAGCAGCGACCAGTGTACGAGAGTCGGGTCACGTGGTCATCCACGAACAGGATAGGAGAGCAACCAATGGAACTGCCTGACCAAGCAACCAGGCGTGATCAAAGGTCTACCCCGGCTGACAGCATGTGCATTAACACACACGCAACCCTGCTCAACGCACAACAACCAACCCATCACTACGTATTACCACTCTCCCTAACAAACACTGATGATGTCACCTCGAAAATGATGAAACTTTTGCAATCGAATTTCCCAGCTTAGCGAACAAGCCAACGACCACAAAGTACCTTGTTTTAGCAGCTAGCAAAAAGCCACGTAAATGTTCCTAACTGTTTCCGTCCTCACTGAGCGACCCTAAGTGAGGCATATCTACAGAATTAGACCACTTATACTGATTAAAGTACAAGTAATGTAACCTTAGTATTCCTCGATATCTCAGCCGCATGCCAACATAGAGTGACTGAAAATACATTTTCAAGCTGAGTTTTCCCATTAGGAGCTAAAAAAGTGAATTATGGTTTAAAACGTACCAGTGTGGGAAGTATCAATAAACCCATTATCATTTGAGCATTTCATATCTGGAAATTTGGGGACAACTTTTATTCCCAAGACCTAATACACGCGGGCCGAGTGATGCACTACGTTCATCCGAAAGATGAAAATGGTCCAAATGTGTCAAGCAAATCATTTGTTCTTTTCAAATCAAAGGCTGCATGAAGCCGACATGTGTGTCTAAGTAAGGACAGGGAGATATATCGAATGTGCGCTTGCCCAGAAGCCATGTTTTCAAGTTTTTATGGATGCACTTTAACTGAGCCTGACGTAAATGACTCGCTAGTTGAAACAGGTTGTCACGGACAGACAGAAGGAAGTTGTCACACGCAGCATCTTATCGGACAACATGGATCCTAATGAAACCGTGCAATGTATCCAGAGGTCTACATGCCAGAAGACTGTTAAGCTGTTGCCAGACCTGCAAATGACTGAGACAAAACAAAATGTCTTGGTTGATAAAAAAATTTCTTTGTGACTGGAGTAAGTAGCACACTTCTGCTACCGAGAAAATGTAGAAATACAAGATTAAGCGTTGGCGAAGCTCTGTTAACTCCATGGTTTTAAAGATGGCAGCTAGCGAGCTGGCTCTGTAATTTTTCCCTATGAATAAAAGCCTAACCAACTAGTTTGCGAATAGCGGTAGTATATGTAAACGTACGAAACATTAACCAGCTACAGCGTTCGCTACAACCTGGATGGAGTGTATGCTTGAAAGAATCCACGATTCATCAGCCCGAATATATTCTAACCTGATCCAACCAGACCCCGTAACACGGCCTATGAGACCCCTGTAGTAAATATATGACTACAATACCGAGCAATGCCAGCATTAGAAACAACGATTCAGTAGAAAGCAATGATTGCTACCATTTCCGTCAATCCGTCGAAAGATTAAAACCAGCTTTAAACACATTCGTCCTCACTTACGGTCTGCGAGATTGAGCGACGGTAAAAGACAGGTAGATTGCGAGTTTTTCAACCGAAAACCAGAATCCTGCACCACATCTCACATAAAATTGATGGATGGCAAAATAAATTAGCACCCATAAGCATACATAACACAATCGACTCGAATAGTCCGTCTATTTGCTGTACAGATGCATAGGCTCTGTTGAGTAACACCAGTACGCCGACTTGTGGGAAGACCTAGTCCAGTTGATATAGTTATCCTCGGTGATCACCTGCAGTAAGGAACGGACGCTACAACTACCATCAGTGCATTGAGGCCTGGTCATTTATAGACATAACAGTCTATCACACAGTTGAAGCTTAAACCAGGAGCCATTCAGTCGTGGTTCACAAGAACATGCGATAATGTACAGTCCAAACAAAAGTCTGAAATTCGACTTACCATTTGGTACGTGGCGAGTGATAGATTATCCACGTTCTGCCAGAAGGAGGCCGAAATTTTTAGTTGAGCTACAAAGCATCAACCATACCATTATTTCTAAAACACAGCCACAACACCGAATGATCATTTTTACCAACTAACAATGTTCTGTTCCGGCGCCACACCCTTCAAAACTACTATCTCCGCAAAGCAAACTCATGAAGGAGACCCTCATGAGTAAGGAACCAACAAGATTTTACACCAGGTTCACGGTTTGTAGCAGCATATTTCAAAATCATGGAGTCAACACTGAGTAAAACGAGCGATTGGTGCGAAATCAGTGGTAGTCTTGGGTTGACATTGCACAAGACGGATGTAGGTAAGTTGTTATTGCGCCTAAAGTGCAGCTCAGTCAATCGTTTCAGTGCCAGCAGTCGGAGATACATGGTATTATGCCACATCTGTTAGCGGTTAATTTAGTTTCCCCTCCACTTTTCTTTTCGCTTTTTACCAATGTCTTCTTTCCTCATGGTTGAACGGCTGTTAATCATGATGTTGATAGGCCTTTTCGCAGTGGTTTACAACAAACGAACACACCGACGATGTCATTCTGATTAGTAATGAAACGTTTGCAATCGAAGAAAACCCATCATGGCAACAAGACCAAGAACAAACATCCAGCCTACGACACTAAAATTCTGCTCAATATTATATCGACGCGCTGTTACTTATAAGGTTGGTGATGAGTTCGTAGTGTGAGATCTGGAATTTTTGTAAAGATTTCGTCTTGCAAGTGAACACAATCTGTGCTGAAAAGCCGGGAAGCACTGTACAGCTGTTTCATCCTTGCTGGGAATCATCAACAGTGCGCATCTCACGGAACTCCGAAGAGTCTCGAACCCGCGACCTCCTGGCTAGTAGTGTGAACACTTAACCGTTCGTCCACGGGCGGCTGATCAGCAGTGTAATTAACTCGCAATTAGACGGGATATAGCGCAGCTCATCCTTCAGTCACGGGATCCACAACACGCGTTCACACGTGCTGACTGGTTCATCGAGCAACGACTTCTCAGATGGAAGTTTCACTCACACTGCTGATCAACCGCCTGTGGCCGAACGGTTAAGTGTTCAAACTACTAGCCAGGAGGTTGCGGGTTCGAGACTCTCCGTAGTTTCGTGAGATGCTCACTCCCGATGATTCCCAATAACGATGAAAAAGCAGTACAGTGCTTCTCGGCATTTCAGTAAAGATTAGTTGATGATGAGTCCCAAACGGACAAAACTGGCAATGGATTGCAGGCGTGTCTTGTTCGCACTATGAGTTATTGGACTGCCTTGTAAATACCAATGAAAGTTGACATAGACTAGCACCTAAAACATCTTTTGTATTGTTCATTGCGACCTGAAAACGCAAGATGAATTCGGATCACGGCTGTACACAATCCTAGTTTTATCCGGCTGTAGCACACTTTTCGAGCCTAACCACCAAGCCACCCGAAGGAAGCACGATGGCTGGGATACCATCATGTTAACCGGGCCTAGAAAGGGGAAGTTAAGAGGCAGAGGTCGAGTTTGAACCACCGACCTAGTTTGCAAATACATCATTGTAGGGTGTTGGTATCAAACTATTATCAGCCTGTTTACTCCGTCACAGATGAAAGTCTCTGCGAGAGTTGGATCCAGGCTTCAGCCCATGTAAAAACTGACATCTATCCTGTAAGTGGTACTTTCAAGGTCGAGCGAAACGTTTTTTCCCAATCGCAGATTTCTCTGGTATTTTATGCACACACAATTTTTTACGGTTTCAAATTTCGGGGTATCAGTGAAAAGCAACTGTCAATTGGGATTGGGAGCTCAAGTGAAAATTACCAATTCCATATGAATATAGTTGGTTGGTCAAGAAAAATATCAGCAACGCGGTTCCGATTTAAACAGCCGAATTGAGTGGTGTTATGGTTTCACAAGTGATGTGTGGGAATTCCAGAGCTCCTCTTCACAAGAACCCTTTCCAAGTGCCAGGCTGACTCCTGAACGTGATCGACACTACTGGAGCCTTGGCCCTGGAAAGTTAAAAATGCGACAGTATCGTTCCAATTTATTCGGTACTTCAGTCCTTCCACCGAGGCAGCATAACAGTTATGTTCAAATTCACCCATCTCGAACAGTGAACGCACAAAACGGATAATTACCGCCCACGGTATCGCCGTTCAACCCAAAGTAACGATGGGTTCTCCGGCATTCCCCTCTCCCTAAAAGTTATGTGAGACGCGTCACAATAAGTATTCCTGAAACTCCAGATGATTCTACCCCAGCGGCAAGCACGGCAAACGTTATTCCCTAAACGTCATCAGTGGGTGAGGACAAAACACTATGTCAGCAGATAACTGTAATTAGATTCTCTGAGCAGAATAAGCCGCGTCTCAGCACACCAACGATCTACACAGATTGGGAAAAAACACTAGTTCAGATCTTATTATGCTTAATAGGTCGATAATGAAAATGACGTAATCAGCAGAGTTTCACGCCAAACTGAACATATTCTTCTAGTTTCAAGCCCATTTCTAGGAGAGAACAGAAACAGAAGATCGAATTACGAGATGTCTGGCGCAAACGAAACTAGAAAATTAGCTTTTTCATGTGGAGGCTTTATGATGAAACTCTTCAGCACTGAAATTTATTGTGAAAGTACGTAAAGTAAGCCAGATAAGATAAAATCGGGGTATGACTAGAAGGTTTCGGAGTATAAAGGGTTATGTGGTATGTGAAATATATTCCGTCACGAGTGCATTAGATTTGCCGGTGTAAATTGGTGAAGGGGCATTGTTAATTCATGCGATTGATCATAAAAGGCTTCTGATGACGTGAGTCTTTAAGAAAAGGAATGAAACTGAAAGTAGCAGTATCGTCTGGCTCAGCAAAATCCATTGATGCCGTTAGAGTCCGTCGAGCGCGGGAACCTTGTAATTTATTATTTGTTCCAAGTTATTCCTAATTCGTCAAATTCACGGTTTACTTTTAACTTTTTAATTCGGTTTAGAATGTTTAAATTAATGTAATCCAACGAAATTTGGAAGTCTTTCTCCACAGGAACAAATACCGTAACTTTCAGCTTATAACAGGCCACCTGTGCCCGATAGGGTTCGGGTTTTTTGATCAACGAAACTTCGATAGGCGTCTCAAGTACAGTGATCGCTGGATACCCCTAGTGCGTCGACAAGTCTCGAAAAAGCTACATAACTCGAGTGATGTGGGCAAGATGTAACGTCAACAGACTGACTAAGTGATCGACCGTCTGATTGGTTGATTGACTGATTGAATGTCTGATTGATCGACTGATTAGGTGATTGGCTGACTGACTGGTAACTGTGACCGGATAAAATGAAGCCTAACAGCACTCAGATAAAACAGGTTGATTTAGCCGTTTACAAGGAATTTTAGTTATCCTTCTAATATTTTCCACCTTACAGGGAATCACGAACCTCGAAAAGAAAGACACAAGAAGCGATCTGTACGAAAACATCGATGAGGACAATGAACGGTTTCTTGATACCAGCATTAGATATGTAAAACATCTGCAAAAAATTCCAAGGGTTCTCTGTTGTTGTCACTTTCGTGACAAAACGGATTGCTCAAACGATTAGCGCTTTACATGATCCGCCAAGTACGCTGTAATTAAGCGAAATAGTGCGACGTTCAGTTTACCTCTGATGGCAAATATCAAACCCGATTCAGCAGGAAACTGATGTACCATGGAATTGTTTCATATAGAAGCCAATATAAACCTGTTAATCTACACCAATAGTACCAGGCACAAAGGAGAAACGTACGGAAATAATTTATCCCTCTAATTTAGCTCTTTCAGACACACTGTAGGTCTTTCGATCAATATTATTTCAGTGTCAAAATGAGTGATCATCCCGAGTGATGAATTCCAAAGAAAAAACCCATACCACAAGGCATACAGTGCTAAATCAGAGAACTGTGTTGTTGCGGATCGAAAACTGTATTTTTGCTACGGATAAAAAAGAATACGCGTTTGATAATGGTCTACCCCTACTGGTGACCCAATATATTATTGAACACGATTCTAAGAAAATTCCTGTGGTTTATTCAGGCGGGGTAACTTGATGACAAAAGACCGCTCCATCTAGTTAAGTAATTTGCGCAAATCCGGGCTTGTTTTGCGGTAGGGCATTGTATGGAACATTGCAGGGCTAAACGGCTAGTATTCATCCACTTTGCTTTCAACCCAAGCCTAAATTAGACCGAAAATATGAACTATGAATCAGCCGACGCATGTCGTCCTTGTGCACGCAGCAACGAAAACTCCACCGTCTTCGCAACTACAAAATGCTCTAGTGACTAATACTCGGGGTATCGCGGCTTCGAGGCTCCTTGGAGTTTCGTCGGGTTTCCATCTATACCGCAATTTGTAGCTTCTCAGCACAGATTAGGTTTACTTACAGGATGAGAACTTCATTTGAAAATCATAGGACCGATGTTAGGCTTCAGATACTGATGTGGTATGTTAGGTTCATCCGGAACTTAATGATCATCTATTAGACCGTCCATAACCTGTGTACCCACCCTACGATAGATAAATGTTTAGTGATGACCTGAAAAGGATGCCAGTTTGAAGCGACTTTACGAGAAAGAAGTTTCGATCATGCTGGCCAAGAACAACTGTGCATAAATTAAGACAGTAGATGTGCTAGAGGATGGTGGTTAGAACAATTTTTGAATGCGTTTAATTTGGTTCTAAACTTAAAATCTTTCAAATTGTTACAAATACAAACAGTTCAGAGTGTCACTTATGCAACCAAGGAAATTTTCTGGAAGGTTATCGGCCTCTTTCAACTTCTCCCCTCGATTCAAGCTAGAATATTCAACACATCCGCTAGATGTTGTGCTAACTTTCCATGGGGAATCGCCAGAGTGATGCTTTGAGCGTTAACACAGTACTGAGTGCTGTTAAGGTCAGGTTGTTGATCTGGGACACTAGTCACCTTCAAGCACAATCAAGATGTACAAATCCCATGGATTCAAGCAGAATATACTTGACTCCCAAAGCTTGGCGTTTAGCGCAACTTTTCCATGGCATCGATCGGTAGTAGTTAATTAACGAGGTCAATCGTCAATTGTCAATTTTCCCGACTATTCGAATCTCGGATCACCTGACTACTGGTAGGGATATCAACACTAAAAACACTGTTGTCTAGTAGCAAAATCTATTCGCACCCATCGCCAAAAATGTAATTATTTGACTTTCACTGTCCACAATAAAATGAGTGTTGCGAGCTCCGAGGGCGCCCTGATTTGCATCTTCTGGTGACTTTTCATTAAATGTGTCTTACTGTTTGATGCCATGCCACAGCCAAACACCAGATCGATGTAGTGCAAAGTAGACTTTAACCATATGAACTGTACACATGGTGTATATGTTAGTTTACTCCGTTCGCGTACATCATTGACGGTTTTCTGCGACGCAGTCATGCTAGACAAAACATAGTCATTAAAATGACTATGTGTGAAATGTGTCCATCATGTGCCACAATTTGTCTTATAATACGGGTGCGTTTTTCCAACTGCATTTTCCTGTTTAGTGCAGTATATAACAATGTACCTACCACGTAAATCTAAAGAAAAATATGATTGCGTGTACTGCCAAGTGTGAAGATGATATTCACGGATTTTCCAAGCCGAGCATGACTGCCTACGTCTAATAGTTGTATCGCTGAAATGAAGCGATGAAGCTTGGTTACCTCTCTAACGCCTATCCAAACTTCACAGATTCAGGCATTGTTTCATGAGCGTTTGTTCATTCAAAAATGCCTAGCCAGCGACTCAAGTCATTGAGCTGGCTTCAACAATAGACGTTTTCCTCGTTTGATAATCCAGGATTCTGCAATCTGCTTTACAACAGAGTCTCGTCACGATATAGTCACAAGACCCAGTTGGGGGGGGGGGTGCGTAGTACCCATAGTAATCAATGACTATAGAGATATCATGGATATGGTTTCATGACCTTGAAGGTCTTTCTATCGAAAACAAGAAATTTTCAGCGAGCCAGCATTGCGGAACTACCCCCAGGGAATAAGATATCGACCAAATGTGGGTATACGTAAACTCCGATTGTGTGAATATAAGTGGCGAACACCCTATTAGCATTTTTCGGCATTCGTCGAATAAAGTTTACGCAATGTATGTTCAAGAAACAAAACAGTGCAAAATTACCGGACAACATCGCAAAAGTAGACCAGGATGCTATTTTCTGCATCAGTTACGATGCCTGCTTAATTCTTGCCTTGCACCCTGTTAGGGTACCGATTATCGAACGCTCAATTCAGCAAATAATCATTTCGGTCAGCGTGTGTTGAAACGTTTAATGAGGACGAAAAAATCAAGGGAAAATGTAGGCATTGCTAACATTCTCCACGTCATACCCTGTAAAAACAATTCATAGTTACATTTGAAGATTCTGAACCAGTTGGCTTCCTTTTACAAAGAGATCCTGTTGATACCCAATAAGGCGTTATTCAAAACCGGTTTTGTCAAACTCTGTATATTGGACGTATCCAGAAATACACTGTACGTGGGCTACTGGAATATTCGTACAATTATTAGGGTACGGAGCTCAAGTATTCTTGTAAGCGTCTCCTTCTTCAAGGCGCTGAAGATTCATGCCTTCCAGATACAAGGCTCATCAGATATTATGATGGTCATGCTGCTGCGCATTCACATACACGGGGGTAAGGAATTGTCGACCGCACACCAGAACGCGATAGGCATGCAGTTGCCGCTGAGTCAAATGCGAGAAATACTGTACCAAACAACGACATCCGTCAATTTTTCGGGGAACTGGGATATTTCGGATCGAATTGTGGCATTCAGCACGACTCTGGTACCCGAGGCGACATATATTGGTTTGACATTCTATCTTTCCACTAGACCACACTTTGTAGTCTGAAGAAAGTAGGCGTTATCTGCTGCAGGCACTGCAGTGCAGAAACTGGAAGTGCTTGTGGATTTTACTCCAAAGTCTCAGCGATGAACAACAAAAGAGCTTAACGTTACCTAGAGTGAGGGCTCAGAAGAGCGTACAAAACTGGCCTATGCTGCCAGAAGTCAGCTGAATGCCTAACTACCGTCTTTTCTGCGGGTGCTGCATCCAATCATCATCAAATACCCTTGGTTTGGTATGAAGACATATGAAGACACAACAGACGATTGCATCAGATTAAATATATGCATCGCAAGTGTGGAATCCGGAAGAGACCGTGTACCTCTCGCAGTTAGTTTTCCGGGCAAGGGTGACTTGACTAACCGTCATGTTTATGTCACCTGGCTGTTTGATCAACCAGACCGCGGAGACTAATGCACGAAAACGACCTCAAGTAGGAACACAAATGTTGGCAGCGGTTGGCTAAATTTTTCAGGGTGATTAGTTTCTTTCTAGGCCAACACCGAGCTCAACGCTTAATGCGAGTAGATAAAGAAGCATTAAATATCAGTCAGAGAAAGCACAGCTATGATCTGTAACTCTATTAACTACGGTAGGCCAACAGAAACAACCAGGATTCCGAGGAAGTTAAAACGGTACTGATATCTTTCCTGTTGATTATGGAACGGTGAAGCGTCAGTTGCGAATAAAAGTATTTTTATCCTACTGTCCATACCCAACTATCAACAGAACAGCATATGAGAACTGTCACGGTATCAGCCTGAAAGAAATTGCGGCTACACCCTTCGCCACGCTACCGCTCTAGCCCAACCCCATATAAATAAGAAAGTCACATAACAGAAGAAACAATGAAGCCTATTAGGCGAGAAGATGTTTCTTCAGGCTGACACCCGTGATGATTCCAGTCTTGAGAATTGTCACAAATTAAACTTCGAATCGCTATCCGCTTCAGAATTCACTCTACGAGGCGGCTGGTCGAATCGGTACTGAATGATTTAATCTCACCTAAAAGTCAGTGACATTCCACCTTGGATATCTACTTCAGACTTATTTAGACTCAAAGACCAGCTTTCAAGGCCATGGTAAAGAGGCAACAGCGCCACTCTGGAATATGGTAGTTGAGGAAGCTTCTCGATTTCGCTGTACCTTTTTGGTTTTAAATTTGACCAGAAAGTAGCTCATGTATCACTCAGTTTTTCGGGACCGATTTTGAAGGTTTACCATGCAGTCTGCGGACACTGATGATGTCATCCTGACCTGAAGCACTAGATGAAAATCAGTTTGCATCCATAACTAAGCTTTGGAAGAAACTGCTGGAAGCATGTATTTTCAACAGCATATACGAATATTCAAATCTGCATGCACAGCTTCTTCACGCTAAGTCTCCACCCTTCACTTTTCCTCCTAATTTTTCCAGGACTTTGTGAGAGTTTGCATGCCAGATATTCATGAGTAAGTAATACCGGGGTTTTGTTTCCAATGATGCTAGGGAGACATGAGCAACTCCAAGAGGGTCCTTACACTTTTGTCCGGGAAACTATGAAATCTTTGACAAACAAACATGTGACTCTGCATGCACTGCGCGACATGAATCTGTAAGAACCGACCTTCCTGGACTGATGATCTTCCTAGACAACATGACTGGGTCATCTGGTAAATACTGAGACCATCCTAAGTAATAAAATATGGAACATTTTGACGCTATTCTTCGTCCTTCCGGATTGATCCAGCGACGCGAGCTGCACGAGATGGCGAGATGCCATAGTGGCTATATTGCGAATTTACTGACCGGAAGGTCCGTGGCTCGAAGCCGATTTCTGCGTCTCGCTTTCTACTGTGTATGTTTGGGCAACCTGACAGTATCTCAGCCCTCGGGTTTCCTTCTGGTGGCTTGGCAGCTAGGTACCAAAAGGATCGTACAGCTGAACAACACTATAAGATATGATAAGCCAGCTGAGCTTGGATACATCTTGGGCATATCCTATCCCCGTTGACAGAATGGATTAGCACAGCAGTCATTCCATATAAAGCGGGAACATCGGAGGTTTTACGAAGGCTACTGAAATTACCCAGCGTTCGATTAGCTTTATAGAGGGTAAAAACGCTACGCTCAGTTTCGGTGAAGGTGAAAAATCCTCTAATGGTTGAAAGGACGAAGGACTGTGTATATAAAATTAATTGCAACGACTTCACTGAAGTTAACACAGGAATTGCCCACCAGAATTGGTGAGCATAAAAGGAAGGTAAACAAACCACACAAGAATGTGGTAGAATGTCAAACGCTGGTCGAAGATTCAGAGATGACGCCACATGCGTTAGACACAAGATATAGATAAGGAGAATTTGGAAGTTTTAGCAAGCAGACTGCGATTCACATCACAGCGACTGATAGCAGAGGTGATGGGAATTAGCAAGCATCACAGCCTGAATGGAATCGAGGGTGTGAAACTGGGAAGCGGATTCAGCTATGCCGAGCTGACACGTAAGTGTGTATGGTTTTCAATGCACGCAGAGTTATTAACAAAGTGAGGGATGGAAATATAAACCCAAGCAAAAGTCACAGAATTCCTCTTCTTTACACAACTATCGTAGTAGTAGCTCATCCATACAGGGAGACGTAAGGTCCAGAAGACGTTCAAGAGGTTTCACTACGTGAACCGAACCGGAAGAACTCTACACTAAGCTAGATCCAAATCCACATCGGCTTAACAGTTGATGACCTACCCTAACGCACAAAATCCCCTGACCGACACCCAACACATATTTAGCTTGAGTTAGCTGATTGGTTCTCCTTCCGCTTTAAACCTTGAGCAACCTTGTAACCTAGCCACCTGGACTGACGAGGCTTTTTTGTCACCAAACGCTTCCGAAAACGATGACCACTCAGTCGGCTTCAAGCGTTTTCCAACTAACTGAAACAATGGTAGCATTTTAGCTGAAGGACTTACCCCTATGTAGTAAAAAAAAACGGAAAAAACTGAGATATTGTGCGTTGCTTCACCCTGCTTGAAGTGTATTGCCTACAGTCACAAGTTCAATTAAGATTTGTCCGTACCAGTCCTGCAGCTGAGTCTAGTCCAATGTTGCAATGAAAGCAGATGAGTAGTTTATAAATAGGAGTTGTCTTGTGAATCGGTTTCCACAATGCGCTGTTTGGCGTATATTTACGCAAGATTTTGTGCAGAACACAAAGTCGGGATCGATCCAAGAATTTGTGTGGGTAGGGTGGCTAACGGTTACTGCCGATTGCTCAGCCTAGTTTACCAAGCCTATTCTGTGCAAATTGTTGGCTATCAAGGGGACAGTCGATCAGTCAACTGTAGAGCAGTTTTGTCTCAGACATACTGAAATCACGTCTTGCAACAAAAATGCAGCCCTTACCATCATAAAATGCCGCAATTCGCTGAATACTTGAAGGACTTTTCCCTTCAATGTGTTTAACTGATTTAATTAACTGAAAAGAGGTAGAATCATGAATCAGTATCGATAAAATGATTGTCTTTTTTTCACTGCTCGCGGAATTGAGGCTCGCAGGCTCATGTATTGGAAGGGTAGGCATTTTCACACTGATCGAAGGCGTAATGACGACCACCAGGATATAAGAGGGATTTATTGTCACTGTCAGGCATTCTCTTCGTAGGACGTTTTGCGAACAGGATGAGGTCATGAGACTTCTTTTTACCTAGATCGCCACCCTAACTTATCGGCTCCTCCCCTCAAGCTGAGTGGGCTTCCTTAATGACCGTATGGCGTGTAGTCCGTGGGGCAGCAAGTTGGACAGAACGAAACAGCATTAAAATGGGAATCCCATACTGCAACAGTAAACAAATATTCCGGGCCTTTTAATTTCATTTACCAACTCCCCTATTAGTGACGTCAAAGCTTGTCAAGACTTGTCGTGATACCAAGTAAATACTTTGTCCCAGCTACCGTAGCTGCGACTACATATTTTGACGTCTTGTAGGAAAGCTTGATAGCAAGCAGTAATGTTTTAAGACCGAACAATTTGATGCTAATCTGTATTGTGGCGTTCGTTCTAAGTGGCCATTACACAATTTAGAGGAGAATCTTCCTGAATTTTGTCACAAAGTGGAAATATGTCCACCTGTCCGGATGGCTTCTTTCTTAAGACCTACCTGGGACCTAAACAAAGCTACGTTTCGCGGCCAGATTACTTCCACCTTTTGTTGTTCCTGGAGGAGGGTAGGTTACCTTTTTCACTTGTGGTATTCCATTAGTAGTACTAAATTGGCTCCGAGATCACCATTCGTCAACTGAATAACATTCAAATACGGAGACGACACTCAGGACTTTGGTGCCACAGGAGACTGGATATACAAAACCAGTAAGTTCTCCGGCACTAGACATGCTGACAGGTTCACAATGTATGTGAATGCCAGATTGACAAATTTCAAGAATATGAACTCACTTGAGAGCAGAAAGTGGTCTGGAAAACTCAGGACAGCTATAAGTCACAGTGTTATAACCAGTAAAGTCTTAAAAGTGAATGGTCCACTGCTATTCTGCACTTGGCGCGCCAATTAACTAGTTTACGTCAATCACCAAAAGCAACGCTGGTAATGCAGGGTTTCCGTTTTTTGGGGTAAAATAAGTGAAAAAACAAGCAGTGCCTCTCGAGAGAAGCCGTCAATTGATGTTTGAAAGCGCAGTTTACTAACGATCGAATGTTCAACTCAACGAGAGAACCCCAAAGATAGACAAGGCACACTATATATAAGGTTACTGGAAACTCATAGACAGATCACTTCCGGTTTTGTCCTTCTAAGGGTTCATCAGGTGGGCGCTGTCCACGAGTTTCCGTCCACCGTATGTTCTACTTGAACTCGAATCGGACAGATTGTGATAAATGCTTTCGTTTGCACACGAATTTGCTTTTGATCGGAGACTCAAATGCATCCAGCTAAATCTCACGCTCATGAGGGTGCAGCACATTCAGTTGAAGCGGACCATCGTAAACTAGCGAGTTGTCTCCAATCAAAATTAAATTCGTGTGCAGACAAGAAACACCAACTCTACTCAGTTAGCTAGGGTAAATCCGAAAACCGTCAAATTACGTAAGGTTTCTTTTGGTACGTCGTTAACGGTTTCTTCCGATCATTTGACGATGCCTGATTAATCCGTACTTTTAAGACAGCGATATGGAAACCCCGCAACGAAATTTACAGTACGCTTGTAGAGAGTCTGACACAAGAGTACACACGGTAATAATAAGAGATTTGAATGTGTAATTGATATTTAAAAGGACAGGATATATCCAGTCGATAAAACAGCATCATCATCATCATCATCATCATCATTGTCAGCTGTAAGAACCGCGTACTCGTCGTACACCGGTTGTAGCTGCCACAGTTTCGTTCACCGATGATTGGGTG
>NW_008751673.1:968291-972463 GCF_000715545.1 Opisthorchis viverrini | reverse complement strand
GGGTTTTGTTCGGGGACCCTGACCCTAGCCTCTGACTCAAAAGTCTGACCCACGAGGCAGTGGGAGAGTGTGGGGTTTTGTTCGGGGACCCTGACTCTAGCCTCTGACTCAAAAGCCTGACCCACGAGGCAGTGGGAAAATGTAGGGTTTTCTTTGGGGACCCTACCCGGAGCCGTCGACTCAACAGTCTGACCTGCTCGGCTGCAGGGGGTTGGCCTAACCCGAGGGCGCAGGGAATAAGTCATTACAGTCTCATTCCTGATGCGGCTGCGCACAGCAGGTGCCTTTTGAGCAGCACCGGGCTCTTTGGTTTTAAAAGTACTTCGACCGTATTGGGTAATGCGCCGGCGGTCACGGTCAACCGTTGGGCGATCGGAGTGTGCGGTTTTTGGGGCTGACCTTTTCTAGCCCGTCCTTCCTCGATGGAAGGCAGCATCGCTGCTTCCATAAATATGGACATGCTGGTCGCCTGGGGGGAACACCTTACTGCCTTCACATTCCTGTCGCAGAGGACAGCATGACTTTACCCCCAGACCGCCTCGTAGCACGATTACTCGTAGTACGGGGTCTCACTGCTCTTGGTCTGGCTGCTCCCCTTTGGCCTTCCTGGCATGGTTGCCCCTTGTGGAACGAAGTTCCAGCCAGTGTAGCCCGCGGGATCATTGCAGCACTGAAGCCCGACCACCACGTCAAGGTGGCAGCTTCAGGTCGTTAGTTAGTTTGGAAAGCAAGTTTGGTACGGCCCTTCGTGACACGCTCAACAATCTTCGCACAACTGTTTCAACCGCAGTCCTGTAAAAGCTGTTTGCGTGGTTTTTTTAGTCGACAGTTATCCTGCACGCGGTATGCTCCACTTTAAGCCTTTCAGGTCAGACGAAGTCGATGCTGATTGCGAAGGGCCTTGTCTGAAATAATCTAACTTCAGCTGCATCTTGCTTTGTTGGATGATCTAGTCAGCAGGATGACACTGGCAATTAGACAAAACCCGACAGCGAAACAGGGGATAAATAGGCTTCAAATACTAACGGAACCCGGAACACATTATAAGGCTTTTATAACCATTTTCAGCTTGAACCGCAAGTGCCAGTTTAGGACTTTTGTCGGAAGGGCCAATCTATCTAATCCTTTGTTTTGCTTGTAAAACCGACAGCCACAATCACTTGAGTATTTGACTTTCATAGGCCAACGCAACTGACAGCAACCACTTCTATTAGATGGTAGCTTTATCCATTTATAGAGGCATGTTCGAGCGTTAACCCCGTGAAAATATACAGAGAAAAATTCAAACTTAGTTCACTTATAGACATCTCAGGGCTACACACTGGATCAACGTGGCTGCAATACAAGGTAATCTAGATAATATAGGCAGAATGTTTTTTTTCTGACTAGTTATAAACAAATAGTCCAAAGGGTTCCCCAAGTGAGGGTAGTAAGTACATCCACGGAACAAGAAACTAATAAAAAACCAAAGAATTCCAAGTAAGAAGTGAGAAAAATAATGTTTTAGGAGGGAGTGGATAATTTGTTGTTGATATTTCAAAATCGCTACAGGATGCGTGCAACAAATATTAACACTTAATTTTTTGATTATCTTCAGCATTAATTCTACAAATGTTGTGAATATAGAGTAGAGAGTAGAGAGAGTAGAGTACTCTTTTAATTGTTGACTGTAGTCAATAAACTGCTTTTTTTCGTGATTTTAACATCTTGAGAGATCGGCACACAGATTAATTGGAAACGTCCAAGGTCGTCCAAGCCATCGATTTTCCGCTAACCAGATGGGCTTTCCCCAAAATAACGACTACCTAAACCTTGGCGAAACGTTCTTTTGCCAAGTACACATACGTGAACTTTCCTTGTGCAGCTTTCAGAATAATTTACAGGCACATACATTTAAATTTGAGCAACCTTGGTAAAAGTTTTGAAAATGTTAGCCAAGTATTCACCTAAAGCGTTAGACCATGGTGCTTGATATTTCGCTCATCATTGGTTTGCTTAGGTTGCTTGTTCGGAGTCTACCGTCCGTTCTGCAGCGTCAACGCGAAAGTGCTCACATTAGACTAGGTGGAATCGTATTGCTAAAAAGCCAGAAAAACATAATGTCAAATTAAACCCTAAGCCGTTCTACAGAGTAGTTTGATAGTACAGTATAGTGGTGAATAACTAATTCGTTATATCAAAGAGTAGGTTTCTGGACTGTAGTATAGCTTTGGTGAGAAAAATTCCCGCATATATCATGGCTCACTACTGATATAAACAGGCAATTCCATATTAAAATGAATGACAAACCTAGAAAAGTCGTAAACAAAAAAGCATGGGATGGAGGTAGTTTATGAGGATTGATAAGCTATCTAAGACAGAGAAACAATAAAGCCTCCCTATAGCGACAACCGTCACGGGAGTTGTAAGCAATCGTTCCAGATGGTCAATTCAAGGTTCAATTCAAGGTTTAATGGTCTAAAACAACGACCATAGGGTGAACGTATATACACAAAGGGACGCAAAAATATGCGTAATGTTTACTGAGTATCACATGGAGTTAAACAGTTCCAGATTCGGTTTGGACATAAGATAAGCATCTAAATTGTTCTTGAAAATGGTTAAACTCGGCGAATGTACAACACTGGGAGGTAGGGAGTTCCAAATGAAATATACACGGACCGCAAAAAAGTTCCGTCGACAATTCACCCTCGAGTGAGGTACCACGAGCGAAAAGTCATGCCTCCTGCCCGTTCGTGTTCGACCTCGGACAAAAAGGTCTTCCAGCGGATGATTAGGTGTCTTCAGTATATTATATGTTAGAATTAGGCCTCCCCTGATGCGCCGACAGTAGAAGTCAAATAGGTTGAGACTGGCAATCCTGTCTTCGTATGGTTTATTTTGCAATCCAATTACCAGCTTCGTGGCTCGATGATATATTCGCTGTAGAAGAATTATGTCTTTTTGAAGCCATGGTGACCAAGCTTGTATAGCGTATTCCATGGTTGGTCGGATGTAGGTATTGATTACTCGGGGCAGTGCCAGTCGAGTGAAACGACCAAAAATCCGTTTTAGGAGCGACAGGACTTGTGAGGTCCTCTTGTAGACGGCTGTGCATTGCAAGGAGTTTTTTAAACAGCTGCTGACCCACACGCCAAGATCTTTTTCTTCACTAGTCCAAGAAAGTGGTTGTGGACCCAACGTATAGTTATATGCAAAGGGCTTCCCTACACGGAGCATTTTACATTTTTGGAGGTTAAACGGTAGTCTGTTTTTCAGTGACCAATCATAAAGTGTATCGAGATCTTTTTGTAATCGGTGACAGTCTTCAATGGTGCGTATGCTTGACCATATCTTGATATCGTCTGCGAATAAAGTGATTTTACTGCTCACGAGCTCAGGTATATCGTTTACGTATAATAAAAATAAAGTAGGCCCAAGAACAGAGCCTTGGGGTACTCCACTTGTAGCTGCAATTGGCTTGGACAGAGCGCCGTCAACACATACACGCGCGTCTCGGTCAGCCAAATAGATTTCAAGCCAAGCCAGCAGCTTTCCCGTAATACCATAATGCTCGAGTTTTTGTAACAATATGTTATGGTTCACGCGATCAAATGCCTTGGAGATGTCTAGATAGCATGCGTGAACGGGATTTCCATTGTCCACAGCTTGCGTCCAGTCGTCTAAGGTAATGAGGAGGTTGGACAGACAGGATCTGTTTTTCCTGAAGCCATGCTAGGCAGCCGAAAGCCATCCGTTTTCCTCTAAGTGTCTAATGATTTTGTTTGCCACCAGTCGCTCAAACACTTTGGAGATCACCGGCAACAGAGTCACCGGCCGGTAGTTTAACACGACCGTACGATTACCTCCTTTATATATGGGAGTGATAACGCCCCTCTTCCAGTCGGTGGGAACCACACCGTTATTTAGGGGTTCTGCTTCGTAACTTAAAATCGAATCCCATCTGAGTATTCTTTGCAACGAAGTGGGAATGCAAACGTATTTTATTGACCGAGTTCCCCATGAAGCTAGACCATTGCTAGTGGACGTCTGGACCTTCTGAATACCTGTCCGTACAATGACTCAGGGTACTCGACAGTGCTTTCGTGTTCATTTTCCTGATCATTTTAAGCTCATCATTAGGTCTCACCGCCGAACGAACATCATCAAAAATGAGAACGACGTGATCACTC